>NC_134360.1:215605750-215912625 GCF_048569485.1 Anomaloglossus baeobatrachus | reverse complement strand
CACTCTAACACCCGGAGGTACTCTTTAAGGTAGGGGGGGTCTAGGCCTCCAACCAAGGCCCTATCTCCCATCCTTGTCCCTGACGGTAAGACCCCCTCCACAACACACCACCCTGGGGGAAGGGGCAAGAATAGAAGTCAACACCAAACTGACAAATATGGACAAAACAGGGGTAACAACTACAACAACTTGTACACACGGCAATCACACACAAAGGAGCCACTAAAAGTACATGAGGGGAAAAAACATAAAAGGGGGGAGTAAACAGACTACTGGGTAACATCCATACCATTCAACCAGCGCACATAGAATTGCTGCAGTAAGCACCAATGCTGCAGCCCACAAAGAAAATCTCAAAAAGAGGGGTTTCTCCAGCTCCTTCCTCCTCCTGGCCAAGCTTCCAAATGAATGAAAGTAACTAACCCCCTCTGTTGGAAGTAGAGGGTATTTATAGAATCTGGGCGTGGTCCCAACCGGAAACACCTGACCAGGAGTTAGGAGCTCCTGGAGGGTGAACTGACATTAACTCTCTCCTCCCCAAAGGAAAGAGAATCCATGTAATCAGCAGAGTCTCACAAGATAAAGTGGAAATCTGACCCAGAACCTGTCACAAAACTCTGCAACCGAGGAAAGACCGTGACATATTATCTCCTCTTAACAGAGAGGCCTCCAGACTCTCAAGATGGAATCAATACCACCTGCTGTTCACTTCCCGTGTGAACAGACACTTACCAGAAATGCATGTGGGCTGTGGAGATACCACACATCTCCTAAGCACCGACCTGAGGAAAAAACTATGCGCGTAAAGCTCCGGGGCTAGCTCCAGCCGCATGGTGCTAGGGCTGATTATGTCCGCACAATGATACGGACCCAGCCTCCTAGAGCCCCAAACCCCGGAAGTACTCCTCAACAAGATGTCCCTAGTGGACAACCGCACAAGTTGATTCACACACAGGTCTGGTCATCATAGGAGAAGGTAGAATCGTGGCACACACTGTTGTGTAAAAGGCCTTGCTTTATTTTAAATCCATTAAAGGTGAGAGGGTCCGAGACCAGATGCTGGCGCTCCGAAGGCCGACGGCTGTTTTGTGCTGCTGTGCTTTTACGAATCTTGGCAACACAGGTAACTTGAATCCACCTCTTTTTAAAGGGAAGCATCTTGTTTACGTCAATTCTAATTAAAACATGCAAAATACCATAAACAAGTGACAAATAGAAATAGTGTGGCACCCCTGAGGCTTCAGTTGTCACAGAGGTACTGCATCTCAGCCAGAGCTGTGGTATCCCATCCTGGGTAAGGAAGAGGTCATCCACCGGTATGCACACAAAACACACAACACTCTAAATTATCAGCTCCCCACCGGGTCAGGGTTAGGGCTTGGTGCCATTAATTCTATGTATAGAGCCTGGGGGTGGAGTCTAGTTAGTTGGGGACACTGCAGTGTCAGAGAGTCGAGAAGGAGCAATGGAGGAGCGAAGACCTGTGGTCTGGAGCTGCTGCAGCTCGACCCAGGCACAAGACAGAATGGGTCCTAGAGCCCATGGGAAGTGCACCATACTCCCGTTGCCTCGTTCCACATACAACATACTGGAGTGGAGAGACTTGGCTGCAGAACGGGGACTGGGCCCTAGACTAGAGGAGAAGAACCAACGTGCTCCGCTAGTAAAACCAGAGGCTAAGGACACATCTAGTACCAAAGCCAACTCTGCAAACGAATTGCGGCCAAGGGATAGAGCTTCAAGCCACCTGACAGGGTCTGCGGACACCGGCTCAGGGCACTGTGTGCGTAGGCGCGGGACAGACGGGAGAGACGTCAGCACAGGAAGACAACCAGGGAAGGAACACTAGAAGGGTGCACCGATCTTGACCTCCGAACTACCTGGGATCAACTGGAGCCCATCACAGTGGAACCCAGCACTCCAAAGATGGTCACTGACTAGTCATGTTACCTTGGAACCTGCTACAGTGAGTAAAAAATCTTGAGAATGCATCCCTGTGTCACTCCGTTATTCGCCTGCACCTCTGGCCCTGCACCCCCGCCATCACCTGCTACTACTCTTATCCGGCCTGGGGCCCAGCACTACCTGTGGAGAGCTATACCAACCAAGCTGCATCACGATCTGCCCCAGAGGTCCCATCTCGCAGCGCGCGGCACTTATCTTGCCACATACCACAGGTGGTGTCACGAATAACTACTGCCATCATTCCCTTTTTACTGACACCACCTTGGTCATGAAACTGGGCCTTGCCGCCACCAAAGCAATCCCAGAAACAGAACCACGGCCCGGTAACAAGGAACCCCAGACCCCACCCCATGTCAACAGCACAGTAATACATGAATACAATTACAAAAAAAAGCGAACATACGGGGGGGGGTCTTCTAGTTTTTCCTATGTAGAATTTGCCACATGGGCAGAAGACCACAGAGACAATATACCTGCTTCTGCAAGAGATAAATTGTTTCACATAATGTAGTTGTTGCTCCCAGGGATATAGGGTACTCGGTCTCGGGCGGTATATGTCTTGGGAATATCATGGTGGTGGCCGTTGCCCGGTTCCGTGCCCTGTGCCATTTTTGTAATGGGGTGTATTTACAGTGCATTTAGGTTAATGTTCATACGTGACGCCACTTGCGGTGTTGCGGCTATATATGTGGAGCCGCCGCCGCTGGATGTCCCTCCTGGGGCTGGTGTTAATTGCAGCCTGGATGGTAGGCCCCAGAGGATGGGTGATGTGATAGGCGTCGGAAGAAGGTAGTCCACACAGAGGTATAGTGCAACTATTTTTTACTCACTGATGGTAGGTGGTAACAGGTTACCCGAGGCCGGCTGGTTTCACCTTCAGGTCCCCTTCTTCCCAGTGCCAGTTCAGTACTCTGGTACCTTCTTCCCCTGCACCTGTCTCTGGTAAATGGGTCCCCGTGGCGTAGAGCAACTTTGGGTCCCTGTCCGGTGGTTTGTCCACTTCTATCCGTCTGTGGGGTTGGAGTCTCTGGTCCTGTCCCCGGTTCTCCCTTTGCTACTTAGTCTTCAGATTTTTAGGGTCAGCGAGGTCCTTGATGGTCCACTCGCTGTGCAGGTGTTAACAGGTCGGCTTAAAGCTCTTTCCTGTTCTAGGGTCCTGTACCCCGTCGGTTTGCAGTTCCGGGAGTACTCCACCGTACTCCACCGGCAAGTACTCTCCTGGGTACCAGGTTACCGTTAACCTGAGTCAGGATGTCACTTCACTTCCACCTTCACTCCTCTCCTGCTACTGTCCGACTAATCTCCACAGTCTGCCCTTCCCACCTGGTCAACTAGTGGACTGGTCTGGCTCCACCTCTAGGTGGCCATCCATTGGAAAAACTAGGATTACCTGGGTTTTTGGTGTTACCGGCACTGGTTTCCCGGGGCCCTAGGGGGTAGGCCCTGCATCCTTGCAGAACCTTGTAGCACCCTTATGGCTTCAGGGGACAAACATAGTGATGATCCGATTTGGAAGGGATTCTCAGTGTTGTGAAGCCTGCAAAAGCAACAATTCCCGCGATGAAAATAACCGCTGGGACAGGCACGTTCCAACCACGTAACGGGACTAGTGATTCTATTATGGACTAAAATGTCCTTTACATTTTTTCCTCTGCAGTATGTGATCAAGGGTTTATTGATAGTGACAGCTTGGGATGTAACCTCTATTTGCAAGTCTTGGTTTTAGTTCTGACGCCTGAGTCAAAAAAATCGTCCTCCTTGTTATTTATTCTCCTAAAGCCTGCTTTACACGGGACGACCAATTGTGCGATTTCACAATCGATCGTACCTGCCCCTGTCGTTTTTGCGTCACGGGCAAATCGCTGCCCGTGGCGCACAAACTCGTTTAACCCCCGTCACACGTACTTACCTTCTGGATGACCTCGCTGTGGGCGACGAACGTCCACTTCCTGAAGTGTGAGGGACGTTCGGCGTCACAGCGACGTCACACAGCGGCCGGCCAATAGAAGCAGAGGGGCAGAGATGAGCGGGATGTAAACATCCCGCTCACCGCCTTCCTTCCACATAGCCGGCGGGTGCCGCGGGACGGAGGTAAGCTGCTGTTCATCGCTCCCGGGGTGTCACACGGAGCGGCGTGTGCCACCCCAGGAACGATGAGCAACCAGCGCCATTTTAATTAAACGAGATTATGAAACCGAGTGACGAGTACAAGACTCACGATTTGTGAGCGATACTGCGTCGCTCGGAGGTGTCACAGAGCCCGACGTCGCAAGCGATGCCGGATGTGCGTCACAAGAAATGTGACCCCAACGATCTATCGCACGATAGATCGTCTCGTGTAAAGCACCCTTAAGTCTTAAAAACTGACTGTATGGTAGAGAGCGGTTTATATGCAGGGGGTGAGCACTATCACAATGCAGAAGTGCATTAGAGGCTTTGGGCTTTATATAGACCTTAGTAGAGAGACTGTTGATTTTTATTTCCACACTGACATCTAAAAAATTAATTGATGACCCGCCAAACCGAGATGTGAACGACATATTCATTGTGTTGGACATAATGAGATGGGAACAAAAGCTGTGAACTGGTCCTGAGTTCCGTCCTATACAATGAAGATGTTGTCCTCATATCTGCCATAACGCCAGACAGGTTTCAAAAATGGATTCTGAGTGGAGAAAATATACTGGCTTTCAAAAATGCCTAAAAAGATATTAGCTAGAGCCAGTGGCATAGCTAGGGGTTCAGCTCAGGGGGGGCGAAACATCTGAGTGGGCCCCTAACCAGGTAACCGTATTAACTACAGTGGCACAGACTAAAGGCCCTGTCACACACAGAGATAAATCTGTGGTAGATCTGTGGTAGATCTGTGGTAGATCTGTGGTAGATCTGTGGTAGATCTGTGGTAGATCTGTGGTAGATCTGTGGTTGCAGTGAAATTGTGGACAATCAGTGCCAGGTTTGTGGCTGTGTACAAATGGAACAATATGTCCATGATTTCACTACAACCACAGATCTGCCAAAGATTTATCTCTGTGTGTGACAGGGCCTTAATCATGCGTATAGGGAACCTCGGCACATGACACTGATATTACCGCTATATGGTGACTATATAGTGGTAGATATCAGTCCTGCTGCACATACAACAGATCACAGTGCTGTTACAGATCGTGATTTACAGCGAATGTTCTATCGGATGGAATTGTTCACCTTTTCCATTTGGCCCAGACCGACATGACAACTTCTTCCAGCCACAACTCGTCTACAGAGATTACAACAGACACATCTGACTTCTCAAATTTCCGGCACCGTCCTCATCTAATCCCAACCTGTACAAACTCCTCATCCTGCCGTTGCCCTAATACTGAGCCGCTGCTGTTGTACGTGCACCTATTACTGCACCTGCTGTGTGGCATAAAAAACAATTCCTCTTACTGCCCCACATAGTAATGCAACCACTGTGCCCCCCACATAGTAATAATGCCACCACTGTGCCCCCCACATAGTAATAATGCCACACCACTGTGCCCCCACATACTAATGCCACCACTGTGCCCCCACATAGTAATAATGCCACCACTGTGCCCTTTACATGGTAAAATGCCTCCTTTGTGCCCTCTAGATGGTAAAATTGCGCCCTAGAAAATATTAATGCCCTGTGTAAGTGCCCTAGAAAAGTGCCCACATATTGCTCCTAGAAAGTAACAATGTCTTCAGTGTGCCTGTGATGGGCACAATACCCTGAGTGCCCCTATAACAATAATGTTTTTAAAGTGTCCACTTAATAGTTAAAGGGAACCTGTCACCTAGAATATGCATTCTGACCTATCAGCAGACACATGTGTGCCCTAATTACACCTCCCTACCCATCCCTGTGCTGTAAAATTGTATAATATGAAAAACGTTTTATTACATTCATATTTCCTATGTAAATAGCAGGGTATTTGGTCTCATGGGTGGCGCCTTGCCCTATGGACGTCTGCATACTTTCCGTGGTATCACGCCCCTGTGGACGTGATACCATGGAGTCACATAAGCGACATCCGCGTCGCTCATTCTATCCTGCGCGCATTGCGGCAGGCTTCTCTTCCGGGTTCTCCTTGTCAGCTTCAGACGCGCACTGCGCATGCGCAGTACGCGTCTGAAGCCGACGAGTGAACACCCGGAAAAGAAGCTTGCCGCAATGACTTTTTTAATCCACTTTTTTTGTCATGTTCTGTGTATGTTTGATTTTTTTTTAATAAACGGACTTTAACTTTAGACGCATGTTGCCAAACAAATACTTTTTTTTTTCTCCACTATACACAGCATCATGTTCACATAGCGCCACAATACACAGTATGATGCTTCTACACCTCCTCTATACAGAGTATGATGGGCCTACAGCTCCCCCAAAACAATGGTCCATACACTGTATAATGGCCACCACAGTAGCCGACACACTGATTAATTGTCCCCACAGCAGACCCCACATTGTATGATTGCTTCAAAAGTAGCTCCCCACACTGTATGAGTGCCCCCAAAGTAGTTCCCACAGTATATGACAGCCACCACATTAGCTCCCATACTGTTTAAAGGCTCCCCATTAGCTCCAACACTGTATAATGACCCCTACATTAGCTCCCACACTGTATAAAGGCTCCTCACACTGTTTAAGTGCCCGCCACACCAGTGGCATAACTAGAGTCCGATGGACCCCGATGCAACATTTCAATCTGGCCCCCCATTCCCACTCCCCTTCATGTTTATGTCACATGTACAGGCCCTTGTAACTTTCTAAATCCTATAAAGACATGTGTTGCCACCACTTCATTATGTAGTAATGTCCCCATCCTGATATATATAGTATGTCCCCATCCTGGTGTATATGGGCCCCCAGCTTGGTGTATATGGACTCCCAGCCTGGTGCATATGGGCTCCCAAAATGGGCCCCATTCTGGTGTATATGGACCTCAGCCTGGGCCCCATGCTAGTATATATAGGGGCCCCCACCCTAAGCACCATGCTTATATATATATGAGCCCCCACCCTGGGCCTCATGCTGGTATATATGGGCCCACTGCCTGGGCTCCATCCTGGTTTATATCCATATGGTTTATATGGGCCCCCAGCCTAATGTATATGGGCCTCCAGCCTGTTCCCTGTGCTGGTATATATGGGCTCACAGCCTGGACCCCATATGGGCCACCAGCCTTGGTATGCATGTCCCCCGTTCTGCATTTTAAAAAAACAAAAAACATATACTCACCTGCTCCAGCAGGTCTTGAGCGGTGCAACGCGGGCAGAACATCGCTCGCACAAGACAGCAGAGTCCCGCTGCTGACCAATGACGTCACCACGCTGGTATTCTGATGTCCTATGTGTGCACTGTCATCAGCAGCAGTGTACGGAGATCGTGTTTGTGCACGCCGATATAGTTAATGGTAGCACAGCTCCGGGTGACCCCATGGCGGGCCCTCCTGGTTGGGGCCCCCTAGGCACGGGACCTGGGGTTGCTGTACCCTCTGCCCTCCTGGTAGCTACGCTACTGGCTAGAGCGCATGTGACAGGTGTCCCCATTGCGGTACTACAACATTGGAGGTACCACCTGTCTAGGAACATGAAGGCATTTTTTGACAAAACAAAATTCAAAGCTTCCCCTACTTGTTCTCCCAGGACCTGTAAGCACAGCAGCGCGAAACAGTTGTTTTTAAACGAAATCCAGCAGTTTATTTAACATATGTCAAAAAAAAAAAAAAAAACATCAACAAGCCTGGCTTAAAGAAAAATGCAGCCCCATACCGTGGGCTTCCAGTCCATTAAAAGTCTCTGTTGGAGGTATGGCCACCTCCACACACTGGCTACTGCCAGTGCACAACTCTAGCTGAGGTTTCTTCTTGCAGCCCCAGCACTCTCCAGCCTGGCTGCAGTTTCCTTCCAGTCTAATGCGGGCGTCACACGAGACGATATATCGTGCGATATGTCGGCGGGGTCACGTCGTAAGTGACGGACATCCGGCATCGCTTGATATATCGTAGCGTGTGACAACTATGAACGAGCAGAAATACTCACCTTCTCGTTCATCGCTGACACGTCGCTCATTTTCTAAAAATCGCACGTCCTGTTGTTCATCGTTCCCGGGGCAGCACACGTCGCTCCGTGTGACACCCCGGGAACGATGAACACAGCTTACCTGCGTCCCGCCGGCAATGCTGAAGGAAGGAGGTAGGCGGGATGTTTACCTCCGGCTCATCTCCGCCCCTCCGTTTCTATTGGCCGGCCGCTGTGTGACGTTGCTGTGACGCCGAACGTCCCTCCCCCTTCAGGAAGTGGATGTTCTCCGCCCACAGCGACGTCGCTCAGCAGGTAAGTATGTGGACGGGGGTTTAACGACTTTGTGCGCCACGGGCAACTAATTGCCCATGACGCACAAACGACGGGGGCGGTTACAATCGCTCGTGCGATCGCACGATAGATCGTATCGTGTGACGCCCGCATAAATCCCAGACTAACCTCCAGCACACTATCACCATGTGCTGCAGACTCTCTGCCCGAGGTCCTTCCTGCAGCCCCAGCACTCTCCAGCCGGGCTGCAGTCTCTTTCCAGTCCTCACCCAGACTGAGACCTCCAGCACAAGTGATGTGTCGGTCGCGAACGACCCGACAGAAAGATCGGGCTCTCTGCTGTGACTGATGGGAGCCAGATCGCCAGTGAGAGCCATTATATTCTCTTAACAGCTCTCACTCGGTGTAAAATTTGGGTGTTTGGTCAGCGAAACCCCGCCCACCTGAACAAAACCCTCCCCACTTGGCAAATTAATTAGGTGGGTGGGCGTGGTTTAGCCAAGGATGGGAGTGGTTTCAGTGGCATTAACACAAGATTAAATATGTATTCACCTGCGGTGAACACATATTTAATAGGGAGCCATGAACAATCTAAAAGAGCCGACTCTTTTTGGTGAGCGGAGCCATGGGAACGAGATCACCAAAAAGAGCCGGACACTATATTTTTCTCTGCAAAACAGCAGACTCCATTATACGGCATTTGACCTGACCTGTGACACACCCATGAGCGGGGATACATACAGTCATGGCCAAAAGTTTTGAGAATGACACCAAAATTATATTTTCACATGATCTGTTGCCCTCTGGTTTTTAATTGTGTTTGTCTGATGTTTACATCACATACAGAAATATAATTGCAATCATATTATGAGTACCAAAAGGTTATATTGACAGTTAGAATGAGTTAATGCAGCAAGTCAATATTTGCAGTGTTGACCCTTCTTCTTCAGGACCTCTGCAATTCTCCCTGGCATGCTCTCAATCAACTTCTGGATCAAATCCTGACTGATAGCTGTCCATTCTTGCATAAGCAATGCTTGCATTTTGCCAGAATTTGTTGGTTTTTGTTTGTCTACCCGTCTCTTGATGATTGCCCACAAGTTCTCAATGGGAATAAGATCTGGGGAGTTTCGAGGCCATGGACCCAAAATCTCTATGTTTTGTTCCATGAACCATTTAGTGATCACCTTTGCTTTATGGCAAGGTGCTCCATGATGCTGGAAAATGCATTGTTGGGCGCCAAACTGCTCTTGGACAGTTGGGAGAAGTTGCTCTTGGAGGACATTCTGGTACCATTCTTTATTCATGGCTGTGTTTTTAGGCAAGACTGTGAGTGAGCCGATTCCCTTGGCTGAGAAGCAACCCCACACATGAATCGTTTCAGGATGCTTAACAGTTGGCATGAGACAAGACTGGTGGTAGCGCTCACCTCTTCTTCTCCTAATAAGCTGTTTTCCAGATGTCCCAAACAATCGAAAAGGGGATTCATCTGAGAAAATGACTTTACCCCAGTCCTCAGCAGTCCACTCCCTGTACCTTGTGCAGAATATCAGTCGGTCCCTGATGTTTTTTCTGGAGAGAACTGGCTTCTTTGCTGCCCTCCTTGAAACCAGGCCTTGCTCAAGCAGTCTCCGCCTCACAGTGCGTGCAGAAGCACTCACACCAGCCTGCTGCCATTGCTGAGCTAGCTCGGCACTGCTGGTAGTCCGATCCCGCAGCTGAAACAGTTTTAAGATACGGTCCTGGCGTTTGCTGGTCCTTCTTGGGCGCCCTGGAGCCTTTTTGGCAACAATGGAAGCTTTCTCCTTGAAGTTCTTGATGATGCGATAGATTGTTGACTGAGGTGCAAATTTTGTAGCTGCGATACTCTTCCCTGTTAGGCCATTTTTGTGCAGAGCAATGATGGCTGCACGTGTTTCTTTAGAGATAACCATGGTTAACTGAAGAGAAACAATGATACCAAGCACCAGCCTCCTTTTAAAGTGTCCAGTGGTGTCATTCTTACTTAATCATGACTGATTGATCGCCAGTCCTGTCCTCATCAACACCCACACCTGTGTTAATGGAACAATCACTAAAACAATGTTAGCTGCTCCTTTTAAGGCAGGAATGAAATGATGTTGAAGTGTGCTTTGGGGGTTAAAGTTCATTTTCTTAGCCAATATTGACTTTGCAAGTAATTTCTGTTAAGCTGATCACTCTTTATGACATTCTTGAGTATATGCAAATTGCCATTAGAAAAACTTAAGCAGTAGACTTTGTAAAAATTAATATTTGTAGCATTCTCAAAACTTTTGGCCATGACTGTAGGTGGACAGACCCACCCATCTGTCCAGTCACCTGAAAGCTTCACCCTTTGAATACTGAAACAATAAAAATGTGGCACTACAAGTGCCAGCATTCCCAATGCTCACACCACTCACGTGGTACATACCTACCATTAACAACATCACCGATCACCTTCTTACACCTCATATATTATAGTACCCCATACATTGTGCCCCCATATATTGTAGCACCCTATACATTATAGCGCCTAAATACATTGTGTCCCCATATATTGTAGCGCACCATACATCGTAGCGCCTCCATACATTGCACTCCTATATATTGTAGCGCCTCCATACATTGTGTCCCCATATATTGTTGCACCCCCATACATTGTGCCCAGTTGTGCTTTTGGAGACACGCACCCTGTAAATTGTAAACTGCGCTCCCCACTACAATAATGACACATGTGGCCCCTTATGGCAGTATTGGTACAGGTGGCTCAGAAGGAGGGGGATATTTAGATTTGGGAGCACAGAGGTCACTGGATTTTATTTTGGGTGGGAGCCTTATCGCTTTTCCAAAGTTTTTGTTCCATCAGTAATGTGGGACCCCGATATTTCCAGTGACAGATGATAGACACCTTAGTGGGGCTGGTTTTGTGGGGATGAATTAGGGGTTTTATTAGTAACATTTTGGGGTACAGAACGTTTTTTGCTCACTTTCAGTATAAGTCTGGGATCACATTCTTTTTGTTCTGCACTGAGCACTTACGTTGGGGTTTCCATGTAGATCCCCTAAAAATGTGATTCAGACGAAACCCCTGACTGAACCACTCACTCTAACGAGACAGATGGAGACACCTTGGATTCCGTTTGGCGTTGCGGGTGTCCATCTTTTTAGGTGGGCACAGAGCTGTAATCGTCCACATTTGTGCACTGAAAAGATGCCTAAAATGATGAGACACCAGCGGAACCGACACCAGACGGAATCCACGGTATCACATCCGCCTCATTATAGTGAGTGATTCCAACATTGTTTTTGTCTGAAATGCGGTTTTTGGGATTTACACAGAAACCCCGATGTAACACTCAGCATAGATCACAGTATAAACGTCAGCAGAGCCTTAAGGCCGCTTTACACGCTACGACATTGCTAAAGCGATCTCATTCGGGTCACGGATTTTGTGACGCACATCCGGCCGCTTTAGCAATGTCGTTGTGTGTGACACCTATAAGCGATTTTGAATCGTCACAAAAACGTTCAAAATCGCTCATCGGTGACATCCCCCCCTAATCTCAATTATCGTTGCTGCTGCTTGGACGATGTAGTTCGTCGTTCCTGTGGCAGCACACATCGCTATGTGTGACACCGCAGGAATGAGGAACCTCACCTTACCTGCGGTCGCCACCAATGCGGAAGGAAGGAGGTGGGCGGGATGTTACGTCCCGCTCATCTCTGCCCCTCCGCTTTGATTGGGCGGCCGCTTAGTGATGTCGCTGTGACGCCGAACGGACCGCCCCCTTAGAAAGGAGGTGGTTCGCCGGTCACAGCGACGTCGCTGTGCAGGTAAGTAGTGTGACGGGTCCGCGTGATTTTGTGCGCCACGGGCAGCGATTTGCCTGTGTCGCACAAACGATGGGGGCGGGTACGCTCTCTAGCGATATCGGTAACAAAATCGCAGCGTGTAAAGCAGCCTTTATTCTAATTTTTATGTTTGCGCAGTTCATTGTGCTGTGTTACTCATAAGTCGGATTTATTATTCGGGTCGGAGCGATTACAGTGATACCAGATTTATATTGTTTTTATGTTCTGCTTCTATCACACAGTAAAAATGCTTTATCATAATACATCGTTTTTCTGTCTATATTCTGAGAGCTGTAACGTCTTTATTTTTTAGCGCACAGGGCTGTATAAGGGTTTATTTTTTAGTGTGACAAGTTGAAGATCTATTTGGTACTATTTCGGGGACCATAACATTTTTTGATCGCTTTTTATTCAGATTTTTCAAATGAAGAATTAACAAAAACCAGTGATTCACTTATTGTTTTTTTCATACTTTTTTGCGCGGTTGGCTGTGTGGTAAAAGTGATGACCAATTTATTCTTCGGGTCAGTGCGGTTCCAGCGATACCCGACTTTTATCGCTTTTTTATGTTTTGCTACTTTTACACACTACAATCTATATTTTATAAAAATGTATTTGTTTTTGCATCGCAAATTCTGAGCTGGAACTTTTTTAGTTTTTTCCCGAATGAGCCATATTAGGGCTAGTTTTTGTGGGACGTTTGACGATTTAATTTCTATAATTTTTTTTTTTTACATATGGCTTTTTGATCGCTTTTTATTCTTTTTTTTGTGTGTCAGTATAATGAAGAAATGCCATTTTTGGCGGTTTTTAAAAAATGTTTTTACATATTCGCCATACAGAATCAGTAACGTGACATTTTCATAGATCGGGTTGTTCCAGATGTGGAGATACCAATTATGTGTACGTTTCTTGTTTATTTTTCTTTGACCACATAAGCTGTGTTTTTAGTGGCAAAACAGGTTTTTGTGATTTGTGTTTGCTTTTTGTGTGTTTTTCTACTTTTTTACACATTTTATTTCACTTTTTTTATTTTTCACTTAGTCCCACTGTGGTACATGATTTTTCTCACTTTGATCACTGGCATGGGGGGGAGAGACTGCGCACACGGTGGGAAGAACTGTGAACGGGGGGGAGAGACTCAATGCACGGGAGGGGATACTCCACACACGGGAGGAGACTGCACATGGGGGAGAAACTGCGCACACGTGGGGGAACAGAGGGGAAGACTGAGCCCGGGGGGGATTGAGACACTGCATTGAAGACAATCTGCCCCCTGACAATCATCGACAAACAGGAAATAGAAAAATAAACACTATTTTATGCTGCTTTTGTTATAAATAAAACTAAGTTTATTTAAACATCACTGTAGAAAAATGACACACCAAAAACGTAGCAAACACAGCTTTTTGAAAGCAGCTTTTTACTTCCAAGAGAGCAGATTTTGCTGCAGAAAAAAAACACAAGGTGTGAACATAGGCTTATAAATCAGGGGATGGATATCGCTCTACACACCACTGCAGAATTCTACAAATGACATGCTCCATTTTTGCTGTTACCATAGAATGTTAGAATTGGAAGGGACCTCCGGGTTCATCGTGTCCGACTCCCAGCTCACAACACAATTCACTATATCATCCCACACAAGTGTCTTTTTGAAGATTTCCATTGATGGAGCCCTCACCACTAGAGATGTGTGAACCTATTCGGTAAAGGTTTGTTAATTTCAAATTCGGTATGAGTCTGAGCTTGTTCGTTCGAGTTCGGCCAACCCGAGTCCCTCCCTCAAAAGTCGGAAATGTTCGTTTTTGTTCATTTTCTGCCACTGATTTTCCAAAAATGCTTTTTTAATAGCATTTTCTACTTTTGGATAGGATTGTGGTGTTGGTTGATGTGGGGATGTGTAAAATCAGTTCAACAATGGCAGGGCACGCTCTTGTCTGGCGCATGCGTGGTGGTTGCGGGACAATGTTGGATGCTCCAACCAATTTAAACAGCTATAACCCACACATGCCAGCCAAGCATTGACAGGGCACGCAATTCTTCACCGCATGCGTAGTGGTTTCTGGGTAATGCTTTATGATCTAGCAACCTGGAAGTCTTATCCAGCACTGCCAGTCCCAGGAATGCAGGGCGCGGGTCTGCAAGTGATCTCAGACGCCACTCCAGCATGTGGGACATTTGTGGTCAGTTTTCATGTGGTGTTTCTACACCGAGGTTTAGACATTACCTTGCTAACCTGCTACTCCTGCCACTGCAGGCTCCTTCTATCCCGATATACCTATACTCCCATGATGAATTCTCAGTATCAAGGAGGAAACATGGAGGGAGGGCCCATTTTTTTGGGTATATTATTGACACTTGGGTGCTACCCTTATTAGGTGGAAGCCAAACATGGGGCACAACAGGGTTTATAATATTTTTTAATCTCTCCTGTAGCTTCCAGCTGAACTCTTGCTGTGATATTGGTTTCATCTACTGACTGGGTGAGCTCAATCTACTTATATATATGTTGTATATATTTGTATGTGACATTTTTTGCACTCTATATTTTGAATTAGGTCTATGCATCTCTTCATGCTACATATCTAGATATTAAGAAGAGAGCCTTTATCCCTAATCTCTAACTTTGTGGGTTTTCAGTTGAGTTTGCAATGTACACAGAATGCTGACAGGCTGTAGCATGGTAGGGGTCGGCTGTGGCATAGGCAGGGTTGGCTGTGGCGTGGGCGGGGTCGGCTGTGGCATGGGCGGGCTGGGCTGTGGTGTGAATCGGGTCGGCTGTGGTGTGGGCTGGGTCGACTATGGCGTGAGTGGGTCGGCTGTGACTTGAGCGTGGACCACTGTGGCATGGGAGGGGTCAGCTATGGCATGGGCGGGGTCAGATCTGGCAAGGACAGGGTCAGCTTTGGCATGGGCTGGGTTAGCTGTAGTGTGCCGCCCCAGCAGCAGTCAAACTGCTCGGATCCGGGGTTGCTGTGGCTCGAGGGTCTCCGGACCCGGGGACTTGCAGCCACTTCAAATGTAAGGGGATATTTACAGGGGATGAATGTTCGTGACGCCACCTGCGGGTTGCAGTAAAGGGGAGTACCGCCGCTGCCGATAGGAGTACTGGGGCAGATGGTGTGGGACAGCCAGGTGTCAGTCCCTCCGCAAGTAGGGAAGGTCCCGGATTGTGGGGATTTGGTGAACGGGTCGCTTGGCCTTGGGAAGCAGGGTGCAGAGGTCAGATTACTCACTGTGGTAGTCGTGGTGCTGGATCAGGTGGATTAAGCAGACACTCACACAGATGGTAAACCAAAGTCTCTAAGCACCGCAGTCTCTACGGGAGGAGCCCGTCCAGGTCCCGCTCCCACCAGTGTCACTTGGTAAGTCGGAAGCCCTGCCTCCGTGCACAAATTGATTTACAGTTATGGCCCCTTGGCTTGAAGCTTTCGGGGCCTCGCTACCCATGTGTATGGCAGTTGTGCCCTTGGTGGCTGGCACTTGGGATTTCAGTGGGTTGTGTATTTTGGAGAACCCTATCCCCCGCGTTGTGCTGATGCCTCCAATCTCTGAGCTCTTGGGGAAAGTTCCTAAAGAGACTATCCTCCACAGGTTAATTATCAGGTTGCTTGAAGATACTCCCTGATCTAGGGTCCAGTACCCCGCCGTGCTCGGTACCGGTAAGGTGGCTGGGCTTTCTGGTGCCAACAGTCCTCCTAGACTGCGTCTGTTACATTCCTGTCCAGTGTTCCTAATACCGGTCCCCGACTCCTGTGGTCCCGGACCACCATCTGCGACCCAACCTGTCGCCTCCCTGGGAGCTACAACTCCCTTGCTTCTCACTCTCTGAGGGCTAACTCTAAACTCTTCTCTCTCCCCTCCCACCAGTCTGCCTGACCCCTAGGTGGGCGGCCGTGCTCCAACTTGACCAACCCACTGGTGTGTCTGTCCAGCCCTGGTGTGAGGTGTGGTTGGGATTTGTAGTGCGGATGTCAGTGACACTGTTGATAGGAACCTGGAACCATGGGAGGGTAGGCTCTGCACCCTGGAGTACAGGATGCAGTTCCCTGTAGCACCCTGATACAGTCAGGGGCGCTACAGTAGCATGGGTGGGGCCGGCTGTAGCATGTTAGAGAGCAGCTGTGATGTGGGCAGAGTTAGCTATGGCGTGGGTGGGGTCGGCTGTGGTGTGGGTGGGGTCGACTGTGGAGTGGGCAGGGTCGACAGTGGCGTCGGCGGGTCAGATGTGACTTGGGCAGGGTCCACTGTGTCATGGGCAGGGTCAGCTATGGCATGGGCGGGGTCAGCTGTAGCATGGTAGTGGTTGGCTGTAGCGTGGGCAGGGTTAGCTATAGCGTGGGTGGGGTCGGCTGTGATGTGCGCAGGGTCAACTGTAGCATGTGCGGGGATGGCTTGCTAAACCCTGCTACATCCAAAAACTTCACCCAATAAACTAAGAAACACATTGCTTGAATCAGGGTCTATTTTCTTACATTATGCTGCTCGCAGATGAGGTGTCAAAACCTGGTGACAAATTCCTTTTTAACCTTGCATTTATACATAACTAAATAAAAAGCCTAATGAAGCATATCCATATTGCTGTGTCTCTCCTCCACGAGTATTTCAATTGTTAAGGAACGTGTGTGGTTACAGTAACAATCCAAAAGGTGGTAAATCGACCACCCACTAATGAGAAGTTCTCTCACCTTCCTCATCTGTTCATTCTCTACAGCAATCAGAGATTACACAACATTGACACATACATAATAGATCGATACAAAAATGTCAAAACCAGAACTTGGAAAAATTATAAACCATTCAAAAATTCACAAAACTGGAAAACTCAACACATATGGGACAATACAGGAAGCAATCCAATGTATAAAGAGTCATAAGTTATTATCGGTATCTTTGTACCCTGTACACACACATAAGTGCACAAAAGTTACTACCCTCCAGGATATCAGCAATGATGAATGATAAAAGAAAAATATTATCACACAGTGATATGGTTAAGCTCCTATACATATCACTGCCCGGATACAAGTCACCAGTAACCTCCATACACACTACATAACACTGCCCGGATACAAGACATCAGTAACGTCCATACACACTACATATCACTGCCCGGATATAAGTCATAACTAACCTCCATACACACTACATATCACTGCCCGGATACAATTAATCAGTAACCTCCATACACACTACATATCACTGCCCGGATATAAGTCATAACTAACCTCCATACACACTACATATCACTGCCCGGATACAACACATCAGTAACCTCCATAAACACTACATAACACTGCCCGGATACAACACATCAGTAACCTCCATACACACTACATAACACTGCCCGGATACAACACATCAGTAACCTCCATACACACTACATATCACTGCCCGGATACAACACATCAGTAACCTCCATACACACTACATATCACTGCCTGGATATGTCATCAGTAACCTCCATACACTCTACATATCACTGCCCAGATACAAGACATCAGTAACCTCCATACACACTACATAACACTGCCCAGATACAAGACATCAGTAACCTCCATACACACTACATAACACTGCCCGGATACAACACATCAGTAACCCCTATACACACTACATATCACTGCCCGGATACAACACATCAGTAACCTCCATACACACTACATATCACTGCCTGGATATGTGATCAGTAACCTCCATACACTCTACATATCACTGCCTTGATATGTCATCAGTAACCTCCATACACTCTACATAGTACTGCCCGCAAACAAGACATCAGTAACATCCATACACACTACATAACACTGCCCGGATACAACACATCAGTAACCCCCATACATACTACATATTACTGCCCGGATACAAGTCACCAGTAATTCTTAGAACTGACGTCCACATTTAGAAAAAGAAACTTTGTCAATTATGACAGAATTTCTAAGGTGACTTTTCGTATTCATTCTATGGGAAAGGATTCCAGGCTGTGCTTGGTCTTTGGAAAGTAAAATGTAAGGATCCACTGTATTTTCAGGACAACACAGAGTTACAACATCCTGAGGCGAGTTGCAGGTATCTTCACAATGCAGTTGTAAATTACGGCAGATTCCCCAAAATTTTCTTAGACAATAAATGACATATCCACACATTAAAACCAGCACAAAACATAGGTTGCCGCCAGGCGATGTGTAACTCTCCAAGCCACTTGCTGCTTTTCCATGGTTCCTGTGAGTGCACTCAGGGATTTCTCCTTTTCCTGCAGCCAGACTCTGGACGCTGGACACGAGGTGCAGCATCTGCAGCCATAAGGAAGGTAAATGTGAAGTTACCGGTCATCCTAGGTGACGGGGTCTCTGGGTAAATTCAGCTGGATAGATTCTCCACCAGTACTAAATTTCGCAGCCGGCCCATTGCCTTCCATAGTGAAGAGTTTGCACATTTTAGCATTTTCGCCAACAGGGGAAGATTTCCGAGAAGACACTGGGGAATTAATGGGACTGAGCTGCACTGCCGTGGTGTCCTGAACGGTGTGCTCACTTGTCTCAATCTCAAAGGCTGCATTGCCTGGCTTAATAAAACCTATATTAGACCCTGGCTTACATTTCCTATTGCCATGGGCAGGGGGTCTTCGGCTGCAGATACAGCATGCACCAAAAAAGGTAAATGCAACTACTAATAAAATGGGTCCAATTATTATTGGTGGGTTGTTCACTGGTAAAAATGTCCCAAAAGCAAAGGCACCAACCAAAGTAATGTTGATTCCAGCCAACATGATGCAGAGGCCGCAGGCACAGCAAAGGGCAGGGGAGGGCAGCCCGTGAGGACGGCTCTTCTTTTGCACAGGTTTCTGCGCCAATGAGGAGTTACTCTTGTCTGTGAACATTATGATCTGGATTTTGCTTGTTACACAATAAATTTTCCTGCCGTCCCTTCATGTGACCTATGGAAATCATGAGGACAATCAATAATGAGGTTTAATGTGAAGGGTCCAGTACATACATGGATTACACCGTGCCGCCCAGTCATTACATACTTGCACTTTACTGGATAGCAAGAAGTTAGAAGAAAAGATTTAATTTGTCAGTTAGATTTTGGGGTACTTTGCACGTTGCGACATCGCTACTGCGATATCGTCGGGGTCAAATCGAAAGTGACGCACATCCGACGCTGGTAACAACGTCGCAATGTGTAAAGCCTAGAAGAGAAGATGAACGAGCGTGAAACAGTCAAAAATCGGTGCTGTGTCACGTCGTTCATTTTCATAATGTCGGTGTGTCCACAGGTACGATGTTGTTTGTCGTTCCTACAGCTCCACACATCGCTGTGTGTGAAGCCGCAGGAGCGACAAACATCTCCTTACCTGCGCCCACCGTCCACCCCCAATACGGAAAGGAGAAGGTGGGCGGGATGTTTACATCCCGATCATCTCTGCCCCTCCGCTTCTATTGGCCGCCTGCCATCTGACGTTGCTGTGACGCCGCATGACCCGCCCCCTTAGGAAGGAGGCGGGTCGCCGGCCAGAGTGACGTCGTAGGGCAGGTAAGTGCGTGTGAAGCTGCCGTAGCAATAATGTTCGCTACGGCAGCTATCACAAGATATCGCATGTGCGACGGGGGCGGGTAATATCGCGCTCGGCATCGCTATCATCGGCTAGCGATGTCGCAGCATGCAAAGTACCCCTTTCAGTCTCATGAAGAGAAAGAAAAGCAAAAATCCATCATATTATAAATCTTGTAAAAAAAAAACAAAAATTCAGCAGTCTGAGATATTACCAGGAGCAAGAGTGCAATGATGGAGATATTTATATACAAAAAGATGGAAAGATCTCCTGTACCTCTGGATCATGTGATGCAGATTCTGTCATTATCACAACTGGCGTCCATCAGTCAATGCCGGTCACGTCAAGTGTCCATTCCTGACTGTACAGTTGTGCTCAAAAGTTTACATACACCAGCAGATATTTTGCTTTCTTGGCCTTTTTTCAGAGAATATGAATAACACACAATCTTTTTTTCCCCTCATGGTTAGTGGTTGGGTGAAGTCATTTATTGTCAAACTACTGTGTTTTATCTTTTTAAATCATAATGACAACCAAAAACATCCAAATAAGCCTGATGTAAAGGTCACATACCCTCGTAATTTCGGCCTGATAACATGCACAGAAGTTGACCAAAATGGGTTTGAATGGCTAACAAAGGTAACATTGCACCTGTGACCTGTTAGCTTTTATGCACACACTGATTACAAGCAGAGTGAGTTTCTGGGATCCAGACAGACTCTTGCATCTTTCATCCAGCCACTGATACTTTCTGGATTGTGAGTCAAGGAGAAAGCAAAAGAATTGTTAACAGATCTACAGGAAAAGATAGTTGAACTGTACTGTGTACTTCTACAAGTGCTTCATAAGTGCTCAGAAATATACCAGAAAGCAGAGATGTAATTCTGTGGAGTGACTTCTCCATGGTCATCATTCATCTATGATATTGACAATCCATCTGTCTCATTCACAGGTATGAACACTGTTCATTTGAACTGACCCTCTGAATTTCCTGCACAGATCCTAATCTATTCTCATGCTCTGTCTTCACACTTAAAGCTGTTTCTGATATTGGTATGAACACTGTTCATTTGAACTGACCCTCTGAATTTCCTGCACAGATCCTAATCTATTCTCATGCTCTGTCTTCACACTTAAAGCTGTTTCTGATATTGGTATGAACACTGTTCATTTGAACTGACCCTCTGAATTTCCTGCACAGATCCTAATCTATTCTCATGCTCTGTCTTCACACTTAAAGCTGTTTCTGATATTGGTATGAACACTGTTCATTTGAACTGACCCTCTGAATTTCCTGCACAGATCCTAATCTATTCTCATGCTCTGTCTTCACACTTAAAGCTGTTTCTGATATTGGTATGAACACTGTTCATTTGAACTGACCCTCTGAATTTCCTGCACAGATCCTAATCTATTCTCATGCTCTGTCTTCACACTTAAAGCTGTTTCTGATATTGGTATGAACACTGTTCATTTGAACTGACCCTCTGAATTTCCTGCACAGATCCTAATCTATTCTCATGCTCTGTCTTCACACTTAAAGCTGTTTCTGATATTGGTATGAACACTGTTCATTTGAACTGACCCTCTGAATTTCCTGCACAGATCCTAATCTATTCTCATGCTCTGTCTTCACACTTAAAGCTGTTTCTGATATTGGTATGAACACTGTTCATTTGAACTGACCCTCTGAATTTCCTGCACAGATCCTAATCTATTCTCATGCTCTGTCTTCACACTTAAAGCTGTTTCTGATATTGGTATGAACACTGTTCATTTGAACTGACCCTCTGAATTTCCTGCACAGATCCTAATCTATTCTCATGCTCTGTCTTCACACTTAAAGCTGTTTCTGATATTGGTATGAACACTGTTCATTTGAACTGACCCTCTGAATTTCCTGCACAGATCCTAATCTATTCTCATGCTCTGTCTTCACACTTAAAGCTGTTTCTGATATTGGTATGAACACTGTTCATTTGAACTGACCCTCTGAATTTCCTGCACAGATCCTAATCTATTCTCATGCTCTGTCTTCACACTTAAAGCTGTTTCTGATATTGGTATGTTAAACTGACCTATCTCTGCTGTGTAATTAGTTATGTGTTGTCTTCTCTCCTGTGAGTTGTTTCCATACATGGTGTAACTCTTTGATCTGCTTCCTTTTCTCTTGCTCACCTGCTGTTCATCCTGTGTAATGAGACTGGTATAAATTTAGGCCATTAGGTCTGTGCACCTTGGTCTGTGTACTTCTACAAGTGCTTCATAAGTGCTCAGAAATATACCAGAAAGCAGAGATGTAATTCTGTGGAGTGACTTCTCCATGGTCATCATTCATCTATGATATTGACAATCCATCTGTCTCATTCACAGGTATGAACACTGTTCATTTGAACTGACCCTCTGAATTTCCTGCACAGATCCTAATCTATTCTCATGCTCTGTCTTCACACTTAAAGCTGTTTCTGATATTGGTATGTTAAACTGACCTATCTCTGCTGTGTAATTAGTTATGTGTTGTCTTCTCTCCTGTGAGTTGTTTCCATACATGGTGTAACTCTTTGATCTGCTTCCTTTTCTCTTGCTCACCTGCTGTTCATCCTGTGTAATGAGACTGGTATAAATTTAGGCCATTAGGTCTGTGCACCTTGGTCTGTGTACTTCTACAAGTGCTTCATAAGTGCTCAGAAATATACCAGAAAGCAGAGATGTAATTCTGTGGAGTGACTTCTCCATGGTCATCATTCATCTATGATATTGACAATCCATCTGTCTCATTCACAGGTATGAACACTGTTCATTTGAACTGACCCTCTGAATTTCCTGCACAGATCCTAATCTATTCTCATGCTCTGTCTTCACACTTAAAGCTGTTTCTGATATTGGTATGTTAAACTGACCTATCTCTGCTGTGTAATTAGTTATGTGTTGTCTTCTCTCCTGTGAGTTGTTTCCATACATGGTGTAACTCTTTGATCTGCTTCCTTTTCTCTTGCTCACCTGCTGTTCATCCTGTGTAATGAGACTGGTATAAATTTAGGCCATTAGGTCTGTGCACCTTGGTCTGTGTACTTCTACAAGTGCTTCATAAGTGCTCAGAAATATACCAGAAAGCAGAGATGTAATTCTGTGGAGTGACTTCTCCATGGTCATCATTCATCTATGATATTGACAATCCATCTGTCTCATTCACAGGTATGAACACTGTTCATTTGAACTGACCCTCTGAATTTCCTGCACAGATCCTAATCTATTCTCATGCTCTGTCTTCACACTTAAAGCTGTTTCTGATATTGGTATGTTAAACTGACCTATCTCTGCTGTGTAATTAGTTATGTGTTGTCTTCTCTCCTGTGAGTTGTTTCCATACATGGTGTAACTCTTTGATCTGCTTCCTTTTCTCTTGCTCACCTGCTGTTCATCCTGTGTAATGAGACTGGTATAAATTTAGGCCATTAGGTCTGTGCACCTTGGTCTGTGTACTTCTACAAGTGCTTCATAAGTGCTCAGAAATATACCAGAAAGCAGAGATGTAATTCTGTGGAGTGACTTCTCCATGGTCATCATTCATCTATGATATTGACAATCCATCTGTCTCATTCACAGGTATGAACACTGTTCATTTGAACTGACCCTCTGAATTTCCTGCACAGATCCTAATCTATTCTCATGCTCTGTCTTCACACTTAAAGCTGTTTCTGATATTGGTATGTTAAACTGACCTATCTCTGCTGTGTAATTAGTTATGTGTTGTCTTCTCTCCTGTGAGTTGTTTCCATACATGGTGTAACTCTTTGATCTGCTTCCTTTTCTCTTGCTCACCTGCTGTTCATCCTGTGTAATGAGACTGGTATAAATTTAGGCCATTAGGTCTGTGCACCTTGGTCTGTGTACTTCTACAAGTGCTTCATAAGTGCTCAGAAATATACCAGAAAGCAGAGATGTAATTCTGTGGAGTGACTTCTCCATGGTCATCATTCATCTATGATATTGACAATCCATCTGTCTCATTCACAGGTATGAACACTGTTCATTTGAACTGACCCTCTGAATTTCCTGCACAGATCCTAATCTATTCTCATGCTCTGTCTTCACACTTAAAGCTGTTTCTGATATTGGTATGTTAAACTGACCTATCTCTGCTGTGTAATTAGTTATGTGTTGTCTTCTCTCCTGTGAGTTGTTTCCATACATGGTGTAACTCTTTGATCTGCTTCCTTTTCTCTTGCTCACCTGCTGTTCATCCTGTGTAATGAGACTGGTATAAATTTAGGCCATTAGGTCTGTGCACCTTGGTCTGTGTACTTCTACAAGTGCTTCATAAGTGCTCAGAAATATACCAGAAAGCAGAGATGTAATTCTGTGGAGTGACTTCTCCATGGTCATCATTCATCTATGATATTGACAATCCATCTGTCTCATTCACAGGTATGAACACTGTTCATTTGAACTGACCCTCTGAATTTCCTGCACAGATCCTAATCTATTCTCATGCTCTGTCTTCACACTTAAAGCTGTTTCTGATATTGGTATGTTAAACTGACCTATCTCTGCTGTGTAATTAGTTATGTGTTGTCTTCTCTCCTGTGAGTTGTTTCCATACATGGTGTAACTCTTTGATCTGCTTCCTTTTCTCTTGCTCACCTGCTGTTCATCCTGTGTAATGAGACTGGTATAAATTTAGGCCATTAGGTCTGTGCACCTTGGTCTGTGTACTTCTACAAGTGCTTCATAAGTGCTCAGAAATATACCAGAAAGCAGAGATGTAATTCTGTGGAGTGACTTCTCCATGGTCATCATTCATCTATGATATTGACAATCCATCTGTCTCATTCACAGGTATGAACACTGTTCATTTGAACTGACCCTCTGAATTTCCTGCACAGATCCTAATCTATTCTCATGCTCTGTCTTCACACTTAAAGCTGTTTCTGATATTGGTATGTTAAACTGACCTATCTCTGCTGTGTAATTAGTTATGTGTTGTCTTCTCTCCTGTGAGTTGTTTCCATACATGGTGTAACTCTTTGATCTGCTTCCTTTTCTCTTGCTCACCTGCTGTTCATCCTGTGTAATGAGACTGGTATAAATTTAGGCCATTAGGTCTGTGCACCTTGGTCTGTGTACTTCTACAAGTGCTTCATAAGTGCTCAGAAATATACCAGAAAGCAGAGATGTAATTCTGTGGAGTGACTTCTCCATGGTCATCATTCATCTATGATATTGACAATCCATCTGTCTCATTCACAGGTATGAACACTGTTCATTTGAACTGACCCTCTGAATTTCCTGCACAGATCCTAATCTATTCTCATGCTCTGTCTTCACACTTAAAGCTGTTTCTGATATTGGTATGTTAAACTGACCTATCTCTGCTGTGTAATTAGTTATGTGTTGTCTTCTCTCCTGTGAGTTGTTTCCATACATGGTGTAACTCTTTGATCTGCTTCCTTTTCTCTTGCTCACCTGCTGTTCATCCTGTGTAATGAGACTGGTATAAATTTAGGCCATTAGGTCTGTGCACCTTGGTCTGTGTACTTCTACAAGTGCTTCATAAGTGCTCAGAAATATACCAGAAAGCAGAGATGTAATTCTGTGGAGTGACTTCTCCATGGTCATCATTCATCTATGATATTGACAATCCATCTGTCTCATTCACAGGTATGAACACTGTTCATTTGAACTGACCCTCTGAATTTCCTGCACAGATCCTAATCTATTCTCATGCTCTGTCTTCACACTTAAAGCTGTTTCTGATATTGGTATGTTAAACTGACCTATCTCTGCTGTGTAATTAGTTATGTGTTGTCTTCTCTCCTGTGAGTTGTTTCCATACATGGTGTAACTCTTTGATCTGCTTCCTTTTCTCTTGCTCACCTGCTGTTCATCCTGTGTAATGAGACTGGTATAAATTTAGGCCATTAGGTCTGTGCACCTTGGTCTGTGTACTTCTACAAGTGCTTCATAAGTGCTCAGAAATATACCAGAAAGCAGAGATGTAATTCTGTGGAGTGACTTCTCCATGGTCATCATTCATCTATGATATTGACAATCCATCTGTCTCATTCACAGGTATGAACACTGTTCATTTGAACTGACCCTCTGAATTTCCTGCACAGATCCTAATCTATTCTCATGCTCTGTCTTCACACTTAAAGCTGTTTCTGATATTGGTATGTTAAACTGACCTATCTCTGCTGTGTAATTAGTTATGTGTTGTCTTCTCTCCTGTGAGTTGTTTCCATACATGGTGTAACTCTTTGATCTGCTTCCTTTTCTCTTGCTCACCTGCTGTTCATCCTGTGTAATGAGACTGGTATAAATTTAGGCCATTAGGTCTGTGCACCTTGGTCTGTGTACTTCTACAAGTGCTTCATAAGTGCTCAGAAATATACCAGAAAGCAGAGATGTAATTCTGTGGAGTGACTTCTCCATGGTCATCATTCATCTATGATATTGACAATCCATCTGTCTCATTCACAGGTATGAACACTGTTCATTTGAACTGACCCTCTGAATTTCCTGCACAGATCCTAATCTATTCTCATGCTCTGTCTTCACACTTAAAGCTGTTTCTGATATTGGTATGTTAAACTGACCTATCTCTGCTGTGTAATTAGTTATGTGTTGTCTTCTCTCCTGTGAGTTGTTTCCATACATGGTGTAACTCTTTGATCTGCTTCCTTTTCTCTTGCTCACCTGCTGTTCATCCTGTGTAATGAGACTGGTATAAATTTAGGCCATTAGGTCTGTGCACCTTGGTCTGTGTACTTCTACAAGTGCTTCATAAGTGCTCAGAAATATACCAGAAAGCAGAGATGTAATTCTGTGGAGTGACTTCTCCATGGTCATCATTCATCTATGATATTGACAATCCATCTGTCTCATTCACAGGTATGAACACTGTTCATTTGAACTGACCCTCTGAATTTCCTGCACAGATCCTAATCTATTCTCATGCTCTGTCTTCACACTTAAAGCTGTTTCTGATATTGGTATGTTAAACTGACCTATCTCTGCTGTGTAATTAGTTATGTGTTGTCTTCTCTCCTGTGAGTTGTTTCCATACATGGTGTAACTCTTTGATCTGCTTCCTTTTCTCTTGCTCACCTGCTGTTCATCCTGTGTAATGAGACTGGTATAAATTTAGGCCATTAGGTCTGTGCACCTTGGTCTGTGTACTTCTACAAGTGCTTCATAAGTGCTCAGAAATATACCAGAAAGCAGAGATGTAATTCTGTGGAGTGACTTCTCCATGGTCATCATTCATCTATGATATTGACAATCCATCTGTCTCATTCACAGGTATGAACACTGTTCATTTGAACTGACCCTCTGAATTTCCTGCACAGATCCTAATCTATTCTCATGCTCTGTCTTCACACTTAAAGCTGTTTCTGATATTGGTATGTTAAACTGACCTATCTCTGCTGTGTAATTAGTTATGTGTTGTCTTCTCTCCTGTGAGTTGTTTCCATACATGGTGTAACTCTTTGATCTGCTTCCTTTTCTCTTGCTCACCTGCTGTTCATCCTGTGTAATGAGACTGGTATAAATTTAGGCCATTAGGTCTGTGCACCTTGGTCTGTGTACTTCTACAAGTGCTTCATAAGTGCTCAGAAATATACCAGAAAGCAGAGATGTAATTCTGTGGAGTGACTTCTCCATGGTCATCATTCATCTATGATATTGACAATCCATCTGTCTCATTCACAGGTATGAACACTGTTCATTTGAACTGACCCTCTGAATTTCCTGCACAGATCCTAATCTATTCTCATGCTCTGTCTTCACACTTAAAGCTGTTTCTGATATTGGTATGTTAAACTGACCTATCTCTGCTGTGTAATTAGTTATGTGTTGTCTTCTCTCCTGTGAGTTGTTTCCATACATGGTGTAACTCTTTGATCTGCTTCCTTTTCTCTTGCTCACCTGCTGTTCATCCTGTGTAATGAGACTGGTATAAATTTAGGCCATTAGGTCTGTGCACCTTGGTCTGTGTACTTCTACAAGTGCTTCATAAGTGCTCAGAAATATACCAGAAAGCAGAGATGTAATTCTGTGGAGTGACTTCTCCATGGTCATCATTCATCTATGATATTGACAATCCATCTGTCTCATTCACAGGTATGAACACTGTTCATTTGAACTGACCCTCTGAATTTCCTGCACAGATCCTAATCTATTCTCATGCTCTGTCTTCACACTTAAAGCTGTTTCTGATATTGGTATGTTAAACTGACCTATCTCTGCTGTGTAATTAGTTATGTGTTGTCTTCTCTCCTGTGAGTTGTTTCCATACATGGTGTAACTCTTTGATCTGCTTCCTTTTCTCTTGCTCACCTGCTGTTCATCCTGTGTAATGAGACTGGTATAAATTTAGGCCATTAGGTCTGTGCACCTTGGTCTGTGTACTTCTACAAGTGCTTCATAAGTGCTCAGAAATATACCAGAAAGCAGAGATGTAATTCTGTGGAGTGACTTCTCCATGGTCATCATTCATCTATGATATTGACAATCCATCTGTCTCATTCACAGGTATGAACACTGTTCATTTGAACTGACCCTCTGAATTTCCTGCACAGATCCTAATCTATTCTCATGCTCTGTCTTCACACTTAAAGCTGTTTCTGATATTGGTATGTTAAACTGACCTATCTCTGCTGTGTAATTAGTTATGTGTTGTCTTCTCTCCTGTGAGTTGTTTCCATACATGGTGTAACTCTTTGATCTGCTTCCTTTTCTCTTGCTCACCTGCTGTTCATCCTGTGTAATGAGACTGGTATAAATTTAGGCCATTAGGTCTGTGCACCTTGGTCTGTGTACTTCTACAAGTGCTTCATAAGTGCTCAGAAATATACCAGAAAGCAGAGATGTAATTCTGTGGAGTGACTTCTCCATGGTCATCATTCATCTATGATATTGACAATCCATCTGTCTCATTCACAGGTATGAACACTGTTCATTTGAACTGACCCTCTGAATTTCCTGCACAGATCCTAATCTATTCTCATGCTCTGTCTTCACACTTAAAGCTGTTTCTGATATTGGTATGTTAAACTGACCTATCTCTGCTGTGTAATTAGTTATGTGTTGTCTTCTCTCCTGTGAGTTGTTTCCATACATGGTGTAACTCTTTGATCTGCTTCCTTTTCTCTTGCTCACCTGCTGTTCATCCTGTGTAATGAGACTGGTATAAATTTAGGCCATTAGGTCTGTGCACCTTGGTCTGTGTACTTCTACAAGTGCTTCATAAGTGCTCAGAAATATACCAGAAAGCAGAGATGTAATTCTGTGGAGTGACTTCTCCATGGTCATCATTCATCTATGATATTGACAATCCATCTGTCTCATTCACAGGTATGAACACTGTTCATTTGAACTGACCCTCTGAATTTCCTGCACAGATCCTAATCTATTCTCATGCTCTGTCTTCACACTTAAAGCTGTTTCTGATATTGGTATGTTAAACTGACCTATCTCTGCTGTGTAATTAGTTATGTGTTGTCTTCTCTCCTGTGAGTTGTTTCCATACATGGTGTAACTCTTTGATCTGCTTCCTTTTCTCTTGCTCACCTGCTGTTCATCCTGTGTAATGAGACTGGTATAAATTTAGGCCATTAGGTCTGTGCACCTTGGTCTGTGTACTTCTACAAGTGCTTCATAAGTGCTCAGAAATATACCAGAAAGCAGAGATGTAATTCTGTGGAGTGACTTCTCCATGGTCATCATTCATCTATGATATTGACAATCCATCTGTCTCATTCACAGGTATGAACACTGTTCATTTGAACTGACCCTCTGAATTTCCTGCACAGATCCTAATCTATTCTCATGCTCTGTCTTCACACTTAAAGCTGTTTCTGATATTGGTATGTTAAACTGACCTATCTCTGCTGTGTAATTAGTTATGTGTTGTCTTCTCTCCTGTGAGTTGTTTCCATACATGGTGTAACTCTTTGATCTGCTTCCTTTTCTCTTGCTCACCTGCTGTTCATCCTGTGTAATGAGACTGGTATAAATTTAGGCCATTAGGTCTGTGCACCTTGGTCTGTGTACTTCTACAAGTGCTTCATAAGTGCTCAGAAATATACCAGAAAGCAGAGATGTAATTCTGTGGAGTGACTTCTCCATGGTCATCATTCATCTATGATATTGACAATCCATCTGTCTCATTCACAGGTATGAACACTGTTCATTTGAACTGACCCTCTGAATTTCCTGCACAGATCCTAATCTATTCTCATGCTCTGTCTTCACACTTAAAGCTGTTTCTGATATTGGTATGTTAAACTGACCTATCTCTGCTGTGTAATTAGTTATGTGTTGTCTTCTCTCCTGTGAGTTGTTTCCATACATGGTGTAACTCTTTGATCTGCTTCCTTTTCTCTTGCTCACCTGCTGTTCATCCTGTGTAATGAGACTGGTATAAATTTAGGCCATTAGGTCTGTGCACCTTGGTCTGTGTACTTCTACAAGTGCTTCATAAGTGCTCAGAAATATACCAGAAAGCAGAGATGTAATTCTGTGGAGTGACTTCTCCATGGTCATCATTCATCTATGATATTGACAATCCATCTGTCTCATTCACAGGTATGAACACTGTTCATTTGAACTGACCCTCTGAATTTCCTGCACAGATCCTAATCTATTCTCATGCTCTGTCTTCACACTTAAAGCTGTTTCTGATATTGGTATGTTAAACTGACCTATCTCTGCTGTGTAATTAGTTATGTGTTGTCTTCTCTCCTGTGAGTTGTTTCCATACATGGTGTAACTCTTTGATCTGCTTCCTTTTCTCTTGCTCACCTGCTGTTCATCCTGTGTAATGAGACTGGTATAAATTTAGGCCATTAGGTCTGTGCACCTTGGTCTGTGTACTTCTACAAGTGCTTCATAAGTGCTCAGAAATATACCAGAAAGCAGAGATGTAATTCTGTGGAGTGACTTCTCCATGGTCATCATTCATCTATGATATTGACAATCCATCTGTCTCATTCACAGGTATGAACACTGTTCATTTGAACTGACCCTCTGAATTTCCTGCACAGATCCTAATCTATTCTCATGCTCTGTCTTCACACTTAAAGCTGTTTCTGATATTGGTATGTTAAACTGACCTATCTCTGCTGTGTAATTAGTTATGTGTTGTCTTCTCTCCTGTGAGTTGTTTCCATACATGGTGTAACTCTTTGATCTGCTTCCTTTTCTCTTGCTCACCTGCTGTTCATCCTGTGTAATGAGACTGGTATAAATTTAGGCCATTAGGTCTGTGCACCTTGGTCTGTGTACTTCTACAAGTGCTTCATAAGTGCTCAGAAATATACCAGAAAGCAGAGATGTAATTCTGTGGAGTGACTTCTCCATGGTCATCATTCATCTATGATATTGACAATCCATCTGTCTCATTCACAGGTATGAACACTGTTCATTTGAACTGACCCTCTGAATTTCCTGCACAGATCCTAATCTATTCTCATGCTCTGTCTTCACACTTAAAGCTGTTTCTGATATTGGTATGTTAAACTGACCTATCTCTGCTGTGTAATTAGTTATGTGTTGTCTTCTCTCCTGTGAGTTGTTTCCATACATGGTGTAACTCTTTGATCTGCTTCCTTTTCTCTTGCTCACCTGCTGTTCATCCTGTGTAATGAGACTGGTATAAATTTAGGCCATTAGGTCTGTGCACCTTGGTCTGTGTACTTCTACAAGTGCTTCATAAGTGCTCAGAAATATACCAGAAAGCAGAGATGTAATTCTGTGGAGTGACTTCTCCATGGTCATCATTCATCTATGATATTGACAATCCATCTGTCTCATTCACAGGTATGAACACTGTTCATTTGAACTGACCCTCTGAATTTCCTGCACAGATCCTAATCTATTCTCATGCTCTGTCTTCACACTTAAAGCTGTTTCTGATATTGGTATGTTAAACTGACCTATCTCTGCTGTGTAATTAGTTATGTGTTGTCTTCTCTCCTGTGAGTTGTTTCCATACATGGTGTAACTCTTTGATCTGCTTCCTTTTCTCTTGCTCACCTGCTGTTCATCCTGTGTAATGAGACTGGTATAAATTTAGGCCATTAGGTCTGTGCACCTTGGTCTGTGTACTTCTACAAGTGCTTCATAAGTGCTCAGAAATATACCAGAAAGCAGAGATGTAATTCTGTGGAGTGACTTCTCCATGGTCATCATTCATCTATGATATTGACAATCCATCTGTCTCATTCACAGGTATGAACACTGTTCATTTGAACTGACCCTCTGAATTTCCTGCACAGATCCTAATCTATTCTCATGCTCTGTCTTCACACTTAAAGCTGTTTCTGATATTGGTATGTTAAACTGACCTATCTCTGCTGTGTAATTAGTTATGTGTTGTCTTCTCTCCTGTGAGTTGTTTCCATACATGGTGTAACTCTTTGATCTGCTTCCTTTTCTCTTGCTCACCTGCTGTTCATCCTGTGTAATGAGACTGGTATAAATTTAGGCCATTAGGTCTGTGCACCTTGGTCTGTGTACTTCTACAAGTGCTTCATAAGTGCTCAGAAATATACCAGAAAGCAGAGATGTAATTCTGTGGAGTGACTTCTCCATGGTCATCATTCATCTATGATATTGACAATCCATCTGTCTCATTCACAGGTATGAACACTGTTCATTTGAACTGACCCTCTGAATTTCCTGCACAGATCCTAATCTATTCTCATGCTCTGTCTTCACACTTAAAGCTGTTTCTGATATTGGTATGTTAAACTGACCTATCTCTGCTGTGTAATTAGTTATGTGTTGTCTTCTCTCCTGTGAGTTGTTTCCATACATGGTGTAACTCTTTGATCTGCTTCCTTTTCTCTTGCTCACCTGCTGTTCATCCTGTGTAATGAGACTGGTATAAATTTAGGCCATTAGGTCTGTGCACCTTGGTCTGTGTACTTCTACAAGTGCTTCATAAGTGCTCAGAAATATACCAGAAAGCAGAGATGTAATTCTGTGGAGTGACTTCTCCATGGTCATCATTCATCTATGATATTGACAATCCATCTGTCTCATTCACAGGTATGAACACTGTTCATTTGAACTGACCCTCTGAATTTCCTGCACAGATCCTAATCTATTCTCATGCTCTGTCTTCACACTTAAAGCTGTTTCTGATATTGGTATGTTAAACTGACCTATCTCTGCTGTGTAATTAGTTATGTGTTGTCTTCTCTCCTGTGAGTTGTTTCCATACATGGTGTAACTCTTTGATCTGCTTCCTTTTCTCTTGCTCACCTGCTGTTCATCCTGTGTAATGAGACTGGTATAAATTTAGGCCATTAGGTCTGTGCACCTTGGTCTGTGTACTTCTACAAGTGCTTCATAAGTGCTCAGAAATATACCAGAAAGCAGAGATGTAATTCTGTGGAGTGACTTCTCCATGGTCATCATTCATCTATGATATTGACAATCCATCTGTCTCATTCACAGGTATGAACACTGTTCATTTGAACTGACCCTCTGAATTTCCTGCACAGATCCTAATCTATTCTCATGCTCTGTCTTCACACTTAAAGCTGTTTCTGATATTGGTATGTTAAACTGACCTATCTCTGCTGTGTAATTAGTTATGTGTTGTCTTCTCTCCTGTGAGTTGTTTCCATACATGGTGTAACTCTTTGATCTGCTTCCTTTTCTCTTGCTCACCTGCTGTTCATCCTGTGTAATGAGACTGGTATAAATTTAGGCCATTAGGTCTGTGCACCTTGGTCTGTGTACTTCTACAAGTGCTTCATAAGTGCTCAGAAATATACCAGAAAGCAGAGATGTAATTCTGTGGAGTGACTTCTCCATGGTCATCATTCATCTATGATATTGACAATCCATCTGTCTCATTCACAGGTATGAACACTGTTCATTTGAACTGACCCTCTGAATTTCCTGCACAGATCCTAATCTATTCTCATGCTCTGTCTTCACACTTAAAGCTGTTTCTGATATTGGTATGTTAAACTGACCTATCTCTGCTGTGTAATTAGTTATGTGTTGTCTTCTCTCCTGTGAGTTGTTTCCATACATGGTGTAACTCTTTGATCTGCTTCCTTTTCTCTTGCTCACCTGCTGTTCATCCTGTGTAATGAGACTGGTATAAATTTAGGCCATTAGGTCTGTGCACCTTGGTCTGTGTACTTCTACAAGTGCTTCATAAGTGCTCAGAAATATACCAGAAAGCAGAGATGTAATTCTGTGGAGTGACTTCTCCATGGTCATCATTCATCTATGATATTGACAATCCATCTGTCTCATTCACAGGTATGAACACTGTTCATTTGAACTGACCCTCTGAATTTCCTGCACAGATCCTAATCTATTCTCATGCTCTGTCTTCACACTTAAAGCTGTTTCTGATATTGGTATGTTAAACTGACCTATCTCTGCTGTGTAATTAGTTATGTGTTGTCTTCTCTCCTGTGAGTTGTTTCCATACATGGTGTAACTCTTTGATCTGCTTCCTTTTCTCTTGCTCACCTGCTGTTCATCCTGTGTAATGAGACTGGTATAAATTTAGGCCATTAGGTCTGTGCACCTTGGTCTGTGTACTTCTACAAGTGCTTCATAAGTGCTCAGAAATATACCAGAAAGCAGAGATGTAATTCTGTGGAGTGACTTCTCCATGGTCATCATTCATCTATGATATTGACAATCCATCTGTCTCATTCACAGGTATGAACACTGTTCATTTGAACTGACCCTCTGAATTTCCTGCACAGATCCTAATCTATTCTCATGCTCTGTCTTCACACTTAAAGCTGTTTCTGATATTGGTATGTTAAACTGACCTATCTCTGCTGTGTAATTAGTTATGTGTTGTCTTCTCTCCTGTGAGTTGTTTCCATACATGGTGTAACTCTTTGATCTGCTTCCTTTTCTCTTGCTCACCTGCTGTTCATCCTGTGTAATGAGACTGGTATAAATTTAGGCCATTAGGTCTGTGCACCTTGGTCTGTGTACTTCTACAAGTGCTTCATAAGTGCTCAGAAATATACCAGAAAGCAGAGATGTAATTCTGTGGAGTGACTTCTCCATGGTCATCATTCATCTATGATATTGACAATCCATCTGTCTCATTCACAGGTATGAACACTGTTCATTTGAACTGACCCTCTGAATTTCCTGCACAGATCCTAATCTATTCTCATGCTCTGTCTTCACACTTAAAGCTGTTTCTGATATTGGTATGTTAAACTGACCTATCTCTGCTGTGTAATTAGTTATGTGTTGTCTTCTCTCCTGTGAGTTGTTTCCATACATGGTGTAACTCTTTGATCTGCTTCCTTTTCTCTTGCTCACCTGCTGTTCATCCTGTGTAATGAGACTGGTATAAATTTAGGCCATTAGGTCTGTGCACCTTGGTCTGTGTACTTCTACAAGTGCTTCATAAGTGCTCAGAAATATACCAGAAAGCAGAGATGTAATTCTGTGGAGTGACTTCTCCATGGTCATCATTCATCTATGATATTGACAATCCATCTGTCTCATTCACAGGTATGAACACTGTTCATTTGAACTGACCCTCTGAATTTCCTGCACAGATCCTAATCTATTCTCATGCTCTGTCTTCACACTTAAAGCTGTTTCTGATATTGGTATGTTAAACTGACCTATCTCTGCTGTGTAATTAGTTATGTGTTGTCTTCTCTCCTGTGAGTTGTTTCCATACATGGTGTAACTCTTTGATCTGCTTCCTTTTCTCTTGCTCACCTGCTGTTCATCCTGTGTAATGAGACTGGTATAAATTTAGGCCATTAGGTCTGTGCACCTTGGTCTGTGTACTTCTACAAGTGCTTCATAAGTGCTCAGAAATATACCAGAAAGCAGAGATGTAATTCTGTGGAGTGACTTCTCCATGGTCATCATTCATCTATGATATTGACAATCCATCTGTCTCATTCACAGGTATGAACACTGTTCATTTGAACTGACCCTCTGAATTTCCTGCACAGATCCTAATCTATTCTCATGCTCTGTCTTCACACTTAAAGCTGTTTCTGATATTGGTATGTTAAACTGACCTATCTCTGCTGTGTAATTAGTTATGTGTTGTCTTCTCTCCTGTGAGTTGTTTCCATACATGGTGTAACTCTTTGATCTGCTTCCTTTTCTCTTGCTCACCTGCTGTTCATCCTGTGTAATGAGACTGGTATAAATTTAGGCCATTAGGTCTGTGCACCTTGGTCTGTGTACTTCTACAAGTGCTTCATAAGTGCTCAGAAATATACCAGAAAGCAGAGATGTAATTCTGTGGAGTGACTTCTCCATGGTCATCATTCATCTATGATATTGACAATCCATCTGTCTCATTCACAGGTATGAACACTGTTCATTTGAACTGACCCTCTGAATTTCCTGCACAGATCCTAATCTATTCTCATGCTCTGTCTTCACACTTAAAGCTGTTTCTGATATTGGTATGTTAAACTGACCTATCTCTGCTGTGTAATTAGTTATGTGTTGTCTTCTCTCCTGTGAGTTGTTTCCATACATGGTGTAACTCTTTGATCTGCTTCCTTTTCTCTTGCTCACCTGCTGTTCATCCTGTGTAATGAGACTGGTATAAATTTAGGCCATTAGGTCTGTGCACCTTGGTCTGTGTACTTCTACAAGTGCTTCATAAGTGCTCAGAAATATACCAGAAAGCAGAGATGTAATTCTGTGGAGTGACTTCTCCATGGTCATCATTCATCTATGATATTGACAATCCATCTGTCTCATTCACAGGTATGAACACTGTTCATTTGAACTGACCCTCTGAATTTCCTGCACAGATCCTAATCTATTCTCATGCTCTGTCTTCACACTTAAAGCTGTTTCTGATATTGGTATGTTAAACTGACCTATCTCTGCTGTGTAATTAGTTATGTGTTGTCTTCTCTCCTGTGAGTTGTTTCCATACATGGTGTAACTCTTTGATCTGCTTCCTTTTCTCTTGCTCACCTGCTGTTCATCCTGTGTAATGAGACTGGTATAAATTTAGGCCATTAGGTCTGTGCACCTTGGTCTGTGTACTTCTACAAGTGCTTCATAAGTGCTCAGAAATATACCAGAAAGCAGAGATGTAATTCTGTGGAGTGACTTCTCCATGGTCATCATTCATCTATGATATTGACAATCCATCTGTCTCATTCACAGGTATGAACACTGTTCATTTGAACTGACCCTCTGAATTTCCTGCACAGATCCTAATCTATTCTCATGCTCTGTCTTCACACTTAAAGCTGTTTCTGATATTGGTATGTTAAACTGACCTATCTCTGCTGTGTAATTAGTTATGTGTTGTCTTCTCTCCTGTGAGTTGTTTCCATACATGGTGTAACTCTTTGATCTGCTTCCTTTTCTCTTGCTCACCTGCTGTTCATCCTGTGTAATGAGACTGGTATAAATTTAGGCCATTAGGTCTGTGCACCTTGGTCTGTGTACTTCTACAAGTGCTTCATAAGTGCTCAGAAATATACCAGAAAGCAGAGATGTAATTCTGTGGAGTGACTTCTCCATGGTCATCATTCATCTATGATATTGACAATCCATCTGTCTCATTCACAGGTATGAACACTGTTCATTTGAACTGACCCTCTGAATTTCCTGCACAGATCCTAATCTATTCTCATGCTCTGTCTTCACACTTAAAGCTGTTTCTGATATTGGTATGTTAAACTGACCTATCTCTGCTGTGTAATTAGTTATGTGTTGTCTTCTCTCCTGTGAGTTGTTTCCATACATGGTGTAACTCTTTGATCTGCTTCCTTTTCTCTTGCTCACCTGCTGTTCATCCTGTGTAATGAGACTGGTATAAATTTAGGCCATTAGGTCTGTGCACCTTGGTCTGTGTACTTCTACAAGTGCTTCATAAGTGCTCAGAAATATACCAGAAATGTCCCAGAAGTGACCAGAAGGTGAACTCTACTTCTTTAACTGTGTGTCTTTCACTTGCATTTTGCTCCTTCCCCCTTATTCCCACTTGAAAACCCAATTCACACCATGTTCACTTACGCCCTCACAGTCTTTGCTCCACTCCTCCTCACTCTCCTTCGCTATCCCCAAACCCCAGCACTCTCCAAACAAATATTCATCTCCCCTTCCCTCTTACCTCCCCACCTGTCCTCATCTGCTGACCTGCTCCTAAACCGCAGATCGCTTCTAGTATCGCGCAGACCAGGCCGTCCACTCTCCTTCTCCCACCTGCTCTCCCTTTCTCTACTTCTCCTCGCTGCTGGCGACATATCTCCCAATCCTGGACCCCCACAGATGGGACACTCCTCTTTATCACCCCCCTACCGCTCCCCATCTAGTAGTAACTACCGCAACCTCTCCAACATAAAATCCATTCCCCTCTCTGCCACTCCGCAGCCCCCTCTCTCTGGAGCGCTCTGGAATGCCCGTTCCATCTGTAATAAACTGCACTTCATTCACGACCTCTTTATCTCTAGCAATCTATCCTTTCTGGCCCTCACCGAAACATGGCTGACACCATCCAACACTGCCTCCCCTGCTGCGCTGTGCTACGGCGGCCTCCACTTCACCCACACCCCTCGCCCTGGCAATAGACAGGGTGGAGGAGTGGGCCTCCTCCTTTCTAACAACTGCAGCTTCACCCCAATGCCACCTCTACCCTCCCTTGTCCTGCCTTCCTTTGAAGTGCACTCTGTCCGCATCTACTCTCCCTCCAACCTCCAAGTGGCCGTCATATACAGACCCCCGGGCCCAACCACTGCCTTTATCGACCAGTTCTCCGCCTGGCTTCTACACTTTCTCTCTGCTGACATCCCCACTATCATCATGGGTGACTTCAACATCCCCACTGACACCCGCCAGTCAGCGGCCTCCAAACTCCTCTCCCTCGCCTCATCTTTTGGTCTAACTCAGTTGTCCGCCTCTGCCACCCACAAAGATGGCCACACACTAGACCTTATCTTCACCCGTCTCTGCTCTCTATCTAACCTCACTACCTCCCCTCTCCCCTTATCTGACCACCATCTGCTGACCTTTTCAGCCCTGTCCTCCTCACCTGCCCCCCCTGTCCAGCACATATCACACCCCCGCAGAAACCTTGCACACATCAACATACACACCCTTTCTGACTCTATCCTACCGCTGTCCTCCATATCTTCACTCCACGACACAAACAGTGCCACCATTTTCTACAACGCCACTCTCACATCAGCTATTGATTCAGTCGCTCCTCTTGTGAACGGCAGAGCAAGACGAATCAATAGACAACCCTGGCACAACAGCCTCACTAAAAAACTACGGCAAGTGTCTAGAGCCGCAGAGCGGCGCTGGAAGAAAACGCACTCCCAGGAAGACTTCACCACATTCAAAAATGCAATTCACACATTTCGCTTGGCCCTTACCTCGGCTAAACAGAATTACTTCAAAAACCTCATATCCTCTTTAACACACAACCCCAAACAGCTATTTAACACTTTTACCTCCCTCCTTCGCCCACCGCTACCCCCTCCAACCTCCCTCATCTCCGCAGAAGAATTTGCCACATATTTCAAAGAAAAGATCGACCAAACCAGACAAGTCTTTTCTGCTGAACCACCACAACCCCTTTATATAACAGACCACTGCCCCTCCCCCATAAACTTCCTCCCCACTATCACCGAAGGAGAGCTTGCACATCTTCTCTCAAAAGCGCACCTCACTACATGCGCACTTGACCCCATCCCATCCCACCTCCTCCCCAACCTCACCACTATCCTTATTCCCGCCTTATCCCATCTCTTCAACCTATCTCTAACAACTGGTACCTTCCCTTCTGCCTTTAAGCATGCAACAGTCACACCTATCCTAAAGAAACCTTCCCTCGACCCAACCTCTACTACCAGCTATCGACCCATATCGCTACTCCCACTTGCCTCAAAACTCCTGGAACAGCATGTCCATGCTGAACTTTCCTCCCACCTCTCCTCTAACTCTCTCTTTGACAACCTACAGTCCGGCTTCCGTCCACATCATTCCACTGAAACTGCCCTGACTAAAATCACAAATGACTTACTTACCGCCAAAGCTAACAACCACTTCTCTGTACTCCTACTCCTAGACCTATCCTCAGCCTTTGACACTGTTGACCACTCCCTGCTACTACAGATCCTCTCTTCCCTTGGTGTCAGAGACCTCGCTCTCTCTTGGATCTCTTCATACCTCTCCAACCGCACTTTTAGTGTCTCCCATTCCCACACAACCTCTTCATCCCGTTCTCTCTCTGTTGGTGTCCCTCAAGGCTCTGTCCTGGGACCCTTACTTTTTTCTATCTATACATTTGGCCTGGGACAACTCATAAAGTCCCATGGCTTCCAGTACCACCTATATGCTGATGACACTCAGATCTACCTCTCTGGTCCAGATGTCACATCTCTGCTGTCCAGAATCCCAGAGTGCCTATCTGCTATATCTTCCTTCTTTTCCTCTCGCTTCCTAAAGCTCAATATGGCCAAAACTGAACTGATCATCTTTCCTCCATCTCCCCTGCACTCTCCACCTGATCTATCCATTACAATTAATAACATCACGCTCTCCCCAGCACCCAAAGTTCGGTGCCTCGGAGTGACCTTTGACTCTGCCCTGTCCTTCATACCGCACATCCAATCCCTCACCACCTCCTGCCGTTTTCAACTCAAAAATATCTCCAGAATCCGCCCTTTTCTCAATCCCCAATCTACAAAAATTCTAGTGCACGCCCTCATAATCTCCCGCATCGACTACTGCAACATCCTCCTCTGTGGTCTCCCTGCTAACACACTTGCCCCTCTCCAGTCCATCCTTAACTCTGCTGCCCGACTGATCCACCTCTCTCCTCAATACCACCCCGCGTCTCCTCTCTGCAAGTCCCTCCACTGGCTCCCAATCTTCCACCGTATCCAATTCAAATTACTAACACTGACCTACAAAGCTATCCATAATCTGTCTCCTCCATATATCTCTGAACTAATCTCTCGCTACACTCCAAAACGTAACCTCCGGTCCTCCCAAGATCTCCTTCTATCCTCCTCTCTCATTCGCTCCTCATGCAACCGACTCCAAGACTTCTCCCGAGCATCCCCAGTCTCCTGGAACTCACTGCCTCAACACGTCAGACTATCTACTACACTCGCAAGCTTCAAACGGAACCTAAAGACTCATCTGTTCAGAAATGCCTATAACCTTCAATGACCTCACTACTTCACCACCGTGCGGAGCTGCCGCCCCACCACCGTGCGGAGCTGCCGCCCCACCACCGTGCGGAGCTGCCGCCCCACCACCGTGCGGAGCTGCCGCCCCACCACCGTGCGGAGCTGCCGCCCCACCACCGTGCGGAGCTGCCGCCCCACCACCGTGCGGAGCTGCCGCCCCACCACCGTGCGGAGCTGCCGCCCCACCACCGTGCGGAGCTGCCGCCCCACCTACACCCCACCTACTGTCTCCTCCCCAAAATCCTTTAGGATGTAAGCCCGCAAGGGCAGGGCCCTCTTCCCCCTGTGCTAGTCTGTCTATTGTAACGTGTACATGTATTCTGTATGTAACCCCCTCATGTACAGCACCATGGAATCAATGGTGCTCTATAAATAAACAATAATAATAATAATAATAAAACAGGAAAGGCATACAAAAAGATATCCAAGGAATTGATAATGACAGTCAGCAGTGTTCAAACTGTGAAAATCAGGGGCTCTGTAAAAACCAAACCACGATCAGGTAGACCAACAAAACTTTCGACCACAACTGCCAGGAAAATTGTTCGGGATGCAAAGAAAACCCCACAAATAATATCAGCTGAAATACAGGACTCACTGAAAACTAGCGGTGTGGCTGTTTCAAGATGCACAATAAGGAGGCACTTGAAGAAAAATGAGCTGTATGGTTGAGTCGCCAGAAGAAAGCCATTACTGCGCAAATGCCATAAAGTATCTTACCTACAATATGCCAAACAGCACAGAGACAAGCCTCCAAACGTCTGGAACAAGGTAATTTGCAGTGATGAGACCAAAATCTAACTTTTTGGCCACAACCATAAACGTTACATTTGGAGAGGTGTCAACAAGGCCTATGATGAAAGGAACACCATTCCTACTATAAAGCGTGGATCACTGATGATGTGGGGATGTGTGAGCTACAAAGGCATGGGAAACTTGGTCAAAAGTTGAAGGAACGATGAATGCAGCACATTATCAGCAAATACTGGAGGCAAATTCACTCTCATTAGCCCAGAAGCTGCATATGGGATGTACTTGGACATTCCAACATGAGAATGATCCAAAACACAAGATCAAGTCCACCTATCATTGGCTACAGCAGAACAAAGTGAAGGCTCTGGAGTGGCCATCTCAGTCTCCTGACCTCAATATCATTGAGCCACCCTGGGGAGAACTCAAGCAGGCAGTTCACACAAGAAAGCCCGGGAATTTACAGGAACTAGAGGCTTTTTGGCAAGAAGAATGAGTCGCTTTACCATCTGAGAAAATAAAGGGCCTCATCCACAACTACCACAAAAGACTTCAAGCTGTCATTAATGTTAAAGGGAGCAATACACAGTATTAAGACCTGGGGTATGTGAACTTTTCATCAGGGTCATTTGGATGTTTTTGGTTGTCATTATGATTTAAAAAGAGAAACTATAGTAGTTTGACCATAAATGGCTTCACCCAACCACTAACCATGAGAGGAAAAAAGTTTTTGTGTTATCATTTATATTCTCTGAAAAAAGGCCAAGAAAGCAAAAAATCTGCTGGGGTATGTAAACTTTTGAGCACAATTGTATGTGATCCCCAGACATGCCAGCTTGTACAGAAAAAAGATTCTATGTGGAGCCTGAAAACAAATGCATTGAAAAAATAAAGCAGTTGCACTTGTACAAGTGACTCTGAAGCGAGGGCTGCATGAAACGCAGGCTGCAGATAAATGCAGAGTTAAATGCAATATCATAGTTTAAGATGAGCATAGTTTGGTGTTACCTTTCTAGTTTTCCATTGCTTTTATCTGTAGCGTTTATCCCCATTTAGCATGTCCTCCATTGACAATGCTACCAAGTTTGTGTCTTGTCAGATGTATGCATGCCTTGAACAGCCGTTCGAGGGTGAATATGTCTGCACTCAATGTCAGCGTGTTATATATATGGAAGCCCAGGTAACTGATCTAATTATGCAGCTTGCAACACTTACAGTGCCTTGTGAAAGTATTCGGCTCCCTTGAATTTTTCAACCTTTTCCCACATTTCAGGCTTTGAACATAAAGATAAAAATTTTAATGTTATGGTGAAGAATCAACAACAAGTGGGACACAATTGTGAAGTTGAACAAAATTTATTGCTTATTTTAAACTTTTTAAAAAAATAAATAACTGAAAATTGGGGCGTGCAATATTATTCGTCCCCCTTTACTTTCAGTGCAGCAAACTCACTCCAGAAGTTCATTGAGGATCTCTGAAAGATCCAATGCTCTCCTAAATGACTGATAATGATAAATATAAGCCACCTGTGTATAATAAAGTCTCCGTATAAATACACCTGCTCTGTGATAGTCTCAGTCTTCTGTTTAAAACGCAGATAGCATCATGAAGACCAAGGAACACAACAGGCAGGTCCGTGATACTGTTGTAGAGAAGTTTAAAGCCGGATTTGGTTACAAAAAGATTTCCAAAACTTTAAACATCCCAAGGAGCATTGTGCAAGCGATGATATTGAAATGGAAGGAGTATCATACCACTGCAGATCTACCAAGACCGGCCGCCCATCCAAACCTTCATCTCAAACAAGGAGAAGACTGATCAGAGATGCAGCCAAGAGGTCCATGAGCACTCTGGATGAACAGCTGAGGTGGGAGAGTCTGTCCATAGGACAACAGTTGTACACTGCACAAATCTGGCCTTTATGGAAGAGTAGCAAGGAGAAAGCCATTTCTCAAAGATATCCATAAAATGTGTAATTTAAAGTTTGACACAAGCCACCTAGCAGACTCACCAAACATGTGGAAGAAGGTGTTCTGGTCAGATGAAACCAAAATCAAACTATTTGGGTACAATGCCAAACGATATGTTTGGCGTAAAAGCAACACAGTTCATCACCCTGAACACACCATCCCCACTGTCAAACATGGTGGTGGCAGCATCATGGTTTGGGCCTGCTTTTCTTTGACAGGGAAGATGGTTAAAATTGATGGGAAGATTGATGGAGCCAAATACAGAACCATTCTTGAAGAAAACCTGTTGGAGTCTGCAAAAGACCTGAGACTGGGATGGATATTTGCCTTCCAACAAGACAATGATCCCAAATATAAAGCAGAATCTACAATGGAATGGTTCACAAATAAACTTATCCAGGTGTTAAAATGGCCAAGTCAAAGTCCAGTCCTGAATCCAATAGAGAATATGTGGAAAGAGCTAAAAACTGCTGTTCATAAACGCTCTCCATCCAACCTCACTCAGCTCGAGCTATTTGCAAAGGAAGAATGGGCAAGAATTTCAGTCTCTCGATGTGCAAAACTGATAGAGACATACCCCAAGTGACTTGTAGCTGTAATCGCAGCAAAAGGTGGCGCTACAAAGTATTAACTTAAAGGGAACGAATAATATTGCACGCCCCACTTTTCAGTTATTTATTTTTTAAAAAAGTTTAAAATAAGCAATAAATTTGTGGTGGTCGGGGACTCTATAACTAGAGGACAAACAGATGGTGGTGGTCAGGGACGCTATAATTAGGGGACAGACAGACGGCCGTGGTAGTGGGCTCTTTAATTAGAGGACAGACAGATGGTGGTGGTATGGGACTGTATAATTAAAGGACACAGGTGATAGTGGGTGCTCTATAATTAGAGGATAGACAGATGATGTGGTAGTGACTCTATAATGGACAGACTAGTGGTAGGTGGCTCTATAATTAGGAGAAAAGACAGATTGTGGTGGTAGGGAACTCTATAATGGACAGACTAGTGGTAGGGGCTCTATAATGTATAGACAGGTGGTGGTAGGGGGCTCCATAATTAGCAGGAAAGACAGAAGGTGGTGGTATCAGACTCTATAATCATGGGACAGACAAGTGGTGGTAGTGGTAGGGAGCTCTATAATAAAAGGACAGACAGATATTGGTGGTAGGGGATTCTATAATTAGGAGACAGAGTCATCTAAAGCCAAGAACGTGAATGCCAAACAGTGCATTGTCTGCTGGGTGCTCAGGTTCGGCATATTGCGGATCGGACAGATTGCTAGTTGAGGCTTTGGAAAATCCAGCGGTCATGATGGACATTGGTATTAATGACAAAGTTAGAGGGAGGTGGAAGGTTCTTAAAAATTATTACAGGGAACTAGGAGAAAAGCTGAAGTCCAGGACCTCCAAGGAGGTGTCATCAAAAATACTGCTGGTGCCACGATCGTCACTAAATAGGCAGCGGTAGCTTAGGGTGATAAGTGGTGCAAAAATTGGTGCAGGAAGCAGGTGTTTGGATTCATGGAGAACTGGGCCGACTTCTCTGTTGGCTAGAGGTTCTACGGTAGGGAGAGGCTGCACCTCAATGGGGAGGAGGCAGCAGTGCTGGGAAAAAATGGTCAGCCGGATGGAGTAGGTTTTAAACTAGATTCTCGTGGGAGGGAGGGTAGTTGTGCAAAAAATGAGATTGATTGAGCAGACAGAGAGAGTGGGTCCTTAGGGGTCAAGGCAGGTTTAGGGGGGGGCAGGGACAGGCCACGGAAATAGGGAGACGAGGAGTAAAAAATGTGTTAATAGTATTAAATGTCTACTGGCAAATGCAAGAAGTCTTGTAAACAAAACTGACTGACTTGAATGAGCTGTCATTTCGGATTTTTTTTGCTGTTTGTGATTATTTCTTTTCACTTACAAATTAGTAATGGGGGGGTCTCATAGATCCTCCCCATTACCAATCTAGGGCTTAAGCCTGCTTTACATGTTTCAATATGTCGTGTGATCGCATTTGCGATTGCACCCGCCCCCATCGTTTGTGCGGCACGGGCAATTTGTTGCCCGTGTCGCACAATGCTGTAACCCCTCGTCACATGTACTTACCTCCCGAACGACCTCGCTGTGGGCGGCGAACATCCACTTCCTGAAGCAGGAGGGACGTCCGGCATCACAGCGACGTCACACAGCGGCCGGCCAATAGAAGCGGAGGGGCGGAGATGAGCGGGACGTAAACATCTTGCCCGCCTCCTTCCTTCAGCATTGCCGGCGGGACGCAGGTAAGCTGTGTTCATCGTTCCCGGGGTGTCACACGGAGCGATGTGTGCTGCCTCAGGAACAATGAACAACCAGACGCTCGATTTTTATAAAATGAGCGACATGTCAACGATGAACGAGAAGGTGAGTATTTCTGGTCGTTCATAGCTGTCACACGCTATGATATCACTAACGATGCCGGATGTGCGTCACTTACGACGTGACCTCGCCGACATCTCGTTAGATATATCGTAGCGTGTAAAGCCCGCTTTAATGGCAGGGCATTCAGAAAGATCCAGGTAAAGTTCTGGGATTTTCACATCTAATGAGCGGCTACAGACTGCTATTTTTAAGTTGGAGGGGCTCAATAACCATGGTTATCCTCGGCCTGAGAATACCAGCCCCCAGCTGTCAGGCTTTATCTTGGCTGGGTATCAAACTTGGGGATTTTAACTGCATGCTTTTTTATAATTATTTATTTAAATAATTAAAATAAATGTGTCATGCGGTTCCCCTTATTTTGATACACTCAAGATAAGCGCACGACTGGTGGCTGTAGCGTGTGTAGACACACTGCCACTCAGGGTGGGGGCACTGTCTGACTGCAACCAATCACTGATGCCGATGGGTAGGGGAAGCAGTGAATATACATGAGGCTAATTAGCAACCTCGGATGCAGAATGAGAGGCCGCAGGAGCAGTGACCGCCACGCCAGAGACTCGGTTAGTATAACGCATTTGCTCCAATAATAGTGATCTAAGGATGAAAGATGTGTGTATTCTGCTCCAAATAACAAAAATAATGTTATTTCTAGTGTCATGATATTACACAGCACCTTACATGTACAGACAATAGACATCATATATAATAATAATAATAATAATAATAATAATAATAATAATATACGGTAATATACGGTAGTTCACCAGTTACGGGAGCGAGGGTCCGGCAAAAAAACTGCAATCTAGAAGGAAATAGAGGGTCACAATAGGTAGAAAATGCTGGTCATGTGCGGTCTGGACATCATATCATAAATAGGGGTCTTCATATAAAGCTGCATGAGCCGTCATCCACCAGGCTCTGTCTAATACAGGTACCAGGAGCTACTGGTGCAGGATGATGTGGAGACAGATGAATAGGAGGGAGCAGATTGTGAGTAACAGTCAGGAAGGGGGAACAGTAGAGAGTTAGATTAGTGAAGTGATCGGCTGGCTTAAAGAGATGTGTTTTTTAAAGTAGCCATCAACCTAGGAGGGGCAAAACACACGCATCCTACATTCTTAGGGATCAAACATGTTAAAATAAAGACATTTATGTAGTGGAATTGCTGTAATACTAATTAAATTGATACCTTTTCTTAAGAAATCCACCCTGTTGTTCTTCTTTAATCAGCATTTGAACTTTCTGCTAATTAGATTTCAGTGTGTAGGGGCCAGACATACATTGTGTTCACAGACCAGAGGCAGATGGAGAGGAGAGGGAATCCCAGACCGGAGGCAGGTGGACAGGCCAGGGAATCCCAGACCGGAGGCAGGAGGAGGTGTTGCGGGCGGAGGCCAGACCGTAGCTAAGGGGTTGCTTGGGGATGCTCGGATCCGGGGCTTTACTGTGGCTCGAGTGGGGACCGGACCCGGGCTCGAGCAACGGTCCGCCGCCCACAAGTGAAAAGGGGTTATTTACAAGGGGAATTATCTGTGACGCCACCCGTGGGTTACGGTGATGAGATGGTGGCACAGCCGCTGCCTCTGGGGACCGTGCCCGGGACTGATGGAGCGGGGCAACAAGGTGGGATCCCCTCCACGGGTAGGGGAGATGTAGTCCCGGGGCCCAGTTGGGAGTTGTGGTGGTGGCAGGGATTGCAGGGAATAGTACACTCACAGCTCGGTTGTCCTGGTGCTGGATGAGGCTGTATTGATGTGGAGGGTCAGTAAACACTGATGTGGTTAGTTCAATAAACACAGAGTCTTTTGTAAACCAAATTGCTGGTAACTGGTGCCCTCAGCTGCTGTGAGGACGGGCCCCTCACCAAGTGGTGTAATACGGGTGCTCTTCTCCTGCCTGAGGTCTGTGTCTGCTCCGTGCACAGGTCCGGACCGGGTCCCGACAGTCGGCACCGGCGGGCCACTACCCTGTCTCGGTCCACTTCGGGTCCCCACAAGCGGCTGGCCTATTCCTGAGGCCCTTACTGCCCCTCTTCCCAAGTTCCACACAGGAGCTCCTTCCAGACTCCACACTTCCTGCAGACTGACTGCTCACTGCAAACAGGAAACTCCCTATATAGTTTCCTCCCAGACACTTCAGACCTCTCAGCTCCGCCCACTGGTGTTGTGTGTCACTGTGTTAGAAACTCTCCTGGGGAGAGTGAGATCTGCACCAGAAAGATGGATGCAAACCTCTGTGACACCCTGGTTTTGCCAGGGCGGCACAGAGGGGCCAGGAAATCACAGAATGGAGGTAGGCGGTGGGGCCAGGGAATCACAAACTATACGCATGCGGTGGGGCCGGGTAATCACAAACTGGAGGCAAGCGGGAGGGCCGGGGAATCACAGACCAGAGGCAGGCAGATGATCCGGGGAATCACAGACTGAAGGCAGGTGGAGGGCCCGGGGAATCACAGACCAGAGGCAGGCTGAGGTTGCGTGAGAATTATAAACCAGAGGAAGGTGAAGGGGTCAGGGAATCACACACTGGACGCAGGCGGAGGGGCCAGGAGATCACAGAACTGAGGCAGGTGAATGGGCCAGTGACTCACAGAACAGAGGCAGGTGGAGGGGCCAGGGAATCACAGACTAATGGCAGGTGGAGGGACCAAGGAATCACAGACTGGAGGCAGGTGGGGGGGGCCAGGGAATCACAGAATGTATAGAGAGCGGAGGTAAAAACTTGCAGATGTGTCTTTGTAGAGAGTGGAGGGAAACTAATGGTTTACACTGTATACTGATCCTGATCATATCACTCCAGTCTAAAATATATACTGAACCCCACATTATTCTCCAGTCTATTATATATACAGCGGGTAAAGTAAGTATTGCACACGTCAATCATTTTCTAAGTTAATAGATTTCTAAAGCTTCTACTGACATGGATTTCTCACCAGGTGTCAGTCACAACCCATCCAATCCATTAAGGCAAAAAAAAAAATTAAACCATAGATGTCCGTAAATTAAGTGATGTGTAATAATGACAAATGACACAGTGAAAAAGTATTGAACATGCTTACTGATTTTATTTAATACTTCATACATTCTCCTTTTTTGGGTTCTCCTATATGGAAACACTAGTCACCAGCATTGCTCAGGTGGATTTTGGTCCATTCTTCCACACACACACTCCCAACATCCTGCAGGTCCCAGCTCCTTCTATGAACTCTGGGCTTTAGATCCTTCCCCAAACATTCTTTATTGGATTCAGCTTCGGTGATCGGCTCGGTCATTCTAGCAGATTTATTCTCTTTCTCTGAATCCAGTTGAGTTTCCATGGCTGTGTGTTTGGGATCATTATCTTGCTAAAATGTCCGCCCTCGTTTCATCTTCATCATCCTGGTAGATGTCAGCTGAGTTTTATCAGGAATGTCTTGGTACATTTGTCCACTCATCGTAGCTTTAGTTATATGAAGTTTGCCAGTGCCGTCTACTGATAAACAGCCCCACACCATGATGTGGAGGGGGAGAGCATACAGGCCATGTAAACGGAGCGCATACAGGCTATGGAGGGGAACACATACAGACCACGGAGAGGAAGTGCATACAGGCCACGGAGGGGGTGCGTATACAGGCCACAGAGGGGGAGTGTATACAGGCCACAGCGGGGGAGTGCATACAGGCCACAGAGGGGATCGCATACAGGCCACAGAGGGGGAGTGCATACAGACCATGGAGGAGAAGCGCATATAGGCCATGGAGGGGGAGTGCATTACTTACTGTTTTCTTTAAAACAATTGCACATGCTAATTCCAGTTCTTTCTGTAACTCTCCAAAGGTGGTTCTTGGCTATTAGATAACTTTTTTAATAATTCTTTTCACTCATCTGTGTGAAATCTTTCTGGGAGCGCATGGTGGTGGTCGGTTTATGGTGAAATTAAGTTCTTTCCACTTCCAGATTATGACCCCAACAAGGATCACTTGAGCCTTCAGTAGTTTAGAAATTTTTCTGTAACCAATGCCATCAGGATGTTTTGAAACAATAAGGTTGCAAAGGTCTTGAGACAGCTCACTAGTTTTACCGATCATAAGATGTTTCTTAAGCGGCACCTTGGTAATGAAAAAGTATTAGAAATACTTTTTCTAAAGATCTGTTTATTTATGCTAGTGTATACAGTGACACGCAGGAATCACTAATATGCACCCAGAACTGCTTGTGGTCCGGGGGCATATTGCACCTGACAGGTTCACTTTAATTTGTAGATATCAATGGTTTATTTCGTTGCCTGTGGGGACTGGATGGGTTGTTACAGACATCAGGTGAGAAATTCAGGTCAATAACAGTTTTAGAGATACTGTATATTAGAAAATTGGTGACGTTTTCAATACAAATTTCACCCACTGTATATAATGAAATCTGACATTATCTTCCAGTCTGTTATATACTGTATATATACTGACCCCTCACATTATCCTCCAGTCTATTATATATATATAGTACAGACCAAAAGTTTGGAAACACCTTCTCATTCAAAGAGTTTTCTTTATTTTCAGGACTCTGAAAATTGTAGATTCACATTGAAGGCATCAAAACTATGAATTAAAACATGTGGAATGAAATACTTAAAAAAGTGTGAAACAACTGAAAATATGTCTTATATTCTAGGTTCTTCAAAGTAGCCACCTTTTGCTTTGATTGCTGCTTTGCACACTCTTGGCATTCTCTTGATGAGCTTCAAGAGGTAGTCACCGGAAATGGTTTTCCAACAGTTTTGAAGGAGTTCCCAGAGATGCTTAGCACTTGTTGGCCTTTTGCCTTCACTCTGCGGTTCCAGCTCACCTCAAACCATTTCGATTGGGTTCAGGTCTGGTAACTGTGGAGACCAGGTCATCTGGCGTAGCACCCCATCACTCTCCTCCTTAGTCAAATAGCTTTTACACAGCCTGGAGGTGTGTTTGGGGTCATTGTCCTGTTGAAAAATAAATGATGGTCCAACTAAACGCAAACCGGATGGAATAGCATGCCGCTGCAAGATGCTGTGGTAGCCATGCTGGCTCAGTATGCCTTCAATTTTGAATAAATCCCCAACAGTGTCACCAGCAAAGCACCCCCACACCATCACACCTCCTCCATGCTTCACGGTGGGAGCCAGCCATGTAGAGTCCATCCGTTCACCTTTTCTACAAAGACACGGTGGATGGATCCAAAGATCTCAAATTTGGACTCATCAGACCAAAGCACAGATTTCCACTGGTCTAATGTCCATTCCTTATGTTCTTTAGCTCAAACAAGTCCCTTCTGCTTGTTGCCTGTCCTTAGCAGTGGTTTCCTAGCAGCTATTTTACAATGAAGGCCTGCTGCACAAAGTCTCCTCTTAACAGTTGTGCTAGAGATGAGAAGAAGGTGTGTCCAAACCTTTGGTCTGTACTGTATGTATATATATATATATATATATATATATATATATATATATATATATATATATACTGTATATACTAGCTGTACTACCCGGCTTCACCCGGGTTAATAACTGCTGTTAACAAAATAGAATGTATTAACAAAAATGTATTCTGCACACAAAAACCACAAAACAAATAGATATAAATGTAATTATAATGTCTGTCTCCCCCTCTGTATATATCTCTCTGTCTCTCTCTCTCTCTATCTCTTTGTCTGGCTGTCTCTTTCTCCTTCTGTCTCAATCTCTTTCCCTGTCTGTCTCTTTCCCTGTCTCTTTCCCTCTCTTTCCCAGTCTGTCTCTTTCCCTCTTTCCCTCTGTCTCTTTCCCTGTGTCTGTCTCTTTACCTGTCTTTGTCTGTCTCTTACCCTGTCTATTTCCCTCTTTCCCTGACTGTTTTCCTGTGTCTGTCTCTGTCTCTTTGTCTATGTCTGTCTCTTTACCTGTCTGTGTCTGTCTCTTAACCTGTCTCTCTCTTTCCCTCTCCTTCCCTGACTGTCTCTTTCCCTGTCAGTCTGTCTCTTTGTCTGTATATATATATATATATATATATATATATATACTGACCCTTCACATTATCCTCCAGTCTATTATATATATATTGACCCCACCCACATTATGCTCCAGTCTATTTTATATATATGTATGTATATATATATATATATATATATATATATATATATATATATATATATATATACTGACCCCTCACATTATGCTCCAGTCTATTATATATATACTGACCCCTCACATTAGGCTCCAGTATTATATATATATATATATACTGACCCCCCCCACATTATCCTCCAGTCTATTATATATATATATTGACCCCACCCACATTATGCTCCAGTCTATTATATATATACTGACCCCTCACATTATCCTCCAGTCTATTATATATATACTGCCCCCCCACATTATGCTCCAGTCTATTTTATATATATGTATATATATATATATATATACTGACCCCTCACATTATGCTCCAGTCTATTATATATATACTGACCCCTCACATTAGGCTCCAGTATTATATATATATATATATATATATATATACTGACCCCCCCCCCACATTATCCTCCAGTCTATTATATATATACTGACCCCCCACATTATCCTCCAGTCTATTATATATATACTGAACCCCCCCACATTATGCTCCAGTCTATTATACACACACATATATATACATATATATTTGCTATATGTAGATATACTATATATATATATATATATATATATATACTGACTTCCCACATTATTTTCCAGCCTTATATATATATATATGTGTATATATATATATATATATATATATATATATATACTGTATACTGTTCATAGAAATATATATATATATACTGACCCCTCACATTATCGTCGTCTTTTTGTATGTATATGCTTTACTTTCCCCCCATTATCCTCATCTGTTTTTTATATATATATATATATATATATATATATACACTGACCTCCCCCCCACACTATTATATATGCACTGACCTCCCACATTATTCTCCAGCCTAGTACATATATATATATATATATATATATATATATATATATATATATATATATACACATATGTATACTATATATACAACCCCGCACTATTATATATACTGACCTCCCACATTATCCTCCAGCCCGCTACACAAACATATGTATGTAGAGTGTACTGACCCCGTGTGAGCGGTGCTGCTCCCTGTGCGGGGCGGGCGGGCTCAGCTTCTGTCGCCGTGTCCTCCGTCCGTCAGGCGATGCACGTCTGGGTGTGATGGGCGATGCGCTGATCCAGGAGCTACTGAGCCCCTGCCCTTCTCCTCGCACTCTGCAGGGGGCGATGCTCGCCGCTGCCGGACACAGAGGCTAGAGGCCGACAATCCGCTGCGTGACGCCACCACGATATAGCCATGAGTAGCGATACTCGACAGCGCTGTCTTCCAGTGTAGTGAGCAGAGTTGGAACTGCGCCATCTTATTGCTAAAGTCGCAGCTGTGATTTGTCAACAGTTTCAAAATGATGATGTCAGGGTTAATTGTGACGTTAAAGTGATGAGGAAATAATGATGATGATGAGGTAATAATAACGATGATGAGGTAATAATAACGATGATGAGGTAATAATAATGATGATGAGGTAATAATTATGATGAGGTAATAATAATGAGGAGGTAATGATGATGATGATGATGATGAGGTAATAAAAATAATGATGAGGTAATAATGATGAGGTAATGATGATGAGGTAATAATGATGAGGTAATAGTAATGATGATGAGGTAATAATGATAATTAGATAATAATGATGATGAGGTAATAATGATGATGATGCGGTAACAATAATGATGATGATGAGGTAATAATGATGATGAGGTAATAATGATGATGAGGAGGTAATAATGATGATGAAGTAATAATAATAATGATGATGATGATGATGAAGAGGGTAATGATGATGATGTAATAACGATGATGAATAATAATGATGAGGTAATAATGATAATTAAGTAATAATGATGAAAAAAATTGTTTAACTAACACGGTACAAAGATATATTTTACTTGTAATAATGATGATAATGATGATGACGATCAAGTAATAACGATGATGAGGTAATAATGATGATGAGGTAATAATGAAGACGAGGTAATAATTATGATTATGATGATGAAGTAATAACGATGATGAGGTAATAATGATGATGAGGTAATAATTATGATTATGATGATGAAGTAATAACGATGATGAGGTAATAATAATGATGTTGAGGTAATAATGATGATGATGTAATAACAATGTTGCGTTAATAATGATGATAATGAGGTAATAATTATGATGATGAGGTAATAATAATGATGATGTAATAATGATGATGATGAGGTAATAAAGATAATGATGAGGTAATAATTATGATGAGGTAATAATAATGATGATGAGGAGGTAATAATGATGATGATGAGGTAATAATGATGATGATGAGGAGGTAATAATGATGATGATGAGGTAATAATGATGATGATGAGGAGGTAATAATGATGATGAAGTAATAATAATAATGATGATGATGATGATGAAGAGGGTAATAATGATGATGAGGTAATAACGATGATGAATTATAATGATGATGAGGTAATAATTATAATGATGATGATTAAGTAATAATGATGATAATGATGATGACGATGAAGTAATAACGATGATGAGGTAATCATGATGATGAGGTAATAATGATGACGAGGTAATAATTATGATGATGATGATGATGAAGTAATAACGATGATGAGGTAATAATGATGATGTTGAGGTAATAATGATGATGATGTAATAACGATGTTGAGGTAATGATGATAATGAGGTAATAATTATGATGATGAGGTAATAATAATGATGAGGAGGTAATAATGATGATGAGGTAATGATGATGAGGTAATAATAATGATGAGGTAATAATGATAATTAGGTAATAATAATGATGATGAGGTAATAATGATGATGATGAGGTAACAATAATGATGATGAGGAGGTAATAATGATGATGATGAGGTAATAATGATGATGATGATGATGATGATGAAGTAATAATGATGATGAGGTAATAATAATAATAATGATGAGGTAATAATAATGATGATGATGAGGTAATAATGATGATGAAGTAATAATAATAATGATGATGATGATGATGAGGTAATAATGATGATGATGAGGTAATAACGATGATGAATAATAATGATGATGAGGTAATAATAATGATGATGATGAGGTAATAATGATGATGAAGTAATAATAATAATGATGATGATGATGATGAGGTAATAATGATGATGATGAGGTAATAACGATGATGAATAATAATGATGATGAGGTAATAATGATGATGATGATGATGAAGTAATAATTATGATAATGATGATGACGATGAAGTAATAACGATGATGAGGTAATAATGATGATGAGGTAATAATGATGACGATGTAATAATTATGATGATGATGATGATGAAGTAATAACGATGATGAGGTAATAATGATGATGTTGAGGTAATAATGATGATGTAATAACGATGTTGAGGTAATAATGATGATAATGATGATGAGGTAATAATGATGATGATGAGGTAATAATGACAATGATGATGGGGTAATAATGATGATGAGGAGGTGTCACGGGGTCCTTCTCCCATATCACATAATCAACAGAGCGAGAGATGGATGAACAATCCAAAGTACATTTATTCCAAGCAAAATCAGATGGTCCATAAAATAATCCACCTCACAGAGGGTAAAACAGTCCAGAAACAAGGATACAGTCCAGTAAGGGATACATTTCCAGGTCTCTCTGGGGAGTCTCAGCTTCTCCCACAGAGGATGAATCTTCCTGCTTCTCTCTTGAAGTTCTCAGACAGAATGAATAATTTCCCAGGTAAACAGAGACTTTGGGTTAGTTCCAGGCTCCCCTACCGCAGACCTAGGGACAGAAGAACTGGAGGGGGTTATAACCCTGCAGACAGGACAAATAATACATAGAATTGACAGAGCACCATGCCTAAAATATGAACCTACACAAAATGATACACAACCCACCATATTCCACCATCACAACCACTCCCTCTTTCTTCCTAAGTGAGTGCGCAATGAGGTCTACACAGACCTCTGGCTACCTCACTTAAGTCCATGTTACTCAGCTGTCAACAGTCCCTTCTACAGCGGTAACATTGTAAGGACAAGTTTCTTTTTGTGTCCTCCTTCACTCAAACTGTGTTTCCTGCACCCACAAATCTGTATTTTAGATCTCCCACATCATTTCCTAGAATATCTGCAGGCAGGCCGCTCATCACCCCAACCATGCATTGCTTGACCCCCAAAGCCAAAGTCCAGATCTACAGTTGCCTTTGGGATATTCCTCCTTTGTCCTCTAGCCAATTCAATAACAATCCCTGGTCCAAGATGTATCGCCTCTGGTCGAACCACCCGGGGATCAGCTATTGTGAAAAATGCCCCATAGTCACAAAATCCAATGACTCTGTCCATCCAGCACAACCTCCTGTAAGTGCTTACTTTGATAGTAAGAGGAGCTTGGGGCTGTGGCTCACACCCCATAAACCCCTAGTAGTTGATTATGAGTGTCTGAGCCATTAGGCAAGTCAACTTGAAGGGGTGAGAACTCTTCCCCCATTGTATTTGGCTGCAGAGAATGAACAGGTCGATTTGGTGCAAGGTCATTCCTCAATCGACCAGCAGAGCAAGTGTTTTGCAAATGCCCAGGCTGCCCACATTGATAACATATGCGCTGCATCATACGGCTTCCAATGTAAATATATAAGAAAAGACAGAAGTCTTTAAATTTGCCTAAATATATCCATACATCCCATGATCACAAAGATAAACAGGAAAAAGCTCTATAATGAACATAGAAATTTATTTGAACATAGAGTACATGGGATATAAAAGTACACAGAAATATATCATGACCAGGAAAATGACACAAAAAGGTGAAAAACACCCCATGTGGGGCCACATGTCAAGACAATGTATATACTTTGCTCCCTGATAAAGTGCTGAGTGAGAAAATCACATATACAAGTAAGAAAGCCGTTTGCAGCAAAGCACCTTACTACATTCACTGAACAGAGTCAGAGGGCTGCATGCTGCAAAACAGTAAAGCATGAGTACCACCACAGCACTACTTAAAATGAGGGAGCTTACCAGGATAAAACACCTTGCATGTGGACACACATGGGGACAAGTCCCAACACGTGTTTCGTGTGACTTCTTCAGGGGACCGGTTCCCTGAGGAAGTCACACGAAACACGTGTTGGGGCTTGTCCCCATGTGTGTCCACATGCAAGGTGTTTTATCCTGGTAAGCTCCCTCATTTTAAGTGTAGTGCTGTGCTGATACTCATGCTTTACTGTTTTGCAGCATGCAGCCCTCTGACTCTGTTCAGTGTATGTAGTAAGGTGCTTTGCTGCAAACGGCTTTCTTACTTGTATACAGTCATATGTAAAAGTTTGGGCACCCCTATTAATGTTAACCTTTTTTCTTTATAACAATTTGGGTTTTTGCAACAGCTATTTCAGTTTCATATATCTAATAACTGATGGACTGAGTAATATTTCTGGATTCAAATGAGGTTTATTGTACTAACAGAAAATGAGCAATCTGCATTTAAACAAAATTTGACCGGTGCAAAAGTATGGGCACCCTTATCAATTTCTTGATTTGAACACTCCTAACTACTTTTTACTGACTTACTAAAGCACTAAATTGGTTTTGTAACCTCATTGAGCTTTGAACTTCATAGGCAGGTGTATCCAATCATGAGAAAATGTATTTAAGGTGGCCACTTGCAAGTAGTTCTCCTCTTTGAATCCCCTATGAAGAGTGGCATCATGGGCTCCTAAAAACAACTCTCAAATGAGCTGAAAACAAAGATTATTCAACATAGTTGTTCAGGGGAAGGATACAAAAAGTTGTCTCAGAGATTTAAACTGTCAGTTTCCACTGTGAGGAACATAGTAAGGAAATGGAAGAACACAGGTACAGTTCTTGTTAAGCCCATAAGTGTCAGGCCACGAAAAATATCAGAAAGGCAGAGAAGAAGAATGGTGAGAACAGTCAAGCACAATCCACAGACCACCTCCAAAGACCTGCAGCTTCATCTTGCTGCAGATGGTGTCAATGTGCATCGGTCAACAATACAGCGCACGTTGCACAAGGAGAAGCTGTATGGGAGAGTGATGCAAAAGAAGCCGTTTCTGCAAGCACGCCACAAACAGAGTCGCCTGAGGTATGCAAAAGCACATTTGGACAAGCCAGTTACATTTTGGAAGAAGGTCCTGTGGACTGATGAAACAAAGATTGAGTTGTTTGGTCATACAAAAAGGCGTTATGCATGGAGGCAAAAAAACACGGCATTCCAAGAAAAGCACTTGCTACCCACAGTAAAATTTGGTGGAGGTTCCATCATGCTTTGGGGCTGTGTGGTCAATGCCGGCACCGGGAATCTTGTTAAAGTTGAGGGTCGCATGGATTCAACTCAGTATCAGCAGATTCTTGACAATAATGTGCAAGAATCAGTGACAAAGTTGAAGTTACGCAGGGGATGGATATTTCAGCAAGGCAATGATCCAAAACACTGCTCCAAATCTACTCAGGCATTCATGCAGAGGAACAATTACAATGTTCTGGAATGGCCATCCCAGTCCCCAGACCTGAATATCATTGAACATCTGTGGGATGATGTGAAGTGGCTGTCCATGCTCGGCGACCATCAAACTTAACTGAACTGGAATTGTTTTGTAAACAGGAATGGTCAAATATACCTTCATCCAGGATCCAGGAACTCATTAAAAGCTATAGGAAGCAACTAGAAGCTGTTATTTGTGCAAAAAGGAGGATCTACAAAATAATAATGTCACGTTTATGTTGAGGTGCCCATACGTTTGCACCGGTCAAATTTTGTTTGAATGCGGATTGCACATTTTCTGTTAGTACAATAAACCTCATTTCAATCCAGAAATATTACTCAGTCCATCAGTTATTAGATATATGAAACAGAAATAGCTGTTGCAAAAACCCAAATTGTTATAAAGAAAAAAGGTTAACATTAATAGGGGTGCCCAAACTTTTTCATATGACTGTATGTGATTTTCTCACTCAGCACTTTATCAGGGAGCAAAGTATATACATTGTCTTGACATGTGGCCCACATGGGGTGTTTTTCACCTTTTTGTGTAATTTTCCTGGTCATGATATATTTCTGTGTACTTTTATATCCCATGTACTCTATGTTCAAATAAATTTCTATGTTCATTATAGAGCTTTTTCCTGTTTATCTTTGTGATCATGGGATGTATGGATATATTTAGGCAAATTTAAAGACTTCTGTCTTTTCTTATATATTTACACTAATTGAAGTTGTTGCCTGTGTACTTTCAATGAAATCCACTTTTGCTGCTCAAACGTTTTCCATACTCCTTCCAATGTGCATTCTGGAGAAGGCAGTAGGAGAAGCTGGTGACAAAGGCTGGAGCCCATACACTCCAACAGGGGCATCTATGGTGCATGGTTCAGCGGTACACCCCAGTGAGGGTGGTGGTACCTCTTCCTCAGGCGGGATGGAATGCACAAAATGCACCGGATGAGGTGGAGGTGCGCTGGGGTCCCTCCGAGTGCTTGCGGGACAACTGGATTGCAGGTGCCCAGGTTGCCCGCACTCATAACATCTCCGCTCTGTGATTCCCACAGGGCTCGGTTGCAACTGTTGGGGCCCAGAATTGTGAGCCGTGGTTGTTATCAGCCTGCAGCTGCATGGAGAGGCAGATATAACCGGTGAGGGCTGGGGTGCAGGAGCAGGCTGTGGCTTATTGTCCAGAAGCCTCCTCCATCGCGGTCGGATAGTAAGGGCCTCATCAACCAGGGCTGCAGCTCTATCCAAGGTGCATGGCGTGCGCTCTCTATCCTATTCCCGTATTTCTGAGGGACACTTGTAAAGAAATTGTTCTATAAGAAATACCTGTATACCGTCTTCTACAGTGAATTCGTTTTCCACTTTCAGCCATTAGGCATACATCCTAAACAATCCATGAGAGGTTTCAGGACTGTGCCCTATGTGAGTCTGGGGTGATAGCATGATAATCCAGGATAGTCCGCTTTACAATATTGTAATCCCGGTTCTGCTGTGAGTCAATGGTGCGCTAAGCCTCCGCCAGGCTTCCTTTCAGGAGTCCAACAAATGCATCCAGCCAGAGTGGGGCACCTTTATCACGGCACACTGCTGCTTAAAGTCCTTGAAGAACCCATCCACATCTCCAGAAGCTTCATCAAATAGCTTGAAATCCGCTTGGGTAATCCGTACAGGCTCCCGGATCGCTGGGTTTACACTCCAACTCATATTACTCCCTCTGCCGGACTCCATTGCTTCTTGTCTCCGCTGTGCTTGGCGAGAAGCCTCCTCCTTATACTCCTGAGATACACCTAGGCCCAGAACCACCATCTCTTCTTCGAACCACACCAACTACTGGCTTTTTGGGGTGAGGGTCCTAGTCTCCAGTGCTTGTCCGTTAGACATCTGGGAGGAGGGGGGTCTGGCTCGCACCCACCAGTAGATCAATTAAGGCCTCTTTACTCAGTCGCTGGTAGCTCAGGCCCAGATCTCTAGCTCTCTCCTGTAGACTGGAGCGTGGTCCAGTTTCTGTACTCACTCTGTGGGTGGATCCCCATTGGGCTGTGTTCTGTTGATCCCACCGCTGCCACCAGAGGTCACGGGGTCCTTCTCCAATATCACACAATCAACAGAGTGGGTGATGGGTGAACAATCCAGAGATCCTTTATTCCATGCAAATCAGAAAATCCATAAAATAATCCACCACACAGAGGGTAAAGTAGTCCAGTAATGAGATAAATGTCCAAGGAGGTTAGTCATTATCCTCCAGCAGTACTTTTCCAGGGAAATCGGGGTTTCTCAGTCTCTCTGGGGTGTCAGCTTCTCCCTCAGAGGATCAATCTTACTCCTTCTCTCGTCTTCTTCAACCAAAATGAATAATCCCCTAGGTAAGCAGAGAGTTTAGGTGGATCCCACACCCCCCTCCACCAGACTAAGGGACAAAAGCCCGGCAGGGGGTGATTACCTGAAAACAGGACAATGTAGACACAAGGAATACACAGAATGGACAGAGCACCATGCCTAAAATACAAACCTACACAAAATTATACACAACCCCCATATTGCACCATCACATCCTGTAACCCATCCCAGCCTTGTGCAGGTTTACAATTTTGTTCCTGGTGTCCTTAGATAGTTTTTTGGTGTTGTCCATGGTGGAGAGCTTGAAGTGTGATGGATTGTGTGGACGGATATCTTTTATACAGGTAATAAGTACTAATGGGTGCAATTAATACTGTTAGGGCCAGATGGATGGGCAGACCCGGGAGGTGGATCCACTGGACCGAACTCCCCGAAGAGGGAACGGAGTCCGGTAGCCGGAGCACTTTAGGTAGCAGAACAGTCCGTGCACTTAGAACACAATGGAGAAGTCCCTGGGACCACGGGGTCACTGATGGTGGTCCGGGTGACGGAGCTCAGGTTCGGAAGCCGGGATGATGTCAGGCGGGGTCCGGAACCGTTGGAGCGAGATGGCGGGTCACCGCAGGGAACCGGGATGGTACGGACTGTCAGGATGGTAGATAGGCAGCGTTCGGGGTTTGAGATACAGCAGGACCGGATGGCAATGCAGGATCGGCTCTAAAAGAGAGAGAGGTAAGTATCTCACAGGAACACAAGGAGACCTGACTCCTAGCTTGGGAAACACGAAGAACAGGCCCCGCCCCCTTGGACATTAATCCCCTTTATACCCTGTACCTGTGTGCATCATTTCCTGTCAGTGGACACTGGCCCTTTAAGAAAGGGTCAGTGACCGCGCGCGCGCCCTAATGCGCATGCGCGCGGCCCGGGTGCCAGAAGCCAGGGCAGGAAGCTGAGAGGAGGAAGCAGCAGAGCCGGCCAGGGGCTGGGAAGCCGACGGGCGCCGGGAGCGGGGACCAGGAGGCCTGGGAAGCGCGGCCAATGGAGGCTGGAGAGCGGGGAGCGTGGCAGGTGAGCCGGGGAGCGGAGCAGAGGACCCGGGGAGCGTGACAGTACCCCCCCCCACGCCCCCCTATCCCCGCAATCGGGACAGGAAGGCACGGATCAGCGGAGTACCCACATTCTCCTTGGGCTCCCAGGACCTATCCTCAGGACCATACCCTGCCCAGTCCACCAGGAAGAACTGTCGGCCTCGTACGGTCTTCATGGCCACGATATCCCTTACCGCATAGATGTCGTCCTCAGCAATAGGAGGAGGAGCCGGACTGGCAGCAGCGGAGAAGGGACCAAGGACAACCGGCTTGAGCAGGGAGACGTGGAAGGAGTTGGGTATCCTCATCGTGGCCGTAAGCTGTAGTTTGTAGGAGACCTCATTGATCTTGCCGATGACTTTAAACGGTCCGATTTAGCGAGGTCCCAGCTTGTAGGATGGTAACTTCAATCGGACGTACTTGGAAGCAAGCCAGACGAGATCTCCCGGAGAGAAACATGGAGGATCCAGACGTCTCTTGTCCGCGTGTCTCTTCATCCGCAGGGATGCACGAGCAAGGGACGCCTTAACTGACTCCCAAATGGTTGTAAAGTCACGGAGTACTGCATCAGCAGCAGGGATGTCCGAGGAAGAGGATACAGGCAATGGGACAGACGGCTGAAGTCCGTAGACGACATGGAAGGGAGAACAGGAGGAGGACTCACTGACGTGGTGATTATGGGAGAATTCAGCCCAAGGAAGAAGTGTGGACCAATCGTCATGATGGGCGTTGACGTAGTGACGTAAGAAAGAGGTCAATATCTGATTGACCCGTTCCACTTGGCCGTTCGACTGAGGATGGTAGGCAGAAGAAAAGTCCAGCGTTACTCCCAGATGTTTACAGAGAGCCCTCCAGAAGCGGGAGGTGAACTGAGTTCCTCTGTCGGACACAATGTGTGATGGAAAGCCGTGCAAGCGGAAGATGTGATGTATATAGGCGTCCGCGAGTTCCTGGGCAGAGGGCAGTCCAGCCATAGGAACGAAATGGGCCATTTTAGAGAACCGATCCACCACGACCCATATGACTGTGTGTCCGGAGGACAATGGCAAGTCCGTAATAAAGTCCATCGCAATGTGTTGCCAGGGAACTGAGGGTATGAGCAGAGGCAGTAGACGGCCATATGGCAGGTGTTTGGGCGTCTTATTCCTGGCACAAGAAGAGCAAGCAGAGACAAAAGAGGCGATGTCCGTGCGAAGGGATGGCCACCAGTAATGACGTACAATCGCACTCCATGTTCTCTTCTGACCAGCATGACCGGCTGTTTTCGAGGCATGGCCCCAGTGTAGCACTTTATGCCTGTCTGTCTCAGAGACATAGGTCTTCCCGGGCGGTATCTGTGCCAGGGTGACAGGAGCCACCGGAATAATCTTACTTGGACAGACGATGGGTTGGGATGTCTCCTCTTCCTGCTCCATGGGCATGAAAGACCTAGACAAGGCATCAGCGCGTACATTCTTGTCCGCTGGTCGGAAATGGAGCTGGAAATCGAACCGGGCAAAGAACAAGGACCACCTGGCTTGCCGGGGGTTCAGTCGCTGAGCAGACCGCAGGTATTCCAGGTTTTTGTGGTCCGTGTAAATAATGACGGGGTACACTGCTCCTTCCAGAAGATAGCGCCATTCCTCCAGAGCCAGTTTGACTGCCAATAGCTCTCGATCACCGATGGTGTAATTGCGTTCAGGGGCGGAGAAGCTCTTGGAGAAGAAACCGCAAGTCACCATCTTCCCGGAGGAGGACTTCTGCATGAGCACTGCTCCGGCTCCTGAGGAGGAGGCATCCACCTCCAAGGTGAACTGGCGGTTTAACTCTGGACGGTGGAGTACAGGAGAGGAGGCAAAGGCTCGCTTTAGAGAGCCAAACGCGGCGTCGGCCGCAGGTGACCAGTCCTTTGGATTAGCCCCCTTCTTGGTCAAGGCGGAGAGAGGAGCAGTCAGAGCAGAGAAGTGAGGAATGAACTGGCGGTAATAATTGGCGAATCCCAGAAAACGTTGGATTGCCTTCAGTCCAGAAGGAGGAGGCCAGTTGAGAATGGCAGAGACCTTCTTTGGGTCCATCTGCAGTCCGGTCTCGGTGATGAGGTAACCCAGGAAGGGGAGAGAAGACTGTTCGAAGACACACTTCTCGTACTTGGCGTACAGACGATTCTCTCTCAGTCTTTGTAGAACCAGTTGCACGTTCTCTCGGTGGGTCTGGAGGTCCGGAGAGAAGACAAGGATGTCATCCAGGTATACCACCACACAGACGTAGAGAAGGTCCCGGAACACGTCGTTCACTAATTCTTGGAAGACGGCTGGTGCGTTACACAGGCCGAAGGGCATCACGCAGTATTCATAGTGCCCATCACGAGTGTTGAACGCGGTCTTCCATTCGTCCCCCGAGCGAATACGGACCAGGTTGTAGGCACCCCGAAGATCCAACTTGGTGAAGACACGAGCTCCTCTGAGCCGATCAAACAATTCGGGGATGAGCGGCAGGGGGTACTTGTTTTTTACGGTAATTTGGTTCAATCCCCGGTAGTCTATGCATGGTCGTAGGTCGCCCTCTTTCTTCTTTACGAAGAAGAAGCCAGCTCCAGCAGGAGAGGAGGATCTCCGAATGAATCCCCTAGCCAGGCTCTCTGTGATGTATGTAGACATGGCCCTTGTTTCGGCTGGAGACAATGGATATATCCTTCCTCGAGGTGGTGTAGTTCCCGGGAGCAGGTCAATGGCACAATCGTAAGGACGATGTGGCGGAAGTACCTCTGACTCCTTCTTATCAAAGACGTCCACGAAGGACCAATAGGCTGAGGGTAGTCCCGGTAGGGTCTCTGGAACCGGAGGTCGCCGGATGGGTTTTATGGTCTTCAGACAGGTGTCATGGCAAGAAGACCCCCATCGAGTGATATCGCCAGTGCCCCAGCTGACTGAAGGTTCGTGTGTCCGCAACCAAGGAAAACCCAGCAGGATTTGATGTGACATGTGAGGGAGGACGTAGAGAGCGATGTTTTCGGTGTGCAGAGCACCGATACGCAGTTCAAGCGGCTTGGTGATCCAGGAGATGGTGTCAGAGAGGGGTCTCCCATCCACAGAGGCAATCACAAGAGGTTTGGCGAGTGGAGTAACAGGCACCTGGTATTTGTCCACCGTGGCCTGCTGGATGAAATTGCCTGCTGCCCCAGAATCGAGGTACGCCTCAGCCGTAAACCGCGTCTCTCCCGTTGTCACTTGCACAGTCCATGTAACCGGGTCTGAGAGAGTCCCAGCACCTAGGGTGGCCTCTCCTACCAACCCTAGGCTTTGGAGTTTCCCGGCCTCTCTGGACAGGCGCGTAGCAGGTGTGTGCCCTCTCCGCAGTAGAAGCAGAGACCCTTGGCGAGTCGCTCTGCTCGACGTTGTTCAGACTGTCGCACACGGTCGATCTGCATGGGCTCATGGACGGAGGCACCAGAGGTCGTTGACTGTAGTACGGCGGGCTTCCGTGGAGGAGAGGCATGCCGTACCGGACGTCTCTCACGGGACACCTCTTTGGACCGCTCCTGAAAGTGAATGTCCACTCGAGTCGCTAGGGTAATCAGGGCGTCCAGGGTGGACGGTACGTCACGTCCAGCCAGCTCATCTTTGATTCGACCCGAGAGTCCTTCCCAGAAGGCGGCGGTTAGGGCCTCGTTATTCCACCCGAGTTCCGAGGCCAAGGTGCGGAAACGGATGGCGTATTGACCCACCATCAGAGTTCCTTGACGTAACCGGAGAAGAGATGAAGCAGACGCGGAGGCGCGTCCTGGCTCGTCAAAGGTGACGCGAAAGGCCTGCAGGAACTCTTGGAGGTTCTTGATCATAGGGTCCTCCTTCTCCCACAAGGGGTTCATCCACGCCAGTGCCTCGCCCTCTAGGTGAGACATTATGAAGGCGACCTTGGCTTGGTCGGAGGCAAACAAATGCGGCAGCTGCGTGAAATGAAGGGAGCATTGGTTTATAAACCCCCTGCAGGTCTTGGGATCTCCGGAGTACCGGGGTGGTGAAGCCAAACGAAGTCTGGAAGCATCCGAAGAGGCTGCCACGGGAGCGGGAGCCGTGGATCGACTAGTGGAGACCCGGGGCGCTGAAGATGTGACCGAGGCTTGTAGCGTGTTCAGGCGGGCGTCCACGGAAGTCATAAAGTTCAGCATGCGGGTCTGGACTTCACGCTGGCGTTGGAGTTCCTCTTGCAAGGCCGCTAGTGCTTCGGCGGGATCCATGGCCTGTTCTTACTGTTAGGGCCAGATGGATGGGCAGACCCGGGAGGTGGATCCACTGGACCGAACTCCCCGAAGAGGGAACGGAGTCCGGTAGCCGGAGCACTTTAGGTAGCAGAACAGTCCGTGCACTTAGAACACAATGGAGAAGTCCCTGGGACCACGGGGTCACTGATGGTGGTCCGGGTGACGGAGCTCAGGTTCGGAAGCCGGGATGATGTCAGGCGGGGTCCGGAACCGTTGGAGCGAGATGGCGGGTCACCGCAGGGAACCGGGATGGTACGGACTGTCAGGATGGTAGATAGGCAGCGTTCGGGGTTTGAGATACAGCAGGACCGGATGGCAATGCAGGATCGGCTCTAAAAGAGAGAGAGGTAAGTATCTCACAGGAACACAAGGAGACCTGACTCCTAGCTTGGGAAACACGAAGAACAGACCCCGCCCCCTTGGACATTAATCCCCTTTATACCCTGTACCTGTGTGCATCATTTCCTGTCAGTGGACACTGGCCCTTTAAGAAAGGGTCAGTGACCGCGCGCGCGCCCTAATGCGCATGCGCGCGGCCCGGGTGCCAGAAGCCAGGGCAGGAAGCTGAGAGGAGGAAGCAGCAGAGCCAGCCAGGGGCTGGGAAGCCGACGGGCGCCGGGAGCGGGGACCAGGAGGCCTGGGAAGCGCGGCCAATGGAGGCTGGAGAGCGGGGAGCGTGGCAGGTGAGCCGGGGAGCGGAGCAGAGGACCCGGGGAGCGTGACAAATACAGCTAATCAGTGCATAGTAGGAGGGCTGCATAAAGAAAATTAACAGGCTTGCGAGAGATAGAATTCATACTGGTTGTTCAGTGATCAAATACTTATTTCATGCAATAAAATGCTAATTAATTATTAAAGAATCATACAATGGGATTTTCTTTTTGGATTCTGTAAGTCATAGTTGAAGTTACCTACGATTAAAATTATTTGTACAAGGGAAAATTTCTAAAATCAGCAATATATCAAATACTTATTTTCCGCACTATAGGCGTGTAATATAAGCAAGGTGCTCCATTCAACCGACTGATGCAGAGAGAGTGTCATTTTAGCATCTGTCAGGATGGGGTACTGTGCACCACCTCCATTTCTCTCTTCTTTCTATGCTATTTCAAATGGACCATTTATAATGTTTTCTTTAGATAGTTCATTCATTTACATGTTTAAATGTTTGTACATACAGTATATAAAGTGCTAATAGAAAATGTAGCTACCACCCCATCCCAAAACTGTCACTTATGCACTGTTAGTAGTTACCTGTCTTCTCCAAAATGGCTAATACAAACATGCTTGGTGCAAGCTAGTCAGTTTCCTAGAACCCATTGGTTGCCCTGGCCCTCACACTTTAACTCTAGTAAAAAGATCTGGCCTTAAACAAGCTGGCAAGATGGATATTCAAGAAGCCGTGTCAAATCCAGGAGGGCACATCAGAAACAGTACCCCCTCAAAAAAAAAATAGAGGAGGTAGTGAAATATAAAGCTGAGGTCAATGAACGGGAATAATCAGTTCAAAACACAGGGGCACAGGACAGAAGCACAAACCAGGATAGAAGATCTATTGACTTGGAATGGGAGCTAGCCTCTCTGGGGTTTATATACACTGACGAGCAAAGGGGTAACAATGTTTTAATTTTTTTACTTTCAGGCTCCATATCTCACACCATCCACTACAGCTTTGAGCATGAGTTCCACCGCGTGGGCAGGTCGCACATGAGTCGGTAAAGAGCAAATACTTGGCACTCAAATAGTTGAAGAAACTGGTGTTTTATTGAGTAAGCTTGACCAGATACAGCACAGATGTTTTGGTCTAACATAGACCTTCATCAATGTGCAGTGTAGATGGTCTGCTCAGCTTGTGAGTTAAAGTAGCACTGGTGTAGCTCATGGTGTCCACCGATGTGTAGCAAAAGTGCTTTTTCCACACAGCGGTGGTCACCATGAGTTACTGTGGCGCCCCTGACCTGGTCAGGCACCACTGAGTACTGCACCCATGCTGGGGACAGTACAACACAGGTAATCCAGAAGGCTGACAGGGGTGTGGAACACAGGCGCATAGTGATCAGGTCTCACACATGTACCCATGAGAGGACCCCTGGGGATCCCAGGAGGGGGCAAGCCTTCACCTTCACTGGAATAGTGGAGGGGGTAGAGCCTCCATCTCCTCTCAAGGGGTGTGGTGGAGAGTCTGGTTGCTAGGTGGCGTAGGCAAGAACAGGAGAGGAGGAGCAGTGAGTCAGTTAGAGCAGAACTCCAGAGGGCTCAGTGAGGAGCAGACCTGTGGGGCTGATGCTGTCTAACAGCGCCCGCGCAGTGACTACAGACGGGGGAGAACGGTCAACTAGGAGTGCTGCCTGAAAGCCAGCTTCAGCTAGAGAGTGCACGGAGTGGGAAGTAAGGAGACTTCTAGAGAGCACCAGGCCCAACCGGGCGGCAGATCCCGAAGCGAGGATAGATTCACCTTTCCCTGCTAAACCTGCCGGTGTGGGGCTCTTAAAGCCCACACCACAACACTACAAAAGCCGCAGCCACGTAACCGCAAGTAGGGCCCTTAGGTCACAGGAGGCAAGAGGCTGGAGTGGCCTGGCCTGGGGAACAAGCACACGGCAAAACAAGAAGGGGAGAGAGGCTTGGAGCATCTTCCCTGGGTGACCCCCATAGGGACTCAAAGTCGGGGTCACCCCAAACCACCAAGGGCTAAGGAAGGCGAGTTTGTAGTCACCCTCATACAGTCAGCCGGAAGGATACCTGGTTCCCACCTGGTTCATCCCAGCTACGCCCGGGTTACTCACCCTGCCACCTGAAGTGAGTAAAAACCCTGAAAGACACTCTGCCTGTGTGTGGTCATTCTGCGACTTGTGGTACTACAGCTTTACAAAGGGCCCTGGGGCTTGCCTCACTCTCAGGAGGCTACTACACCCGACTGCACCCACCATCAGCCCCAGGTGCCTCCTAATCTGCAGTGGCGGTCCCCTCTGACCGCAAATCTGAGAGTGGCGTCACGATCAAAACAAGAAGATTTCCTACCAGTGACGGAGATCCAGCAACGTGGAGTCCCTGAAGGTAATGCACCGACACCGACACAGCACCTGCGGGGCTTCACATCTGGCGTCACGAACAGGATAAGGACTAGACCTGTTCAGACAGGTGACCATGTGCCTGGGCGGTCCGCTTGAAAAATTGGAAGCGCCGCCATATTGCCACCATGAAAAGCGCGCTGAAAAACAACAGCAGCCCGCGCTGGAAGAAGTTACCGCCCACGAAGAGGTGTGGCTACCCAGAGATCCTCTGCAGAGTTCTGACCTTGCCAGCTATGAGAGTGGAAGCGTCGAGAGACGGCGGGAAGGAAAGGAAGCCACAAGCCTGCTGCTGGGAGAGGAGCTGCTGAAAGAGGCAGAGCAGAAACTGGACAGCTTGTTACAGGAGGCAGCGAAGAGTCCACTGCTGGGAGACCGTGCAGAAGACGGCGCAGAAGAAATGGCGTCTGACCGCAGGAACCCAGAACCAGGCTCCGCTGCCTGGTGGTACCGAGAGCTGGCCCAGTTTTGCAACCGGCTGGAGACCCGGGTCGTGGAGCAGATTCGGGAGGAACGGATGGAACTGCAGGAGATGACCGCGGCGGTTCGGGCCTATGAAGGGAGAGCTGCGCGCCGGGTGTCAGGCGGGACGGCGACGACGCAGACCCCAGTGCTACCAACAACGGGTGAGTCGAATGATGCCCCGGCCCGCGCAAGTGCCCCGACCCCTGCTGCCACGTCCGCGGTCCCTGAAGAGGCGTCCGGTGCGGCGACGCTGAAGCAGGCCGCAGCCACGCCAGGTGCGGCCCTCCAAGCCCCAGCGGCTGCAGCGATGCCCTGCTCGGCCCACCAAGACCCAGTCCCTGCAGCGATGCCCTGCCCGGCCCGCCAGGACCAGGCCGCCGCCATCCTGGGCGCGGCCCGCCAAGACCAGGCCGCCGCCATACAGGGCGCGGCCCGCCAAGCCCAGACTGCTGCAGCGACGTCCAGCCCAGCCTGCACAGAGCCCCCTGCAACAGCGACACTGATCCAGGCCGCCGCCATGCCAGGCGCGGCCCGCCAAGACCAGGCCGCCGCCATCCCGGGCGCGGCCCGCCAAGACCAGGCCGCCGCCATGCCAGGCGCGGCCCGCCAAGAAAAGACTACCTCAGCATTTACCCCGGCCTGTAAGGCCAGAGCAGACACCGCTCCCCGGTCCACAGAGGTTCCTGATAGGCAGCCCACGGTGGGTGAAGACCCTGCATATTGGCAGATGAGGGCTGACCTGGAGGCCAAATTTCCACAATGGTTGGTGAGCCAGTACATACCCCCTCCGCATACCCCAAAGAGTCTCCTGCTAACTCCTGCAGCAGCTACACCAAGGAGTCCCTCACCTGGGCCGGCCGAAGAGCAGCCATCCCCGGCACTGCCACAGCTGGAGTGCCAGGAAGAACTAAGGGGGAGAGGAGGCCAGGAAGCAGAAGGGTTGACTCCGACTCCAGTGCCACCAGTAGCAGTTGTGTGTTCAGAGCCGGAAATGCTGCCATACTCCCGCTGGGACGAGGAGGACCTGACCCCCTCTGCAGAAGAAGAGCTGCCTAAGAGCTTCACCTGGGAGCCCACAGGCATGGATCCAGCCCGCAAGACACGGCGCAGAAGAACACAGTTTGCTCCAGCACCACAGTCTCCTGAACAGAGAGCAGTCACCGCCAGAGACCTAAAGGAGAAGCGTTTGTTGAGAGAGTCCAAAGCCCAGGCTAGAGGACCCCTGTGTTATGGCGTAGTGGAAGACTTTAATCTGAAAAGCGGCTATGGATTCATTGTAGCACCAGGAATAAAAGAAGGGATATTTGTAAACCGCAGAGATGTGAACGCTCATCTGCCAAGAGGACACCCTTGCAGAAATCTAAAGATGGGAGATTCCGTTCAGTTCACCCTGCATCAAGGCGAAAGAGGATTGTATGCTCTGGACGTAACGCTATGTCCCAACAAACCTTACAGCCATCCCCTGCAACAAGAAAGACAAGAAAGACAAGACAGAGATAAAGAAACAGATACAGAAAAGGAATCAGATGCAGACCAAGAAAGGAAAGACACAGAACCTATAGATGAGGCAACCACAGATGAAGAAAGAGACAAAGAGCAAGAAAGTCACAGGTGCCAGTGCCCAACGTGCCCTCGCCCTAGTGAAAAAGAGGAGTAAAGTAAAGCAAGAAGTAAAGAAAGTTTGACCAGTTTTGACAAGTTTTGTTTGCAACGTTTAAGAAATGCGCCCACAAAAACTATTGTGAGAAATAAACTTTAAGGCTATGAACTTGCTATAGCCACAAACTCTCGCAGTGTAAATAGTTACACCAGTGGCACCACCACCAGGGCCAGCCTGTTTAGGGGCTTGGCTCGTCTGCAACCAGGGGGGCCCGTCCGTAGAAAAGGGCCTTGGCTCACCTGCGACCAGAGAGCATGCCTGTTTATGGGGCCTTGGCTCACCACCACAAAGAGGGTACCTGGTCAGCACCAACTGTGGAGGCCGCCTCTGAATCCTGCCAGAAGAGGCTGACGGCGCGGATCCACCAGGCCAGGTATACCCTGAAACCACCAGCCCATGAAAGCCGCCTCTACATCCTGCCAGAAGTGGCTGAAGTCGCGGCCAACGGGAGAGGAAGATTGGAGGAAAGGTCTGGGGAAACGGATGGCCCAGACCTGGTTACCAACAGGACCGGTGACCTGCCTCCTGAGAGGGTTTTGGGTGGGTTAACGGACTTGTGGGTGGAGGGTGGTGATGTCTGATACCTGGTGGTTTTAAAAATGTTTTACATGTTTTAATGTTTTATGCATTTTAAAATGTTGTCTTGCAGCCCGAGGACGTGCTGGTGATAACTAAGGGGGAATGTGGCGCCCCTGACCTGGTCAGGCACCACTGAGTACTGCACCCATGCTGGGGACAGTACAACACAGGTAATCCAGAAGGCTGACAGGGGTGTGGAACACAGGCGCATAGTGATCAGGTCTCACACATGTACCCATGAGAGGACCCCTGGGGATCCCAGGAGGGGGCAAGCCTTCACCTTCACTGGAATAGTGGAGGGGGTAGAGCCTCCATCTCCTCTCAAGGGGTGTGGTGGAGAGTCTGGTTGCTAGGTGGCGTAGGCAAGAACAGGAGAGGAGGAGCAGTGAGTCAGTTAGAGCAGAACTCCAGAGGGCTCAGTGAGGAGCAGACCTGTGGGGCTGATGCTGTCTAACAGCGCCCGCGCAGTGACTACAGACGGGGGAGAACGGTCAACTAGGAGTGCTGCCTGAAAGCCAGCTTCAGCTAGAGAGTGCACGGAGTGGGAAGTAAGGAGACTTCTAGAGAGCACCAGGCCCAACCGGGCGGCAGATCCCGAAGCGAGGATAGATTCACCTTTCCCTGCTAAACCTGCCGGTGTGGGGCTCTTAAAGCCCACACCACAACACTACAAAAGCCGCAGCCACGTAACCGCAAGTAGGGCCCTTAGGTCACAGGAGGCAAGAGGCTGGAGTGGCCTGGCCCGGGGAACAAGCACACGGCAAAACAAGAAGGGGAGAGAGGCTTGGAGCATCTTCCCTGGGTGACCCCCATAGGGACTCAAAGTCGGGGTCACCCCAAACCACCAAGGGCTAAGGAAGGCGAGTTTGTAGTCACCCTCATACAGTCAGCCGGAAGGATACCTGGTTCCCACCTGGTTCATCCCAGCTACGCCCGGGTTACTCACCCTGCCACCTGAAGTGAGTAAAAACCCTGAAAGACACTCTGCCTGTGTGTGGTCATTCTGCGACTTGTGGTACTACAGCTTTACAAAGGGCCCTGGGGCTTGCCTCACTCTCAGGAGGCTACTACACCCGACTGCACCCACCATCAGCCCCAGGTGCCTCCTAATCTGCAGTGGCGGTCCCCTCTGACCGCAAATCTGAGAGTGGCGTCACGATCAAAACAAGAAGATTTCCTACCAGTGACGGAGATCCAGCAACGTGGAGTCCCTGAAGGTAATGCACCGACACCGACACAGCACCTGCGGGGCTTCACATTACACCAGTGCTACTTTCACTCACAAGCTGAGAAAACCATCTACACTGCACACTGATGAAGGTCTATGTTAAACCGAAACATCTGTGCTGTATGTTGACAAGCTTACTCAATAAAATGCCAGTTTCTTCAACTATTTGAGTGCCAAGTATTTGCTCTTTGCTACATATGGGACTGGATCATACTTGAGCATCTACCATACAGAAATGCCATGTCTATCCACAGCATGAGTCGTTGACTTGGAAAATTCAAGCGCTGTTGAAGCGCTGTTAGCCAGGCAAAAGCGGTAGAGGAATGGCGGAAATGGGCGCTAATACCACGCACCTTCTCAAGTAGGTATGGCAAGACAGGGTGTGTTTTGAGAAATTTCTGAACAACTAGGCTCTGCACGTGAGCCATGCATGGCACGTGTACCAGCTTGCCGACCTTTAAAGCTGCCACCAGATTACGCCTATTACATACCTCCCAACCGTCCCGGATACAGCGGGACAGCCCCGATTTTATAGTCCAGTCCCGTTCTCACGCCCAGGAGCTCCGTAATCCCGCAGTGTAGTGAGAGGCAGCTGCCACGCCCCCGCACTCTGCCGACCACGCCCCCTCCGGATGCCGGCCACAATCTCTGGATGCCTTCCATGGCATCTATCCTGATGGCCACGCCGCTTTGCTGTCGTCCACGCCCTCTCTGAATGCTGGACACATACACTCCTCGGGATGTCTTCCTTGTCCCCTCCTGCTGCTCGCTCTATGCTGGCCACGCCCCCTTTGCCTGTCTCTTCTGCCCAGGATCCTCACATGTGACCGGCTCTCCACAGCGGCTGCTTCGTTTGTTCTGCAACTGAGGTAAGAGCAGCAGCAGGGAGAGAGCAGAGTGAGTGCAGGAGGATAGTGCAGAGTGAGTGCAGGAGGATAGTGCAGAGTGAGTGCAGGAGGGGAGAGCAGAGTGAGTGCAGGAGGATAGTGCAGAGTGAGTGCAGGAGGACAGTGCAGAGTGAGTGCAGGAGGACAGTGCAGAGTGAGTGCAGGAGGACAGTGCAGAGTGACTGCAGGAGGACAGTGCAGAGTGAGTGCAGGAGGACAGTGCAGAGTGAGTGCAGGAGGACAGTGCAGAGTGAGTGCAGGAGGATAGTGCAGAGTGAGTGCAGGAGGACAGTGCAGAGTGAGTGCAGGAGGACAGTGCAGAGTGAGTGCAGGAGGATAGTGCAGAGTGAGTGCAGGAGGATAGTGCAGAGTGAGTGCAGAGTGAGTGCAGGAGGATAGTGCAGAGTGAGTGCAGGAGGATAGTGCAGAGTGAGTGCAGGAGGACAGTGCAGAGTGAGTGCAGGAGGACAGTGCAGAGTGAGTGCAGGAGGACAGTGCAGAGTGAGTGCAGGAGGATAGTGCAGAGTGAGTGCAGGAGGATAGTGCACAGTGAGTGCAGGAGGACAGTGCAGAGTGAGTGCAGGAGGACAGTGCAGAGTGAGTACAGGAGGACAGTGCAGAGTGAGTGCAGGAGGACAGTGCAGAGTGAGTGCAGGAGGACAGTGCAGAGTGAGTGCAGGAGGATAGTGCAGAGTGAGTGCAGGAGGATAGTGCAGAGTGAGTGCAGGAGGATAGTGCAGAGTGAGTGCAGGAGGACAGTGCAGAGTGAGTGCAGGAGGACAGTGCAGAGCGAGTGCAGGAGGACAGTGCAGAGTGAGTGCAGGAGGACAGTGCAGAGTGAGTGCAGGAGGATAGTGCAGAGTGAGTGCAGGAGGATAGTGCAGAGTGAGTGCAGGAGGACAGTGCAGAGTGAGTGCAGGAGGGGGAGCAGTGTGCCTGCAGGAGGACAGTGCAGAGTGAGTGCAGGAGGAGGGAGCAGTGTGCCTGAAGGAGGACAGTGCAGAGTGAGTGCAGAAGGGGGGAGCAGGGGAGAGTACAGCACTTGTCTTCTCAGGTCCCCCTGTACCTGCAATAGAAAAAGCAGAAACAGAGGGGACTGTGAGTGCTGCCATCCTGTGCCCTCAGTGCCCCCCAGTGCTGCCAGCCTGTGCGCTCAGCACCCTCCCCCCCAGTACTGCCAGCCTGTGCCCTCAGCGCCCCGCCGCAGTGCTGCCAGCCTGCGCCCTCCCCGCAGTGCTGCCAGCTTATGCCCTCAGCACCCTCCAGTGCTGCCAGCTTGGGCCCTGAGCGTCTTTCAGCCTGTGCCCTAAGCATCCCTAGGGCCAGTATGTATGCCCCACAGGCCACCACTGTCAGTATGTAGGCTCCACAGGCCCTAGTAATGTGTATGCCCCCCCACTGACCCCAGTAATGTTTATGCCCCTAGTAATGTGTATGCCCCCCCCCCACGGACCCCACTAATGTGTATGCCCCCCCCCCCACTGACCCCAGTAATGTTTATGCCCCTAGTAATGTGTATGCCCCCCCCACGGACCCCAGTAATGTGTATGCCCCCTCCACTGACCCCAGTAATGTTTATGCCCCTAGTAATGTGTATGCCCCCCCCACGGACCCAAGTAATGTGTATGCCGCCCCCCACTGACCCCAGTAATGTGTATGCCACCCGAGTAACATGGATGCCCTCAGTGATGTCTATGCACCCCCAGTAATATGTATACCCCCTGGTGACCCCAGTAACATATATGTCCACCCAGTGCTGTCTATGCCCCCTGTGCTGTATTTGCCCCCAGCCATCACACAGTGCGGCCTGCACAGCCACATACCCTGGAGGAGCTGGACGAAGACAAGCGGGGGAGGTGAGTAAGGCTGCTGCCGACTTCCCCATATTAATACCTCTAATGTGTCTGTGTGTATGATGTGTGTATGACTGTGTGTAGATTTACGTCTGTTTATGTGAATTTTGTGAATTTTTCTTCAAATATATGTGTGTACTAGCTGTACTATCGTCGGTCGGTCTCTCTCTCTCTCTGTCGGTCGGTCTCCCCCCCTCTCTCATACTCACAGCTCACTGGCGTCTCGCTGCACAGCATTCACACTGCTCCGGCGGCTTTTCCTCTTATGAAAATGCCGGCCGCTCATTATTCCATCTCATATTCCCTGCTTTGCCCGCCCACCAGCACCTATGATTGGTTACAGTCAGACACGCCCCCACGCTGAGTAACAGCTGTCTCACTGCAACCAATTACAGCTGCCGGTGGGCAGGTCTATATTGTGGAGTAAAATAAATAATTAAAACAAACGACGTGCGGTTCCCCCCCCCCCCCAATTTTGATACCAGCCAGGGTAAAGCCACACGGCTGAAGGCTGGAATTCTCAGGATGGGGAGCTCCACGTTATGGGGAGCCCCCCAGCCTAACTATCAGCCAGCAGCTGCGCGGAATTGCCGAATCCATTAGATGTGCCAGTCCCGGGACTCTACCCGGCTCATCCCGAATTGACCTGGTGCGATGGCAATCGGGGTAATAAGGAGTTAATGGCAGTCCATAGCTGCCACTAAGTCCTAGGTTAATCATGGCAGGTGTCTCCCTGAGATACCTTCCATGATTAACCTGTAAGTTAAAGAAAATAAACACACACATCCAAAAAATCCTTTATTTGGAATAAAAGACAAACCCCCCCCCCCCTTTTTCACCACTTTATTAATCCCCAAATACCCCTCCAGCTCCGACGTAATCCACATGAGGTTCCGCGACGCATCCAGCTCTGCTACATGAAGATGACAGGAGCGGTCACAGACCAGACCGCTCTCTATCAGCTCCACGCAGCAACTCTAGTGAGCCGCACGATCAGCAATGACGTCACTCATGTTACCCGCGGCCACCGCTGGATCCTCCAACTGTTACAGCAAGTTGCCCGAGTGACTGAAGTGAGCAGCGCGATCAGCGATGACATCACAGGTGAGTTGCGGTCTCAGATGGAGGACTCCAGCTGGCCGCGGGTAACTTGAGTGATGGCACCGCTGATCGCACTGCTCACTTCAGTCACTCAGGGGATTTGCGGTCACCGGTGAGTCCTTCACCGGTTGACCGCTAACCAGGACGCAACAGACAGAGCCGCGGGGTGACAATGAAGTCTGGTGAAGTTCATCCGAGTTCATTCTCATCGCGCGACTCGGTCTGTGTCTGCTGTCCGCGGGCATGTAGCAGAGCTGAATTGACGAGGGAACGCACTGCCAAAAATGCATGCAAAACACATGCGTTTTGGATGCTTTTTTTTTTTTACAAACACAGTGTTTACATTTCTCCAGTCTGCCAGAGGGTGTGTTCTTTTCCGCACTGCGCACATACCAAGCTGAGGTCACACTGGCATATCACATGTGATGCGATATGCTAATGACCCTCGGCTCCTGCTGTGCTATGAGCGTGAGCCATTACACTGTGATCTGATCCTGCGATCGGATCACAGCTGAGGAGGAGAGGGAGGGATTAAGGATGTCAGGCGTTCAGTTGGGATGAGCCCTGGGCCTTGCTGTCTTTTTAAAGGCGACTGGATCAGCAGACGAGAGCGCCCACTGACCCCTGTGTCTCTACAATTGGAACAATCAGAACAGTAAGTCGCCCGTATTCACTAATTCCTCCCATTAACCAAAAGCACAGTATTACAGATATTTTATCTAATAGAGCAGATCTGTCATGAAGTCTGCAGTTTTGAACATGGGGCAGATTTAGGGGAAAGATCTGCTTTAAAACAGAATTTTGTGGTCTAAAACATTCTAGTTTAAATGTAACACGGCTAAGTTTGCATTTATATTTTAATTTACTACTTAGAAATAAATCTCTGTATTTTTTTTAATTATTGTTTCTAAAACAATGATTGTCATTGCTGACTGGGCGTGGTTAGAGGCGTGGCCATGGGTGTGGCCTAAAAATTTGCAGCGGCCCTCTTTACTAGTTACTTCGGCCCTCTTTCCATTCTTTCAAAGTTGGGAGGTATGCCTATTATTGCAGACAACCAGACCGGGTTGGAGGTGCAGTGGGGAGACCTACTGATCAGTCTGTTTTTTTATACCTTGCCACACCTCGGCTGCAGTGTGTGGTGTCTGACCTAAACAGATCAGCTTCAGCAGAGCATGTTGCTGCTTTGCCGATTTGCTGCTGCACATCTCCCAGCTTGGCAATGATGGGGAGGATAATTCAGCAGAGAATGAGGAGGAGGAGGAGAGAAAGGAAGTGGCATATGATGAGGCGGAAAACGTGATAGTAGGTGGGCCCTCTATTCTTGGCGTCGGTAGGATGTGTGATGTTCCAGTTTGCAACTTTGTCCCAGTCTCCACCAGGTAAACCCAGTGTGCCATGACAGATACAGTGCCTTGCAAAAGTATTCGGCTCCCTTGAATTTTTCAACCTTTTCCCACATTTCAGGCTTCAAACATAAAGATAAAAATTTTAATGTTATGGTGAAGAATCAACAACATGTAAGACACAATTGTGAAGTTGAACGAAATTTATTGCTTAATTTAAACTTTAAAAAAAATAACTGAAATGTGGTGTGTGCAATATTATTCGTCCCCTTTAAAGGGAACCTGTCACCAGTTTTTTAACTATTAAACCAAAAGTGTCACCTTCTGCAGCTCCTGGGCACAGATACATCACCGGCGTGCGTGACGGAAACTGTTTTCTGCTCGGCCTGCGATATGGGCAGAGCGAACTGTGCCTGTGCGAGACTTGTCCAGCAGCATGTATGAAGGCGCGCGTGCCAATCATGACAGGAGGATGGTTAGCAAGGCCAAAAGGAGGGACAGGAGCCAAAATAGAGCCCGCCAATCTGGCCAACACAGCTCATTAACATACAAAACAGTGAGATTTTATAAAGTTCTTTTTGCGGTCTGCAAGTGGGGACAGCAACAAGGTGCATGTTCATAGAATGGAGCCTAGGAGCTGCAGAAGGTGACACTTTTGGTTTATAGTAAAAAAGCTGGTGACAGGTTCCCTTTAAGTTAATACTTTGTAGCGCCACCTTTTGCTGCGATTACAGCTGCAAGTCACTTGGGGTATATGTCTATCAGTTTTGCACATCGAGAGACTGAAATTCTTGCCCATTCTTCCTTTGCAAATAGCTCGAGTTGATTGAGGTTAGATGACAGCGTTTGTGAACAGCAGTTTTTAGCTCTTTCCACAGATTCTCGATTGGATTCAGGTCTGGACATTACTTGGCCATTCTAACACCTGGATAAGTTTATTTGTAAACCATTCCATTGTAGATTTTGTTTTATGTTTGGGATCATTGTCTTGTTGGAAGTCAAATCTCTGTCCCAGTCTCAGGTCTTTTGCAGATTCCAACAGGTTTTCTTCAAGAATGGTCCTGTATTTGGCTCCATCCATCTTCCCATCAATTGTAACCATCTTTCTGTCCCTGCTGAAGCAAAGCAGGCCCAAACCATGATGCTGTCACCACGTTTGATAGTGGGGATGGTGTGTTCAGGGTGATGAGCTGTGTTGCTTTTACGCCAAACATATCGCTTGGCATTGTGCCCAAATAGTTCAATTTTGGTTTCATCTGACCAAAGCACCTCCTTCCACATGTTTGGTGTGTCTCCCAGGTGGCTTGTGGCAAACTTTAAACAACACTTTTTATGGATATCTTTGAGAAATGGCTTTCTTCTTGCCACTCTTCCATAAAGGCTAGATTTGTGCAGTGTACGATTGATTGTTGTCCTATGGACAGACTCTGCCACCTCAGCTGTAGATCTCTGCAGTTCATCCAGAGTGATCATGGGCCTCTTGGCTGCATCTCTGGTCAGTCTTCTCCTTGTTTGAGATGAAAGTTTGGATGGACGGCCGGGTCTTGGTAGATTTGCAGTGGTATGATACTCCTTCCATTTCAATATGATCGCTTGTACAGTGCTCCTTGGGATGTTTAAAGTTTTGGAAATCTTTTTGTAACCAAATCTGGCTTTAAACTTCTCCACAACAGTATCACGGACCTGCCTGTTGTGTTCCTTGGTCTTCATGATGCGATCTGCGCTTTAAACAGAACACTGAGACTATCACAGAGCAGGTGCATTTATACGAAGACTTGATTACACACAGGTGGCTTATATTTATCATCATCATCAGTCATTTAGGACAACATTGGATCATTCAGAGATACTCAATGAACTTCTGGAGTGAGTTTGCTGCACTGAAAGCAAAGGGGACGAATAATATTGCACGCCCCACTTTGCTGTTATTTATTTTTTTTAAAAAGTTTAAAATAAGCAATAAATTTTGTTTAACTTCACAATTGTATCCCACTTGTTGATTTTTCACCATAACATTTTTTATCTTTATGTTTGAAGCCTAAAATGTGGGAAAAGGTTGAAAAATTCAAGGGAACCTAATACTTTCGCAAGGCACTGTATGTATCGTCCCTGTCCACGCGACTGTTGTTAGGCGGACCTTCCCGGTTAAGGTGTTGGTGAGAGCATGGTTGAGATTGTGTAACACGGGGACGGCACAATGGGCAAAATAGTGGTGGCTGGGAACACTGTATCGTGGGGCAGCCACAGCTAAGAGATCATGGAAACACTGTGTTCCCCCAAGCCTAAACGACAACATCTCCACGGCTAGCAATTTGGCAGTGTGCGAGTTTAGGTTTTGTGCATGTGGGTGCGTGGCTGGGTATTTAATGCTTTCTTTTGAAGCTCTCAGGCACGGACAACTGGATGCTTCGTTGGGACAAGGAAGTGGATGTGGTTGATGTTTGCTGTGGCTGTGTAATCGCAGCTTGTGGGCAGAATGTATGACAGCAGATTGTGAAGGACATAGCACAGGCGACATGGCAGTGGATTGACCTGCACACTCAAATTTGGTATCCTGGTGTTCTGCCCATCTACTGGGGTGCTTGGCTGGCTTCTTCACATATCTTCAGGGCACCATTCCAGTTGTATAACATGCATTATCTCACAATTACAAAGCATATGAGCCACCTCCACTGCCGTATTTATCGCGCCAGAACAGATAAACCTTGTGATGAGCGACTTGCTGACTCCAATATTTTTAATAAACATCCACCATTTTGCTTTTGAATAGATGGACAGCCTTCAGTCAGTATTCTTCCAGCAGTCATGGGACTCACATGATAAAGTTTGACAATTTTGTTGGCCGAGAGACTGCTATGCAGTTTCTCGGGAAATCTTCATGGCTGCTCCTCAATTCGAACCAGTGACCTTTCACTTGGTAATCAATAGACTGTTACTGGAGCTGAGCAGGTCAGACTCTCTGAAAGTGCTCAACTCAAGTAACGAGTATAATGGAAGTCACTATTTGGGCAGTTCAGCTCGCTGCCCACATACAGTCAGCCATAAACAGAGCATTTCTGGGGGCAAGGAGGGGAGTTTTTCTTTTTTATTTTGAACTACTGTACATCCAAAAACATTGTTTCATCCCCAGTGAGAGTCATTAAAAGACTCTCCCTGGGGTGCCTGCCCACATTATGCAGTGAAGCTACTCTGTGCTTTGTGCTTGTTGTTTCACGGACAACACAGCCAAGCAGCCACGATACTCAGCCGAATACCCTGGTACTCGATCGAGTACCAAACTGGTGAACATGCTCGTTCAACACTAGTAATCAACCTAATTATACACTGAGCTATTAGGGAATGTGAGAACAGAATGAAAATTAATTTTCTCTCTCTATACTACAAATTTCAAATACCAGGAGCAAAACAGTAACAATGCACTGCCATGAGAAGAATTTTCATAACTAATTATATGCTGAATAGTTGAAAGTAAAATTTATATACGAGCTAACCAAGATGATGGTCTGTAAAATGAAGGGCGTCTCATGCTGAAAGCTGTAGTAGACCGTGAGATATGGACCCTGAAAGTCAAAAGCTCAAATCATGGTTACCCTTTTGCTCATTAGTGTAGAACAGCTCCAACCATTGCTGACAGCAGGAAGAAACCAAAACAACAAGAATAAAATACGATTGATGCCATCAAGCATCGGCCACAACAACAGGGTGGCGACGCCTAGCGGCCGAAGCAGAAATCAACACAGATGTTACAGAAACACATTATAGAGGTTGGCCTATCCTTAGGATAGGTCATCAATGTCTGATCGACTGGAGTCCGACTCCCAGCGCCCCCACCGATCATTTTTCTTGGTCTCAGCAAGCTTCAATTCCATGTTTCTGCTTGTAGAATGTATTATTAAAAACAATAAATGACTAAATCCTGTCAAGATTACTGAAAACACAAGATATTTAATATCCTTACAATCCTTGTGCTATGCAGTCGTCATGGTTACTTGGTTTCTATGGAAGCAGAGAAGTCAATTTTGGCGTCAGAAACAGCTCCAGCTCTCAGGTCATAGCAATGCTTGTCTGTTCCGAGTCTGGGAGATAATAAAGAACAAAGTGGACTCCAAGAATTGTTCCTAGTGTCTCCAATGAGTGAAGAGACTATTGTTGTGGATCTCATCTCACTGGTGCTTCATGACTTCAGATAACCTCTTCTCAGAATTATCAAACCCCAACCAGTTTGGCAATCATCACCTAGACACAAAGCCTATCACATAGTACACGCCTATTTCACCTGGTGTGGACTTATTCACCTGGTGCATGAGAGAGAGAGACAGAGAGAGAGACGGATTCCCGGGTCCAGGTCGGACCCTGAAACCGCGCGGATCCGGACTTTTACAGTTAGTGCCGCAGTCATGTGAGAAATACTCTTCTTTCATGCCCCTCCACGTTACATAATAATGAAGGTCTTTTTTTAGGTGTGTGTGTGCTGTTGGTTTTACAAGGGCAATACACCTCTCCAGACTGCATGCTGCCATTGGACAAGGGAGGCCAGGACCAGATCAAGTACAGCGAATTGAGGGAGATCAAAGTCCAAAAATAACCTTTTCTTAACATTAAAGTAAACCTGTCAGTTGCAATATGCACCCAGAACCACGAGTAGTTCTGGGTGCATATCCCTGCCTAACCGTCCCTGCATCCAGTAGCCAAAAACAACCAACTCATTAAAAAACAAACTCAAAAGAATAATAATATAGATTTTTATGAATTAAAGAAAGGAAAGATAAGGTGTAATGACATTGATGACACACAAGATGGCGCACATCCACAGGCCGGAGAAAACATATCAAAGAATAACTGTATAACAACCAGGCAAAAAGCAGATGTATAAAGTGGCCAAAAAGTAATCAAAATCGCTAATGACTAGCCTGTGAAGGTGTCCACTCAGAAGTTCAGACAATGAATAAACAGTGCAAATAAATAAGTCTAAATCGCGGACAGACCTGTGGACATCATTCCCTGCTAGGATGGTGTCAGCTCCCTATGCGCGTTTCAGTACAGGGCCTTCATCAGGGGCCCTGTGCTGAAACGCGCATAGGCAGCTAGCAGGGAATCAGGTCTACAGGTCTGTCCACTTTTTAGACTTATTTATTTTGATTTACTCAACAAACGATTATTATACAAAACAATGGATACAAGAAACTCATGCAAAAATATTTTAATAATAATATTTCTGAAAAAATACAAAAAATACACAAACATCAAACAAACACATTCCTATGAGGGAAAAGGATGCATGCAGATAATATATTGAGTCAATGCTGCTATATCAAAAATTTAGGATCGCGGAGTCCAAGATAAATATATTTAAACGCATATTAGACAGTACATAGCACATGCATGTGAATGCAGATATATGTAGATAATTTTATGCTAATAATTCATACGGGACCCGCGTTATAATAAGGCACTAGTTATAAATATGAGTACCTCGACCTGAATAATCATTATAATTGTTCATGTGCACATATAGTAGCTCAAGGAAGCGGAGATCAATAACTCCAATCAATACATAAGGTGCTCGCTGTTTGCAAAACGCATATATGTTCCTGCTAAGGAGAACGGGCATGGCCTCCTGAAAGAAGCCCAGAGGCGAAACGATCGTCGAGGTGGAGAGACGTGTATGCTGCTAATGGTATATTATTTGCCCTTATTTTTCCGCTGCTATTAAGGTATTATATCATGTATATTTTCTAATGTGCCTTGACCTGCACAGATTCATTATGTAGCACCTGATATCTTTCCATTCCATAGATCTGGTGTTTTTTGCATGAGTTTCATTAGACAGGTGAATGCGCATGGCATTACTATGTAAACTTCACCTGCAATTTCTGCGATAGCTCTAAAAAAAAATATTTTAGGCTCCAAAATATTTTTTTCATTAACTGCACTGTGCACTAGGTATTAAATCAATGTCTACTACGCTAGCAGATTATATCATTGTGATGTTCAGCTTTTAGCCCATCACTGATTTTCTGCCTTATGGATTAACTTGCAGCATCGCATGCGTTTTCTCCACACTTGGATTTATTATAGCAAGTTTTTTCCATATTGTGCTATAGATTATTATTACATAATTTTTTCCTTTTACCTATAATATGCCATGCCCGTTCTCCTTAGCAGGAACATATATGCGTTTTGAAAACAGCGAGCACCTTATGTACTTATTGGAGTTATTGATCTCAGCTTTTTTGCGCTACTATATGTGCACATGAACAATTATGATTATTCAGGTCGAGGTACTCATATTTATAACTAGTGCCTTATTATAACGCGGGTCCCGTATGAATTATTAGCATAAAATTATCTACATATATCTGCATTCACATGCATGTGCTATGTACTGTCTAATATGCGTTTAAATATATTTATCTTGGACTCCGCGATCCTAAATTTTTGATATAGCAGCATTGACTCAATATATTATCTGCATGCATCCTTGTCCCTCATAGGAATGTGTTTGTTTGATGTTTGTGTATTTCTTGTATTTTTTCAGAAATATTATTAAAATATTTTTTCATGAATCTCTTGTATCCATTGTTTTATATAATGGTTTGTTGAGTAAATTAACGATGAAGTGTCTTGCACTCATGCTGTTTGGGACTAACATAATACTTATTTATTTTGATGCAGTTTTTTTCATTGTCTGAACTTCTGAGTGGACACCTTCACCTTCACAGGCTTTTCTTTACCGATTGTTTAGGACCAGTCAAGTGCAGGAACAGCAATAAGTGATCCATTACACTATCCTGAACCAGAACATTCAAGGGAGACCTGGTGTATCCATCCATGACTGCCAAATCTTATAGCATTTCTTTTCAAGTACTCATGGCTTTCCAAGCAAATCGTATTATTCATTTTGTTTTAAGGTTCTTCTATAGTCGGAGGTGAAGCGTCCAACCAATGATATGCGAATAGTTTCCTGGCCTGATAAGGAATGCGTGTGATGTCTGGAGCCACCGGAGAATTCAAATCCGATCCCTCTTCCCAGAGGCCTAGAATACAGGTGCAGGGAGTTGGCTGTATTTAATGTGACACACCTGTTCTAACAGGATCAGGTTTTTTTTTTCTCAGTATTCTCTAATATTTCCACACTCCCACATCATATGCATAAGATATGCATTCTCCTGTCCACATGTAGCACATTCGGCATCGGCTCTAAAGGCTGCTTTACACGGTACGACCGATTGTGCAATTTCACAATCGATCGTACCCGCCCCCGTCCTTTTTGCGGCACGGGCAAATCGCTGCCCGAGGCGCACAAAGTCGGTTACCCCCCGTCACACGTACTTACCTCCCGTCCGACCTCGCTGTGGGCGGCGAACGTCCACTTCCTGGAGTGGGAGGTACGTTCGGCGTCACAGCGACGTCACACGGCCGCCGGCCAATAGAAGCGGAGGAGCGGAGATGAGCAGGATGTAAACATCCCGCCCACCTCCTTCCTTCCACATAGCCGGCGAGAGCCGCGGGTCGCAGGTAAGCGATGTTCATCGTTCCCGGGGTGTCACACGGAGCGGCGTGTGCTACCCCGGGAATGATGAACAATTAAATTAAACGATATTATGAAACCTAGCGAGCAGTACACGACTCACGATTTGTGAGCGATACTGCGTAGCTAGGAGGTGTCACACAGGCCGGCATCGCAAGCGATGCCGGAAGTGCGTCACAAAAACCGTGACCCCGACGATCTATCGCACGATAGATCTTCTGGTGTAAAGCAGCCTTAAGTCCCATTTTAAATACGAAGCTAGGTGTTTTGTAAGCCCTATGAAGGAGAAAGAGCTGAGATAATCTCTGTCTTTAAGAAACTGATAATTTAGAAGTTTTCTCCCAAATATCTGCCCATTGGTCACCAGTCAAGAGACCAAGATCCCTTTCCCACTTGTCTCTTACATATCTTCCCATCCCTTAAACCCCACAAGTTTCTGGATTGCTCATAAATCTGAATTACACCGTAAGGGCAAATTCTCTGTGAATTCTGCTATATTCAGAAGATATTTGCCTCTGTCCCATACCCTAAAAATAATGGCTAATGTTGGATGTTTCACATTATTCACTTATCGGTTCCCCACTTCTAAATAACTCACCAGGTACATTGCATCCTATTCCCTTCTCGCCCACCAACCAACCACCTACATCATATGCACCCTCCTTCCCCAACCCCTTGAAATGCTGCATTTGAGAGGCAATATGGGCAGCTCTGTTCCCCGGTACCGACGCCTCCTCTTCAGGCCATCTTTGTTGTCCTTCTTCTGAAGCCGGGGTGCATGACGCATCTTACGTCATCCACACTCGCCGGCATTGAGGTCCTGCACAGGCGCACTTTGATCTGCTCTGAGTAGGGCAGATCAAAGTATTGTAGTGCCAACAAATATAGAATCCATAGGATGAAAGGCACTCACCGGTGTTACTGTACCAAAAAGGTTTTATTCCTGAATCAGGTTACATGTGAAGGCAAGTGGGGTGGGGGAGACACAAAACACATAGGCTAACGGCCGTTTCGCACCTGCACACGGCGCTTCCACGCGTCCACCTTGCAGCCGTTTTGCACCTGCACATATGTGCAGGTGCGAAACGGCCGTTGTCCTATGTGTTTTGTGTCTCCCCCTCCCCACTTGCCTTCACATGTAACCTGATTCAGGAATAAAGCCTTTTTGATACAGCAACACCGGTAAGTGCATTTCATCCTATGGATTATTTATTTTGTGGCATGATTTATCTTTGAAAAAAGCACCACGGAACTTTGTATCGACACTGCCTGTATGTTGGTCTGGTTTTACACGAACATTAATGTTTTGACTCTATTCTGAAGCAAAAAGCATGAAATATATGCATCCCATCAGTGTGAATAGTGCCCAGCATTTCATTCTATGAACTCTGTAAGGTATTGTAGTGCGCCTGCGCGGGACCGGCGAGTGTGTATGACATAGGACGCGTCATGTACACAGGTTTCAGAAAGAGGACGAAGATGGCCGAAAGAGGGAGCGCCGGCATTGGAGACACCCATATGACCCAACTCCACCGCAGCGACCGTCTAGCTAAGTATTACAAAGTGATTTTTACGTTCTACACAGCGGCCTGGGCTCTTATATACAGCATGTTAGAATGCTGTATATAAGAGCCCACTGGTGGTGGCCGCAGCTTATAGGCCCCCAATCTGCTGACATGTTCCCTTTAAGCCCCTTTCTACTACTACTGTGGAACATTACGAACAATGACTAGTCCTCCCTCTAAGCACTGGTGACTAACAAATATTCTTTAAGGCAACGCCTAACATCCAGGCAATGCTACCCTTTCTCCTCCTGATTTATTGGACTATCAAAATGAAGGAATCAAACAATCGCCTGAGACTAAAGGCCCCGTCACACTAAGCAACATCGCTAGCAACATCGCTGCTAACGAACAACTTTTGTGACGTTGCTAGCGATGTTGCTGTGTGTGACATCCAGCAACAACCTGGCCCCTGCTGTGAGGTCGTTGGTTGTTGCTGAATGTCCTGGGCCATTTTTTAGTTGTTGCTGTCCCGCTGTGAAGCACAGATCACTGTGTGTGACAGCGAGACAGCAACAACTAAATGTGCAGGCAGCAGGAGCCGGCTTCTGCGGAGGCTGGTATCCAATGTAAACATCGGGTAACCAAGAAGCCCTGTCCCTGGTTACCCGATATTTACCTTTGTTACCAGCCTCCGCCGCTCTCAGTCAGTGCCGGCTCCTGCTCTGTGCACATGTAGCTGCAGTTAATTAACCCGATGTGTGCTGTAACTAGGAGAGCAAGGAGCCAGCGCTCAGTGTGTGCTGCTCCCTGCTCTGTGCACATGTAGCTGCAGCACACATCGGGTTAATTAACCCGATGTGTGCTGTAACTAGGAGAGCAAGGAGCCAGCGCTCAGTGTGCGCTGCTCCCTGCTCTGTGCACATTTAGCTGCAGCACACATCGGGTAATTAACCCGATGTGTGCTGTAACTAGGAGAGCAAGGAGCCAGCGCTAAGCATTGTGCGCTGCTCCCTGCTCTGTGCACATTTAGCTGCAGCACACATCGGGTAATTAACCCGATGTGTGCTGTAACTAGGAGAGCAGGGAGCCAGCGCTCAGTGTGCGCTGCTCCCTGCTCTCTGCACTTGTAGCTCCGTGCGGTGGTAACCAAGGTAAATATCGGGTTGGTTACCCGATATTTACCTTAGTTACCAAGCGCAGCATCTTCCATGCGGCGCTGGGGGCTTGTCACTGGTTGCTGGTGAGCTCACCAGCAACTTGTGTAGCGACGCTCCAGCGATCCCTGCCAGGTCAGGTTGCTGGTGGGATCGCTGGAGCGTCGCAGTGTGACATCTCACCAGCAACCTCCTAGCAACTTACCAGCGATCCCTATCGTTGTTGGGATCGCTGGTAAGTTGCTTAGTGTGACTGGACCTTTATGAAAGTGACAAACTACTTTTGGGAGATAAGCCAGGTCAGGTTTCAGGACTACTCTATCTTCAAAAAATTGAGTAAAGAGTGGATCTATGGATACCACCATGACTACCCAGACATTCATTGGGAAACTCTCACAGGTAAGAGTAAAAGCTCCATCCAATTTTTATGTTGCCTTGCAGACAACTTCATCTCCCTGCTGGTAGAAGAAAATACGAGGGGACCAGCCATCTTGGACCCAGTACTAACAAACAACAAGTATATGGTTAAGGGACTAAGGGTAGCAGGGACACTGGGACTCAGCGATCATGCTTTCCTTGAAGTTGGGGTTGCAGGAGGGGGAACACCTGAGAAGACACAGACTTCAAAGGCTTGACTTTAGCAGACTGACTTCAAGAGGCTAAAGGCAAAGATTGGTAGAATTCCATGGCACTTAAACTGCACACAAAGGATGGGAAATTTTCCGTAGGGAAATCCTTAATGCACAAGAACTAACAATACCTAACAGGAAGAAAAATAGGAAAGACTTAAAGAAATCAGAATGGATGACCAAAAATTACATCACCTGCTAAAAAATAAAAAGGAAACATACATCAAGTGGAAGATGGGGGTTATACCTAGGGAACACATGGCAGTTTGCAGACTCTTCAAGACAAGTGTCAAAGGATCTAAGGCTAAACACGAATTGAGACTTGCAAAAGAGGCCAAGAGTTAGGTAAAAGGATTTTGGGGGTATGTTAAAAAGCAAAAGAAAGGTGAAGGAGACCATTGGAGTCCTGCAGAATCCAAAAGGTGAAACAGTCAAGGTAGAACAGCAGGTGGAGATACTAAATTTGTATTTTGTATCTGTCTTATCCCAAAAAGAAGGGAATTTTGTTTACTTACCGTAAATTCCTTTTCTTCTAGCTCCAATTGGGAGACCCAGACAATTGGGTGTATAGCTACCGTGTTTCCCCGAAAGTAGGACCCCCCCGAAAGTAAGGCAGGGTGGGGGTTTCGGGGGGGTCCGCCAATGTAGGGCACCCCCCGATTGTAAGGCAGGGTAGCGGGGGTGCCCGGGGAATGTAAGGCCGCCTATGGGTGGTGGTCGCGGCGTAATGTATACCTCCTCCGGTGAATGGCCCCCGCAATCTCGCCGGCCTGCGGCGCGTCCCGGGTCAACGCTCTTCCTGCTTGATGCTGATTGGCCGATCAGCCTGTTCGTCACAGGCTCCCTGCTGGCCATCAGCTCGAGCTGTGATTGGCCAGTCAGCCGGCTCGCAGCTGATTGGCCGAATCAGCCGCGACGTCACCGCCTGCAGGCTCGCTCCCATTGGTCCAGCGTCCCCGGCGTCCCCGGCAGAAGGAAAGTAACGGTAAGTTACTCTCTCTCTGTGTGTGTACGGTAAGTGTATGGGGGCTGTATGTGTCAGAGTGTGTGTGTGTGTGTGTGTGTGTGTGTGTGTGTTTTACCGGTACGATATGTGTGTGTGTGCCGTGTGGGTCTGTACCGGTACCGTATGTGTCAGTGTGTGTGGTGGCAGAGTGGGGGGCAGAACCACTGTATGGGGAGGCTGCAGGGGGGAGGATGGGGTGGGTGGATTCCGGACTCTCAAACAATGGGGAGGCTGCAGGGGGGAGGATGGGGTGCATGCCGGACTCTCAAACAATGGGGAGGCTGCAGGGGGGAGGATGGGGTGGGTGGATTCCGGACTCTCAAACAATGGGGAGGCTGCAGGGGGGAGGATGGGGTGGGTGGATTCCGGACTCTCAAACAATGGGGAGGCTGCAGGGGGGAGGATGGGGTGCATGCCGGACTCTCAAACAATGGGGAGGCTGCAGGGGGGAGGGGGAAATTGTTATTTTTTTTTTCCAATGTAAGGCCTCCCCCGAAAGTAAGGCAGGGTGGGACTTTTGGGGGTAAAATTAATGTAAGACAGGGCCTTACTTTCGGGGAAACACGGTATGCCTCCGGAGGCCACACAAAATATTACACTAAAAGTGTAAAGCCCCTCCCCTTCAGCCTATACACCCCCCGTACTGCTACGGGCTCATCAGTTTTGGTGCAAAAGCCAGAAGGAGGAAAAAATTATAAACTGGTTTAAAGTAAATTCAATCCGAAGGAATATCGGAGAACTGAAACCATTTAACATGAACAACATGTGTATACAAAAAACAGGGGCGGGTGCTGGGTCTCCCAATTGGAGCTAGAAGAAAAGGAATTTACGGTAAGTAAACAAAATTCCCTTCTTCTTTGTCGCTCCTAATTGGGAGACCCAGACAATTGGGACGTCCAAAAGCAGTCCCTGGGTGGGTAAATAATACCTCATAATAGAGCCGTAACGGCTCCGTCCTACAGGTGGGCAACTGCCGCCTGAAGGACTCGCCTACCTAGGCTGGCATCTGCCGAAGCATAGGTATGCATCTGATAGTGTTTCGTGAAAGTGTGCAGGCTCGACCAGGTAGTTGCCTGACACATCTGCTGAGCCGTAGCCTGGTGTCGCAAGGCCCAGGACGCTCCCACGGCCCTGGTAGAATGGGCCTTCAGTCCTGAGGGAACCGGAAGCCCCGAGGAACGGTAAGCTTCGAGAATTGGTTCCTTGATCCACCGAGCCAGGGTTGATTTGGAAGCTTGTGTCCCTTTACGCTGGCCAGCGACAAGGACAAAGAGAGCATCGGAGCGGCGCAGGGGCGCCGTACGAGAAATGTAGAGTCTGAGTGCTCTCACCAGATCTAACAAGTGCAAATCCTTTTCACATTGGTGAACTGGATGAGGACAAAACGAGGGTAAGGAGATGTCCTGATTGAGATGAAAAGTGGGCAAGGCAAATGGCCAGGGATAAAACGCCTGAGCAGAGCACCACGACAGGAATATTTTCCACGTCCTGTGGTAGATCTTGGCGGACGTTGGTTTCCTAGCCTGTCTCATAGTGGCAATGACCTCTTGAGATAATCCTGAAGACGCTAGGATCCAGGACTCAATGGCCACACAGTCAGGTTGAGGGCCGCAGAATTCAGATGGAAAAACGGCCCTTGAGACAGCAAATCTGGTCGGTCTGGCAGTGCCCACGGTTGGCCGACCGTGAGATGCCACAGATCCGGGTACCACGACCTCCTCGGCCAGTCTGGAGCGACGAGGATGGCGCGGCGGCAGTCGGCCCTTATCTTGCGTAACACTCTGGGCAACAGAGCCAGAGGAAGAAACACATAAGGAAGCTGAAACTGCGACCAATCCTGAACTAAGGCGTCTGCCGCCAGAGCTCTGTGATCTTGAGATCGAGCCATGAATGTTGGGACCTTGTTGTTGTGCCGTGACGCCATTAGGTCGACGTCCGGCATCCCCCAGCGGCAACAGATCTCCTGAAACACGTCCGGGTGAAGGGACCATTCCCCTGCGTCCATGCCCTGGCGACTGAGAAAGTCTGCTTCCCAGTTTTCTACGCCCGGGATGTGAACTGCGGATATGGTGGATGCTGTGGCTTCCACCCACAGCAGAATCCTCCGGACTTCCTGGAAGGCTTGCCGACTGCGTGTCCCACCTTGATGGTTGATGTAAGCCACCGCTGTGGAGTTGTCCGACTGAATTCGGATCTGCTTGCCTTCCAGCCACTGCTGGAACGCTTTTAGGGCAAGATACACTGCCCTGATCTCCAGAACATTGATCTGAAGTGAGGACTCTTGCTGAGTCCACGTACCCTGAGCCCTGTGGTGGAGAAAAACTGCTCCCCACCCTGACAGGCTCGCGTCCGTCGTGACCACCGCCCAGGATGGGGGTAGGAAGGATTTCCCTTTCGATAATAAGGTGGGAAGAAGCCACCACCGAAGGGAAGCTTTGGTTGCTTGAGAGAGGGAGACGTTCCTGTCTAGGGACGTCGGCCTCCTGTCCCACTTGCGTAGGATGTCCCATTGAAGAGGACGCAGGTGAAACTGCGCGAAAGGGACTGCTTCCATTGCTGCCACCATCTTCCCCAGGAAGTGCATGAGGTGCGTCAAGGGGTGTGACCGACCTTGAAGGAGAGATTGTACCCCTGTGTGTAGTGAACGCTGTTTGTCCAGCGGAAGCTTCACTATCGCTGGAAGAGTATGAAACTCCATGCCAAGATATATGTCAGTGATTGGACCGGTGTCAGATTTGACTTTGGAAAATTGATGATCCACCCGAAACTCTGGAGAATCTCCAGAGTAACGTTGAGGCTGTGTTGGCATGCCTCTTGAGAGGGTGCCTTGACCAGCAGATCGTCTAAGTAAGGTATCACTGAGTGACCCTGAGAGTGGAGGACCGCAACTACTGTAGCCATGACCTTGGTGACAACTCTTGGGGCTGTCGCCAGGCCGAACGGCAGTGCCGCGAACTGAAGGTGTTCGTCTCCTATGGCGAAGCGCAAGAAGCGCTGATGCTCTGGAGCAATTGGTACGTGGAGATAAGCATCCTTGATATCGATCGATGCTAGGAAATCTCCTTGGGACATTGAGGCGATGACGGAGCGGAGGGATTCCATCCGGAACCGCCTGGTCCTTACGTGTTTGTTGAGCAGTTTTAGGTCCAAAACAGGACGGAAGGACCCGTCCTTCTTTGGAACCACAAACAGGTTGGAGTAGAAACCGTGACCCTGTTGCTGAAGAGGAACCGGGACCACCACTCCTTCTGCCTTCAGAATGCCCACCGCCTGCAGAAGAGCCTCGGCTCGCTCGGGAGGCGGAGATGTTCTGAAGAATCGAGTCGGAGGACGAGAGCTGAACTCTATGCTGTAACCGTGAGACAAAATGTCTCTCACCCAACGGTCTCTTACTTGTGGCAGCCAGGTGTCGCAAAAGCGGGAGAGCCTGCCATCGACCGAGGATGCGGTGTGAGGAGGCCATAAGTCATGAGGAAGCCGCCTTGGTAGCGGCACCTCCGGCGGTCTTTTTAGGGCGTGATTTAGACCGCCATGCGTCGGCGTTCCTCTGATCCTTCTGAGGCCTTTTGGACGAGGAGAATTGTGACCTGCCCGCACCCCGAAAGGACCAAAACCTCGACTGTCCCCTCCTCTGTTGGGGTGTTTTTGGTTTGGCTTGGGGTAAGGATGTTTCCTTTCCCTTGGATTGTTTGATGATTTCATCCAATCTCTCACCAAACAAACTGTCGCCAGAAAATGGCAATCCAGTTAAGCACTTTTTTGGAAGCCGAATCTGCCTTCCATTCCCGCAGCCACAAGGCCCTGCGTATTACCACCGAATTGGCGGCTGCAACCGCCGTACGGGTCGCAGAGTCCAGGACAGCATTAATAGCGTAGGACGCAAATGCCGACGTTTGAGAGGTTATGGACGCCACCTGCGGCGCAGACGTACGTGAGTGCGTCAATTTGCGCCTGACCCGCTGAGATAGCTTGGAGTGCCCATACGGCTGCGAATGCTGGAGCAAAAGACGCGCCGATAGCTTGATAGATGGATTTCAACCAGAGCTCCATCTGTCTGTCAGTGGCATCCTTGAGTGAAGCTCCATCTTCCACTGCAACTATGGATCTAGCCGCCAGTCTGGAGATTGGAGGATCCACCTTGGGACACTGAGTCCAGCCCTTGACCACGTCAGGGGGAAAAGGGTAACGTGTATCCTTAAGGCGCTTGGAAAAACGCTTATCTGGATAAGCTCGGTGTTTCTGGACTGCCTCTCTGAAGTCAGAGTGGTCCAGAAACATACTCTTTGTACGCTTGGGAAACCTGAAACGGAATTTCTCCTGCTGAGAAGCTGACTCCTCCACTGGAGGAGCTGAGGGAGAAATATTCAACATTTCATTGATGGACGCAATAAGATCATTCACTATGGCGTCCCCATCAGGAGTATCAAGGTTGAGAGCGGCTTCAGGATCAGAATCCTGATCAGCTACTTCCGCTTCATCATACAGAGAGTCCTCTCGCTGAGACCCTGAACATTGTGATGATGTCGAGGGAATTTCATAGCGAGCTCGCTTAGTCGGTCTGGGGCTGCGGTCCGTGTCAGAGACCTCACCCTGGGATCCATGAGACACCCCGGGAAGACATTGCTGTTCCAACTGAGGGGAACCAGGGGACAATGATAACACAGTGCCCCTGGCTTGAGATGCCGGCCTGGACTGCAAGGCTTCTAATATCTTAGCCATAGTCTCAGAAAGTCTTTCAGTAAAAACTGCAAACTCTGTCCCTGTCACCTGGACAGTGTTAACAGGTGGTTCTCCCTGGGCCACACCTAGCAGAGGCTCCGGCTGAGAAAGTGCCACAGGGGCCGAGCATTGCACACAATGAGGGTCAGTGGAACCTGCCGGCAGTATAGCCGTACATGCTGCACAGGCAGCATAGTAAGTCTGTGCCATGGCACCCTTGCTATTTGTGGACGACATGCTGTTGTCTCCTCTGAGCAATACAGGAGGGTAAATAGCCACAAATCAACAGTGCACCCTACAGTGTAAAGTATAGACTATAATCATATAAACTATAAATACACTTCTGCACTAGTGGGGCCAGCACCACAGGTGCTGCTTACCGCCTGCGCAAAGCGTTTGTGTGGGCACCAGAATTCCTGCCTGGGTCTCTTTGAGCTTGTCTCTCCTCTCCAGCGTTAGCAGAGCTGAGAGGAATGGCTGCCAGCGTCCTGGGGAGAGGAGGGAGCCGTGGGCGTGACCCAGAAAAGTGCGGGAACTGGTGCCCCACTGTGCAGAGTGAGGGGGGTGGAGTATGCAAAGCATGCTCCAGCCCTCAGTGCTGCCGACCTGTACAGCGTCCCGCCCTTCCCCTGACTGGCAGGGCTGGGGGCGGGAAAAGAATGAGACTAGGCCGCAGAAGCCGGGTACTATAGTTATAAGCGCGGCCGCCGTATAAGCGCGGTCGGCGCGGAAGTCCCCGGCGCACTAACAGTCCCAGCCGCGCCGCAGGCATAACCATGGCAGCGGCGGTCAGCGCGGCAGTCCCCCTACACAAATACACTCAGCGACGCTGAGTGTATAGTGGCACAAACGCAGCCAGCGCTGCTGTCCCCGGTGCACTAGCACACCCAGCAATGCTGGAGTGTTGCTGTGCGCAGTCCCCACGGGGACACAGAGTACCTCCAAGTAGCAGGGCCATGTCCCTGAACGATACTCGGCTCCTATCCAGCAGGGTCCTCAGGAGCTGTGGATGGAGCACGGTCTCCTGTGCCTGGAGACCGATGGGATCCCACTTCAGCCAGAGCCCTAATTGAGGGATGGGGAAGGAAAGCAGCATGTGGGCTCCAGCCTGCGTACCCGCAATGGATACCTCAACCTTAACAACACCGCCGACAAAAGTGGGGTGAGAAGGGAGCATGCTGGGGGCCCTGTTATGGGCCCTCTTTTCTTCCATCCGACATAGTCAGCAGCTGCTGCTGACTAAGCTGTGGAGCTATGCGTGGATGTCTGACCTCCTTCGCACAAAGCATAAAAACTGATGAGCCCGTAGCAGTACGGGGGGTGTATAGGCTGAAGGGGAGGGGCTTTACACTTTTAGTGTAATACTTTGTGTGGCCTCCGGAGGCATAGCTATACACCCAATTGTCTGGGTCTCCCAATTAGGAGCGACAAAGAAATTAATGCAAGCATCAACAATAATCATGATAGAAATGATAGTCAGGAGTCCAAGTTGACAATAAGCAAAGAATTGATATTAGAACATTTAGCAAAGTTAAAGGAAACCAAGTCCTCAGGTCCTGATGATTTACACCCCAGAGTCCAGGAATAGAGAAAGGAAATAATAGCACCGCTGCCATAATCTTCAATGAGTCTTGGGAAACAGGAGAGGTCCCCCTAGATTTGTCCTTTTCTAAAGTGGTTCCCATCTACAAAAAGGGGAAAAAGGAAGATTCAGAGAATTACAGGCCAGTAAGCCTGACCTCTATAACAGGAAAAATCTTTGAGCACATGGTCAACATTTACGTAAGATACCTGGATGTGAAGCCATTACCCAGAGCCAGCACAGCTTTATGACCAATAAATCTTGTCAGCCCAACTTGATTTCCTTCTACGACAAAGTCACTGAATGGTAGGCCAGGGGAATGCTGTGGATATAGTATATACCTGGACTTCAGTAAGGCTTTCTATAAAGTATCTCATGACATCCTCATTGAAAAAATGATCAATTATGGAATCGACCAAAAAAAAAAAATCTAAGATGGATTCAAAACTAGCTTAATGATCGGGCACGAGTAATAGTAAATCACTACACATCAACCTTGAGGAATGTCAAAAGCGGGGGCCGCAAGGCTCTGTCCTGGGGCTAGCGCTGTGTAATCTATATATATAATTGCCTTATTCTGTCTGTCTGTCTGTCTTGTTCCAAAATTGTGTCGTTACAGTGACAGTGTCGTTACAGTGACAACCGTCGGATTGGCCGCTGGGCTCGGCCTGTCCCCGCCCCGCCCCCCCACACGGATTGGCCACTCGCCTTGGCCTGGCCCCGCCCCCCGCATGGATTGGCCGCTCGCCCCGGCCCTCCGCACGCATCGCCCGCTCGGCCACGCCTCTTCCCTTGAATTCTAACGAAGCCCCGACTTCCAGGTGACTGCTGCAGTGCACTCTCACGAGTCCACACCCTCAACCCAGCCCAGACATAAGAGCCGGTGTATGCTGGTAACCATGATACACATTGGGTAACTATAGGAAGCGCTTCCCTTAGTTACCCGATGTGTATCATGGTTACCAGCGTACACTGGCTCCCGGTACACATAAGCAGGGAGCCGGCATACGCTGACGACTCGCCCGCTCGGCCCTGCCCCAGGCACACGTTTGCCCGCTCGGCCCCGCCCCCGGCACACGTTGGCATGCTCGGCCCCGCCCCCGGCGGCCCGCTTAGCCCCGCCCCGGCACACGCTGGCCCGCTCGGTCCCGCCCCCAGCACACGTTGGCCCGCTTGGCCCCGCCCCCGGCGGCCCGCTCGGACTCGCCCCCGGCACACATTAGCCCGCTCGGCCCCGCCCCGGCACACGTTGGGCACCTATACACCTCCCCCCCAGGACTACTCCTCCCATTATACTCCTCTTTCCCCAGGAGTACTACTCCCATTATACTCCTCTTTCCCCAGGACTACTACTCCCATTATACTCCTCTTTCCCGAGGACTACTACTCCCATTATACTCCTCTTTCCCCAGGACTACTACTCCCATTATACTCCTCTTTCCCCAGCCCAGGACTACTCCTCCTATTATACTCCTCCTCTCTGAGTATAATAGGAGGACTATTATAGCATGAGGGATGGAGCATGATGGGGGGTGCGCAGCATGAGGGATGGAGCACGATGGGGGGTGCGCAGCATCGGGGATGGAGCACGATAGGGGGTGCGCAGCATGGGGGATGGAGCACGATGGGGGGTGCGCAGCATGGGGGATGGAGCACAATGGGGGGTGCGCAGCATGGGGGATGGAGCACAATGGGGGGTGCGCAGCATGGGGGGGATGGAGCACAATGGGGGGTGCGCAGCATGGGGGGGATGGAGCATGATGGGGGTGCACACCTCCCCCCAAAACACACACACACCGCCACACGCGCACCGCACAACACACCACACACTGGGAACCACAAATACCGCCCTACACAGACACCCACACACACAACACCCAACACACAAACACCGCGGCATACACAAATATATGCACATACCGCGCAACACACACACATTGCACAAAACATACCTCCCCCCAAAACACACACACGCACCCCACACCCACACAAACCGGGCAACACACAGCACCACACACAGACAACACTGCAGACACACAGCGCTCCACACACAACGCAACACACAAATAACACCGCTCTCACATACCCCCACACCCAGAACATTTACAGCGCCCTACACAAACACTTGGCAACTACCCACAACAACATCTCTATATATATATTATATAATATATATATATATATATATATATTATATAATATAAATATATATATATATATATATATATATATATATATATATATATAAACAAAAATCATACATTAACTACACAATAAATTGTAGAATACCAGATGCGTTAGAATCGGGCCGCCTTCCAGTATATTTATAAATGATCTGGATAACGGACTTATTGGGAAACTCAAAATTTGCAGAGGATACTAAGATAGGAGGCGTAGCCAACATTAGAGAGGAAAGCGTGTATTCAAAAGGATCTAGACACACTCGAACAATGGGCTGAGGACAACAGAATGGTTTTTAACAGAGACAAATGCAAAGCCCTACATCAGGGCGGCATGGTGGCTCAGTGGTTAGCACTGCATTCTTGCAGCGCTGGGGTCCTGGGTTCAAATTCCACCAAGGACACCATCTGCAAGGAGTTTGTATGTTCTCCCCGTGTTTGCGTGGGTTTCCTCTGGGTACTCCGGTTTCCTCACACACTCCAAAGACATACAGATAGGGACTTTAGATTGTGAGCCCCAATGGGGACAGTGTTGCTGATGTATGTAAAGCACTGCGGAATATGTTAGCGCTATATAAAATAAAGATTTGATTTGATGTATAGTGTGGGATTAATAGAACTAGGAGATAGCACCGGGGAAAAAGACTTCGGCATAATACTGGATCCCAGATATAACATGAGCCAATAGTGCAGAGCTGCAGCTAAAAAGGCCAACAAAATTCTGGGATATATCAAGACAAGCATTGAATCTACATCAAGAGAGGTAATTATACCCTATACTCTGCCCTGATCAAACCCCACCTGGAATACTGTGTACAGTTCTGGGCACTCCAATTCAAGAAAGATATTGATATTTTGGAGCAAGTCCAGAGAAGAGCAACCAAGATGGTAGTAGGTCTGCAAACCATGTCCTATGAAGACCGGCTACAAGAACTAGGGATGTTTAGTTTGAAAAAGAGAAGGCTGAGAGGAGACTTAATAGCGGTCTACAAATATCTGAAAGGTAGTCACAGTGCAGAGGGAGCCACCCTATTTTCATTAGTACAAGAAGCAATGGGATGAAACTTAAAGGAAGGTGATTCAGATAAGACCTTAGGAAGAACTTTGACAGTGAGAGCAGTCAGGGAGAGGAACAGGCTACCACGGGAGGTGGGGAGCTCTCAATGGAAATTTTCAAGCGGAAACTGGACAAACATATAGCTGAGATGATTTAGGAAAGCCTGCACCTCGCAGGGGATTGGACCCGATGGCCCTTGAGGACCCTTCCAACTTTACCATTCTATGATTTTATGGATAGGGCCTGAATGTCACTAATCCTGCGCGCTGATGTTAAGGCTACAAGGATATTAGTTTTGAGGGAAAGATTTTTGAGTGATATAGACTCAGGGCTCAAACGGGGGCCTTGTCAAGGCTGAAAGGACTAGATTACGATCCCATGAAGGCAATGGTATACTGCGCCGGGGTCTGGATCTAGAGCAGGCCCTGATAAATCAGGAAATCCAGCAGTCTCCTGCTAGGTCATAATTATTATTGTTATTAGAAGAAAAAAAAATTAAAATATAAATAATGCACATAGCTGTGTCATTGTTAAGTCCATAAAAATACCAGTGGAGATACAAAATGTATTAACCCACCTGTCCTCATCTGCTGACCTGCTGCTAAATCTCAGATCTCTCCTAATATCACGCAGACCATGCCGTCCACTCTCCTTCTCCCACCTTCTCTCCCTTTCTCTACTTCTCCTTACTGCTGGTGACATATCTCCCAATCCTGGACCCCCCACAGATGGGATACTCCTCTTTATCACCCCCTTATTGCTCCCCACCTACTAGTTACTACCGCAACCTCTCCAATATAAGATCCATTCCCCTCTCATCCACTCCGCCGCCCCCTCTCTCTGGAGCACTCTGGAATGCCCGTTCTGTCTGTAATAAACTGCACATCATTCACGATCTCTTTACCTCTATGAAACTATCCTCTGTGCCTCACCGAAACATGGCTGACACCCTCCAACACTGCCTCCCCTGCTGCGCTGTGCTACAGCGGCCTCCACTTCACCCACACTCCTCGCCCTGGCAATAGACAGGGTGGAGGAGTGGGTCTCCTCCTTTCTAACAACTGCAGCTTTAACTCAATCCCACCTCTACCCTCCCTTGTCCTCCCTTCTTTTGAAGTACACTCTGTCCGCATCTATTCTCCCTCCAACCACAAAGTGGTCGTCATATACAGACCCCCGGGCCCTACCAGTGCCTTTATCGACCAGTTCTCTGCCTGGTTTCTACACTTTCTCTCTGCTGACATTCCCACTATCATCATGGGTGACTTCAACATCCCCACTGACACCCGCCAGTCAGCTGCTTCCAAACTCCTCTCCCTCGCTTTATCTTTTGGACGAAGGCTACTTTCACACTTACGTTGAGCGGCATCCATCACAATGCATTGTGTAACACGTGACGGATGCCTTGGAAAAAGTGTGATAATAAAGGCCACACATTCCAGTGAAATAACGCGTTGCGTTAAAGTTTTCTTTAGCCGAGAGAGAGCCCTCATCTTCCCCGCACACATCCCGACATTACCACCTATATCACCGCACACATCCAGACACTACAGCCCTCATCATCCCCGCACACATCCCGACACTACAGCCCTCATCATCCCCGCACACATCCCTCATCATCCCCGCACACATCCCGACACTACAGCCCTCACCATCCCCGCACACATCCCGACACTACAGCCCTCATTGTCAAGGGAGGAATTTGCATTGAAGACTGCTAATGGAGTCCTCATTTGGGATATCCAGAGACGATGCCATATTAGCTGTATATCAGTGCCAATATATATATATATATATATATATATATATATATATATATATATATATATATATATATATATATATATATATATATATATATCTCTCAATGTATATAAGACAAAGAACACAGACATGCTCTCTTTTCAGCCAGCGTCACCAACTGACTCATGTATTCTATTGTTCCAGCATTACACACATCATTTCAGCCTGAAAGATATTTACAAAAACTTTTCCATTTGCTCACACATACTGATAAAGAATAATTAGGGGGTTTTGCATATGGGCATCATTGGGAGAATGCATAAGATCATACATCATCCCAAATAATACACTTTGAAGGCAGTAAGCGACGATGAGTTTCTGTAGAAATAGTACATGGGAGTATGGGATCACCCGCCTCATCCCACAAATACTACATTCCTTCTCCTGTGAATTTTACTGATAAGGCTACCAATTAACTTAATGAATATCTCCTTTGATCATTTATACTTTGGCTAACTTTTTCAATATACAGCTTAGAATTATATTATGGGTCCATGCAATGGCTACATAGACAGACAGATAATTTTGCATCTAAATCTACATTTTGATTATTTACATACACAGATATTCTTATTACGTTTAAACAAACATACTACAGCTCCGGTGACCTCCACATCATCTTCACCGCACTTACACCGGCACTACCGCACCCATCATATATATATACATATATATACACATACACACACACACACACACACACACACACACACACACACTACCTCAGTGACGTCCCCGCTGACAGCGCGATTCACTTCAGTTGCTGCGTGGAGCTCACAGGAGCGGCGGTGTTTTACTGCCGCTCCTGTCAGCTTAATGTAGCAGAGCTGGATGCGTCGTGAGACCTCGTGTGGATTACGCCGGACCTGGAGGGGTATTTGGGGATTTTAATAAAGTGGTGAAAGAGGGTGTTTTTTTTTTTGTCTTTTATTCCAAATAAAGTTTTTTTCGGGTGTGTTTATTTACTTTCACTTACAGGTTAATCATTGAATGTGTCTCAAAGACGCCTGCCATGATTACCCTAGGACTTAGTGGCAGCTATGAGCTGCTGCCATTAACTCCTTATTACCTCGATTGCCACTGCACCAGGGCAATTTGGGATGAGCAAGGTAGAGTCCCGGGACTGTCGCATCTAATGGACGCGGCAATTCCGGGCGGCTGCTGGCTGATATTTTTATGCTGGGGGACTCCCCATAATGTGGAGCTCCCCATCCTGAGAATACCAGTCTTCAGCAGTGTGGCTTTACCTTGGCTGGTATCAAAATTGGGGGGGAGGGGGGGGGGGGGGGACACACGCTGTTTTGTTTTTTTTTAATTATTTATTTATTTTACTGCACAATATAGACCCGCCCACCGGCAGCTGTGATTGGTTGCAGTGAGACATCTGTCACTCAGCGTGGGGGCAGGTCTGACAGCAACCAATCATAGGCACTGGTGGGCGGGGGAAGCAGGGAATACCAGATTGAATAATGGGCGGCCGGCTTTTTCAAAAGAAAAGCCGCCGGAGCTTTGTGACAGCTGTGCAACGCCGCGCCTGTGATCGGTGAGTATGAGAGGGGGGGGGGGGGGGGGAGAGAGGGATGAGAGAGAATGCGAGTGATTTTAAACGATTTCGATCGTTCTGCTGGACATGCTGAGCATGCGCAGTAGATCGTGACAAAATCCGTCAGCGGATTCCGCCGCATAGTGGCAGATACCGCCGCCATAGACAATTAGACACCGTGGCGAATTCCAACGGAATCAGTCAAGGTGCGCTATTTTAACGACAAAGAACGCTACATGCAGCGTTCCTTCCACCAGACGCAGCATAAAATAACGACGCTGCACCGTGCAGCAGATGCAACGCAAGACCATCCGTTGCTATCTGTAGCTAATAGAAGTCTATGAGGAATATAACGGTTTCCTGCAACGGTTACCGTAATTCCTCAAGGCTGCGGATAGCAACGGAAGCCGTCCAACGCAAGTGTGAAAGTAGCCTAACTCCGTGGTCCTCCTCTGCCACCCATAAAGATGGACACACACTAGACCTTATCTTCACCTGGCTCTGCTCTCTATGTAACTTCACAACCTCCCCTCTCCCCTTATCTGACCACCATCTACTGATCTTTTCAGCCCTGTCCTCCTCACCTGCCCCCCGTCCAGCAATTCGCACACCCCCGCAGAAACCTTGCACACATCAACATACACACCCTTTCTGACTATCCTACCACTGTCCTCCATATCTTCACTCCACAACACAGACAGTGCCACCATTTTCTACAACGCCACTCTCACATCAGCTATTGATTCAGTTGCTCCTCTTGTGCATGGCAGTGAGACGAATCAATAGACAGCCCCGGCTGGCACAACAGCCTCACTAAAAAGTCTTGGCAAGTGTCTAGGGCTGCAGAGCGGCAGTGGAAGAAAACGCACTCCCAGGAAGACTTCACCACATTCAAAAATGCAATTCACTCATTTCGTTTGGCCCTTACCTCTGCTAAACAGGATTATTTCAGAATTCTCATATCCTCTTTAACACACAACCCCAAACAGCTATTTAATACTTTTACCTCCCACATCTCTGCAGAAGAATTTGCCACATATTTCAAAGAAAAGATCAACCAAACCAGACAAGTATTTTCTGCTCAAGTACCACAACCCCTTCATATAACAGACCACTGCCCCTCCCACAAACTTTCTCCCCACCAAAGGAGAGCTTGCACATCTTCTCTCAAAAGCGCACCACACCACCTGCGCACTTGACCCCATCCCACCTCCTCCCCAACCTCACCACTAACCTTATTCCCTCCTTAACCCATCTCTTCAACCTATCTTTAACAACTGGTACCTTCTCTTCTGCCTTTAAACATGCAAAAGTCACACCCATCCTAAAGAAACCTTCCTTCGACCCAACCTCTACTACCAGCTATCGCCCCATATCACTACTTCCGTTTGCCTCAAAACTCCTGGAACAGCACGTCCACGCTGAAACTTTCCTCCCACCTCTCCTCTAACTCTCGCTTTGACAACCTACAGTCCGGCTTCCGTCCACATCATTCCACTGAAACTGCCCTGACTAAAATCACAATGACTTACTGCCAAAGCTAACAACCTCTTCTCCATACTCCTACTTCTAGACCTGTCCTCAGCTTTTGATACTGTCGACCACTCCCTCCTACTACAGATCCTCTCCTCCCTTGGTGTCAGAGACCTCGCCCTCTCTTGGATCTCTTCATACCTCTCCAACTGCACTTTTAGTGTCTCTCACTCCCACACAGCCTCTTCATCCCGCCATCTCTCTGCTGGCGTCCCTCAAGGCTCTGTCCTGGGACCCTTACTCTTTTCCATCTATAGATTTGGCCTGGGACAACTCAAAGTCACATGGCTTCCAGTACCACCTATATGCCGATGACAGTCAGATCTACCTCTCTGGTCCAGATGTCACTTCTCTGCTGTCCAGAATCCCAGAGTGCCTATCGGCTATATCTTCCTCCTCCTCTCGCTTCCTAAAGCTCAATGTGGCCAAAACTGAACTGATCATCTTTCCTCCATCTCACCTACCTGATCTACCTATTACAATAAATAACACCACGCTCGCCCCAGTATCCAAAGTATTTCTCCTCTCACTTACTAAAGCGGGCTTTACACGCTACAACAAATCTAACGATGTGTTGGCGGGGTCACGTAAGTGACGCACATCTGGCATCGTTAGTGTTGTTGTAGCGCTTGACAGCTACGTGCGATTGAACGTAAAACCGTTCATCGCATAGACATCGTTCATTTCCATAAAATTGCACGTCGGGTTGTTCAATGTTCCCAAGGCAGCACACATCGCAGTGTGTGACACCCCAGGAACGATGAACAGATCTTACCTGCGTCCCACGGCTCCCGCCGGAAATGCGGAAGGAAGGAGGTGGGCTCATCTACGCTTCTATTGGCCAGCTGCCGCGTGACGTCGCTGTGACGCCGAACGTCCTTCCCACTCCAGGAAGTGGATGTTCGCCGCCCACATCGAGGTCGTATGGAAGGGTAAGTACGTTTGACAGCAATTAATCATTTGTGCGACATTGTCAACAAATTGAACATGCCGCACATACGATGGGGGCGTGTCACTTCGCATACGATATCATATGCAGAATTGAAAGGTGTAAAGCAGGCTTAAAGCTCAATGTGGGCAAAACTGATCATCTTTCCTCCATCTCACCTACACTCACTACCAGATCTACCCATTACAATAAATAACATCATGCTCTCCCCAGTACCCAAAGTTCGGTGCCTCGGAGTGCCCTTTGACTGCCTTGTCCTTCGTACCACACATTCAATCCCTCATCACCTCCTGCCGTTTTACAAATATTTCCAGAATCAGTCCTTTCCTCAATTCTCAATCTACAAAAATACTAGTGCATGCCCTCATAATCTCCTGTCTCGATTACGGCAACATCCTCCTCTCTGCAAATCCCTCCATTGGCTCCCAATCTTCCATCGTATCCAATTCAAACTACTAACACTGACCTGCAAAACCATCCATAATCTGTCTCCTCCGTATATCTCTGAACTAATCTCTTGCTACACTCTAAAACGTAATCTCCGGTCCTCCCAAGATCATCTTCTCTCCTCTTCTCTCATTTGCTCCTCATGCAACCGCCTCCAAGACTTCTCCCGAGCATCCCCAGTCTTCTGGAACTCGCTGCCTCAACACGCCATACTATCGACTACACTTGCAAACTTCAAAACGGAACTTAAAAACTCATCTGTTCAAAAATGCCTATAATCTTCAATGACCCCACTGCCCCACCACCGTGCGGAGCTGCCGACCCACCTACTGTCTCCTCCCCAGAATCCTTTAGAATGTAAGCCTGCAAGGGCAGGGTCCTCTTCCCTGTGTACTAGTCTGTCTACTGTAACTTGTATATGTATTCTGTATGTAGTCCCCTTCTCATGTACAGCAACATGGAATCAATGGTGCTCTATAAATAAATAATAACAATGGTGTGAATGCAACGAGCAAAACTTCCTATATACCACAAAATGGCAGCAATAAGGTGGTCCAAATGCAAAACAAGACCTTCCCCCCTCCCAGCAAAAAAAAAAAAAAAAAAAAAAAAAAAAAAAAAAAAAAACAATTACCACGGTCTGAAAATGGAGACTAGGTACATGCTTTTAGAAAAAATAAATAAAGTAAATTTTCACCACATAAACAGTAATTGTACAGTAAAACAGATTTGGGAGTCTCCCAGTTAGTACAATGAACACTAAAAACACCACCCGCCACAAAAAACAAAAATAGAATTGTGCCTTTTCCCACCCCCCAGTTTCGCCGCACTCCGAATTTTTCCCCCTGCTTTCCAGTTCATCACATGATGAAATGGATACAATCATTGAAATGTAGAACTCGTCCCACAAAAAACGAGCCCTTACATGGCACAGGACAGTCCGGGCATGTGAGGCACCATGGTGTGGCCACTCAGTTACATGACCTTCCCACGTGCTGATTTTCCTTCCTTCTTTGGCCGCCATGATGCACAAGCGCCTGTATGTGAATTGAACAGTCATTCCATTGCACGTTGCCATCGGCCATACTACTGTTCTACACAGCCCTCCATGATGCATGCAGCCGTTTGTTTTTAATTTTTCTTCCGAAACAAAGAATTAGATTCTGACAAAATAAAAACCTGGAAGTTTATTTGTGTGTTAAATAACAATGCCAACCTCCTGGAGGTTGAAGATTCCAGAAACTGCATCACGTCCATCAGCCGCACAATCCCCCATGTATAAAGTCATAGTCGTGAATTTAAGTCTTAGATCCCAGCGGAGATTAATCGGTCCTTAGGACACTGCAGGTCTGTGATAAATAAAACTTGGTATACACAAGAAGAAACACACAGAATAGGAGGGGAGACTAGGGGGTGACAATATTTGATGGGATGGATTTACATTAATTTCCTGGTAACTCCACATGCTATGGCAGATGCACGAGTCATGGAGGACACACGCTCATGTGCAGTTCAAGGTCACAGTTATTTACAGGGAACCTATCAGGTCAGATAACAATATAGGGTTAAGCTGCGGGTTAATAGTATTATGAAAGTTCCTGGCCGCTATACCAAAGTGCAACTTCCTGGAGAAAATGAACTTTATTCCTCCCAGGAGCTGTTGGTTTTCAGTCATGCAGATGTGCTGACGCGGCCCCAGTCTCCACTCACAGGACTGAGCGGCAGGTGACTCAGCTGGCTGTCAGTCAGCTCCAGGGCACACGTATACTGTGAGCAGTGACTCCACCCCCTCCTATAGAACTGAAAGCCAGCAGCTCCTGGGAAGAAGTTATATTTTTCCAAGGTGCTGCACTTTCAGTACAGTGGCTGGGAACCTTCATAACACACAACCGGAGTAGTAACCCTATTTCGCCATGTTCTCCGACATGGTAGGTCTTATTTACAAACGAGCATTCTTCTAATAATAAAAAAAAATGAATTAACAAAGTTAAATAAATGGGTAGAGTGCTCAAAAAGGGACTAACATGTAATCTCAACCTTATTTTAATATGTGCAATTTTTATTAATATTCACTAAAATGTACCCACAAACAGACACACAAACATATAAATGAGAATGGATCACATTATCCTTGTAAATAACCAAGGAGTTTTATATACACACTCACTTTAGGAAAGGGAAGGGAAACTAATATAGCCCTATAAAGGGTAGTGTATCCCTACCTAACAACGGAGGGTATGACACCATAAGTTACCGGGCGCCCCGTTCCACGTCGGCTCTCCCTGATATAGGGATGGGATGGAAAGCCCTATATAGTGGTGCTTGCACAGTACAATATATATGAGTTCCCAAATGGTAATACTCCTCCCTATATTGTTTTTCTTTGATCAAGAAGGTATCGATTTACTGATCTATAACCAGGAATTCCTATTCATACTGGCACTGTACAAGACGTATAGACTTCTATTCCTAATAAATTATCTTTATGCAAGGTAGTGATCCATAACAGTTATTTACAGCCCCATGTGTTACAGGGTGGTATACCCCAAAAGTATATTACAGTCACCTAGAGTCATATCACAAGGGGCTCAGATAATTTCCAGCCATGGCTGTTACTGAACAGGACCCGCTGCCGTCTCCCCTTAGCCTCCTGATGAACCTCTGAAGGGAGAGGAGAAACGCGTTGAGGCCTGAATTCCTGCTTCTCAGGGAAGCAATTAATCGTTTCTCCCCGTTATACTAGATTATATAGAATATGATTGGAGCAACCTTTTCTATTTTGCCATAATTTGCAGGGGTGTTTGTATCCCAATTTTCTTTCAGCTCCTGGGGTATAATGGGGAAATTATCTGAGCCCCTTGTGATATGACTCTAGGTGACTAAAATACTTTTGGGCTATACCACCCTGTAACATATGGGGTTGTAAATAACTCTTATGGATCACTACCTTGCATAAACAAAATTTATTAGGAATAGAAGTCTATACGTCTTGTACAGTGCCAGTATCATGAATAGGAATTCCTGGTTATAGATCAGTAAATTGATACCTTCTTGATGTAAGAAAAACAATATAGGGAGAAGTATTACCATTTGGGAACTCATATATATTGTACTGTGCAAGCACCACTATAGGGCTTTCCATCCCATCCCTATATCAGGGTCAGGGAGAGGGAGAGCCAACGTGGAACGGGGGCGCCCGGTAACTTATGGTGTCATACCCTCTGTTAGGTAGGGATACACTACCCTTATAGGGCTATACTAGTTTCCCTTCCCTTTCCTAAAGTGAGTGTGTATATAAAACTCCTTGGTTATTTACAAGGATAACGTGATCCACTCTCATTTATATGTTTGTGTGTCTTTGTGGGTACATTTTAGTGAATATTAATAAAAATTGCACATTTTGAAATAGGGTTGAGATTACATGTCAATAAAAAAAAAAAATTAAAATGAGAATAAAAACATTGTAGAATGGCAGCTAGAGGGCGCTCTCTTTACTGGCCAGGGCTTGTGCTCTGCGCTTTGCCAAGCGGGATTTGGAGGGAGGGGAGAGCCGCATGGAGCAAATCTTCTGGATGAAGCTCTCATTCTCTTCGCTCAGGTCACTGTCATGCTGAGAAAGCTGACGATTTACTGCAATGGCTTCTGCTGCAAACAGGGTCAAGTCCTTCGTGCTGCTGTTCCTGTACGATAAGAATATATAAAGGTACGACAGTTACAAATCCCCCTGGGACGCTACGCTAGCTCGCTAACACATCCGCCAATCACACAACTTCATGCCACATCTCGGGAAGTGTTCTGGAGATCAGATGCAATTTACACCTCAGCCAGATACAACCTATATTCTAGTAAGGATCTTAAAATGCACAAATCTGATGCAAGACATGCAATTCTTGGGGGCAATTTAAGACAGAATTTTGGCATGTTTGTTAAGTAACCCTTCACCCATTGTGATTAAAAGTGCCTGGAAGAAGCCCATGAAAGTACATGTGATGTACAGGTCCCCAGGGTCTGCACATGGAGCTACTTACTTCTGAAGGACTAGCGGCGTCGGCAGTCCTCTCTCTGGAGCACCCTTAAAAAACACAAAACACAATCTAAATTAAGTCTTCCAATGTGCTTGGGTCAGAGCGGCTCCGGCAGGTTGTGGAGGGTATGGGAGGACACATTACTTACCCCTTGGACCCAAGGGTGCTGAAGAACTTGGGCAGCACTGAGGCGATTTTTGGCATCACGTACCAGCAGATTGGAAATCAAGTCCTTGGCCTGGTTGGAGATGTGAGCCCAGTCTTTATCGGGAAACTCATATTTTCCTTCTTGAATACTTTCAAACAACTTGTTCTAGAAAGTAAATGTGACGCTAGTAAAGATAGTGTGTGTTCACAGAATGGACTGCCCGATACTGCAGCCCTGGGGTGGTTACCTGGCAAACCCTGCAGACTTCTCCTCGGTCCCAGCCGCAGTCAGTCCCACAATGCCCCACGAAGGGAGGGTAGCCGCTCAGCATTATGTACAGGATGACACCCAGGCTCCACAGATCACAGCGCTTATCATAAAACGTGGCTTCGTCTGTGAAGACTTCCACCACCTCCGGGGCCATGTACTCCGCAGAGCCACACTGATAAAAGATGGCAAGTTTTAGGCAACTGCAGCACCCAAGCAGCTCATCCCTAGAGGTTACCCAATCAACTGCAGAAAAAGTGGGGGGCAGCTGCTCCAAACCAAGGGGGACAGTGACCCTGTAATGTGAAGCAGTTGCTCCAACCCCAAGGAGCAGTGATCCTGTAGTGTGGGCCAGTCACTCCACCCTGGGGGGCAGCTGCTCCAGCCCTGGGGTACAGTGGGACAGTAGCAAGGGAAGGGGGAGTTTCTCGGACCTGACAGTAAATGGATGCTGCCTATGGTATGAATGTACCAGACACCCTGTATGATTTCAGTTACATATGTTTGACAATGTAACCTTTTAAAAAGTATCTTTCAGCCATTATGTGCAGACAGAGTCCATTTAAAAGGTGCCGGAGACTAGTTGGGGCAGCCGAGTACCCCAGAAGTGTCTCCCCTCCTGTCCCCGAAATGACGAGTCTCACTGTGATCGTATATAATATATCTATATCTATCTCGATATATCAGTCACTGGCAGCCGATGGGGAGAAGCCACCAGGGCGTGACAGTCCCACTAGTGTGCTGGTCCCACTAGCATATATAGAGAAGATAGAGAAACCACGTGCCGGTCCCTCGAGTATGTATATATAGGGAGAGACCACGTGCTGATCCCACTAGTATACAGACACATCCCTCACACTTTATATGAGGAGTCCACACACTACAGATAAAAAAAAAAAAAATAAGATAAATAATCCTACCATTTTAACAAGACAGAAACCTGGCAAGAAGAATCATTTCAGAACTTTTTCCCCTTTAATGTCGCCAATAATCTGTACAAATCCATTGAAAGAAAATCTATTTGTAGGGGGAAAATATAATAAAAATATAAACGCTGTGATTGTATAAATCAGCACACCCTTACAGCAATATTGGTGAATTTCTGGCACGTTCAGTCTTTTTGGGTCGAGGTCTATGAGATCCCGAGAGGATGATCTTTGCTCCAAATCTGTCATATTGCAGGCTGTCTCAATGTACAGCGCCCTCTGCAGGTTACTTGAACTCTGGTTGTTGCAGAACTTCCATCTTCTTTTACCTATTTGGAGGTCACTCAGCGTCGTCGTCATACTGAAGGGTGACATTCATCTTGACCTTTCTAGCAGAGGCCTGAAGGGTCACTTGCAGAGTCGACTAGTTTGTTCAATTCAGATTTCCCTCTCCCTTAACTAAAACCTCATTTCCAGCTGCTGAAAATTAGCGCCAAAAGCACAATGCTCTCCCCCAGGCCTCACTGTGGGATGGTGATCCTCTGGGGAGTCGAGTTGTTGGCTTTCCATCAAACACTCCATTTATAATTACAGCCCACAAGTTCCACCTTGGTCCGAGACCGAACACGTTTCGCTTATGCTTTATTTGTTTATCCGTCAGTATTTGAGGAACATCTAGTTTCACTGTTGTGCTACATTTGAACCCTCCTTGATGACATCTTCAGTGTCCATGGTATATGTAATGCCTCAGAAATGTTTTGGTACCTTCTCACGACTGATAACTTTCCACATAGACCTTTTGCTGTGTTGTCAGCTGTGTACAGATCATAAAATGAGTGTAAAATCCTCCTTGAGCAGCGATACAGAGTATAATCAGAATGGCTGTATGAGTGCGGCCGAGCACAGACAACAGTGTAACATGGTGGTAAATATGATTGGGGAGTCTAAGCACAACAGCCCCAATTATAAAAGGATGCGCAAACTTATGCAACCACAGTCTTCATTTCCCCCCTCAAATGGTTTTAGTTTCTTCTCTTTCAATGCAGGAAAGGAGAAACGGGGTTAATGCTGCGCTGCTGCCGAAGTAATAGGCTGTTGATTTAATCAATTATTTATTTTACAGGTCTATGCATTTCAGAGATCAGAGCCTCCATCAGGACAAAGGACATATCAACAATGTCCTGATGGAGGCTCTGATCTCTGAAACGTGTAGACCTGTAAAGTAAAGAATTGATTAAATCAACAGCCTATTAGTTAGGCAGCAGCGCGACATTAACCCAATTTCTCCTCTCCAACATTAAAGTTTAATTCATGAGGGGCAGCAGCAGCCATTACCTCAGGCTTGCATAGGGGTTATGACTTACACAACCTCTTAAGGGGAGTATCTCTTTATGTACATATCCCTATATCTGGTAAGACCCTATTGGCGCTCTATTCCCTTCAGCTTTGTTTCATTTGTTTACAGGAGACATTAAAGAAGAAGAGGAAAAACTGAAATGATTCTGCGCAGTCTGATTAATTTACATGACAAAGCTTGACATTTAATATAGAAATAACAAAAGGGCTGAAAAATCTTCAACCCCCAGATTGTTATTCAGCCGATATAGAACACACAAGAAACAGAAATTGCCGTTCTGTTTGTTTCTTGTGCGAAACCTTCTATCGCTTCACCTCTGATCTATAGACAAAGGCTGTCCTGGCACAAGGCCTACACAAAACCCGTCTGATAAAAACAGTCCATACATTGCTAAATAAAAGAATTTTATCCGATTGTTGTGCCAGCCTCTCTTCAGACGTCAATATTTTGACTGCTTGTCACCAGTAGGACATTGCCCCCACTGGCAGCACGATCTCAGTGCTGCACATGATGTCTGACCAAGTCAAATGGCGGCTGGCACTTACCGGTGTGGTGAGCTCCGGCGTGCTGATCGGCGTGCACGCACTGTTTAATTTCACGCCACTTCCAAGATCGAAATCACAGATTTTCACAGGCGACACCTACAAAAGCCAAGAGAGTATGAGTGATGGCACCTCGTCACATCGGTCAGCCCTCCTCTCCCCCCCGCACCTTGTCTTCACATTCACACAGAATGTTCTCCGGTTTCAGATCACGATGTGCAATCCCTAAAAGACAAAGAAAAAATAAATGTTTTATAAACACAATATTGTGTTTTAGGAAGGCCTAGAAGAAACATTGCAGGGGTTAGTGTTCATTTAGTTTACTCAAGACAAGAAATGATTAGGAAAAAAGAAATAGAAATCCATCACGGGATCCTATCAGGGGGCATTGATCAACTCTAAGGGCGGCATCACACGGTACGATCTATCGAGCGATCGTTCCCGCCCCCGTCGTTTGTGCGTCACGAGTAATTAGTTGCCCATGGCGCACAAAAGTAGTTTACCCCTGTCACATGCACTTACCTCCCGGACGACGTCGCTGTGGGCGGCGAACATCCACTTCCTGAAGGGGGGGGAGGGACATTCGGCGTCACAGCGACATCACACAGCAGCCGGCCAATAGAAGCGGAGGGGTGGAGAGGAGCGGGACGTAAACATCCCGCCCATCTCCTTCATTCCGCATTGCCGGCAGGACGCAGGTAAGCTGTGTGCGTCGTTCCCGGGGTGTCACACGGAGCGATGTGTGCTGCCACGGGAGCGACAAATAACCGGCGCGCAGAAGGAGGACCGACATTTTGAAAATGAACGACATGTCAACGAGCAACGATAAGGTGTTTTTGCTCGTTCACAGTCGTTTGTAGCTGTCACACGCTACGACATCTCTAACGATGCCGGATGTGCGTCACGGAATCCGTGACCCTGACAACATATCGCTCGATATATCGTAGCGTGTGACGCCGCCCTAAGATTATTCTGCACCCGAGGGTGTGAGGGACGGCCACCGGAGCCCAGAGGCGAGGGACGGCCACCGGAGCCCAGAGGCGAGGGACGGCCACCGGAGCCCAGAGGCGAGGGACGGCCACCGGAGCCCAGAGGCGAGGGACGGCCACCGGAGCCCAGAGGCGAGGGACGGCCACCGGAGCCCAGAGGCGAGGGACGGCCACCGGAGCCCAGAGGCGAGGGACGGCCACCGGAGCCCAGAGGCGAGGGACGGCCACCAAAGACTGAGGACGATGTTTCGAAGCACATAGTTTACAGTGGTCTGATGTGTGAAAAGGCTATTAAATAACCACCTATCAGTTCATTTTTACCTCTCGATGGTCGTTTAGTGCTGCCGGTCAGCCCATGTAAACAGACCCTTACTTACAAATACCCTTACTTAAAATATTGGTACAGAACGGTATGTTGAGATACAGAGGTGTGTGACAAGGACGTCACAATCCAATTCTAAATGTCCTTTACAGACAACTTGTTCCCACCTTTTGTGTGAAGGTAGTCCAGGGCTGTGGCGATGTCACGGACCACCATACTGGCTTCCTTCTCATTAAAGTGCTTCCTCCTCTGGATATGAGACAGGATTGAACCTAAGGGAAAAGGCAAAAAAATCTCCCATAATGCTCATCTCAATTAACCCCTTCACTCCGGACGATTTTGCGTTTTCTGATTTTTGCTCCCCCTTCTTCCGAGAGCCATAACTTTTTTTTTTATTTTTCCATCAATCTTGCAATATAAGGGCTTATCTTTTGTGGGACGAGTTGTGCTTTTGAATAAAATCATTAAATTTTACCATATTGTGTATTGAAAAACTGAAAAAAAAATCCAAGTGTAGAAAAAAAGTGTGATGGCCTGATTGTTTTGGGGATATTTTATTCACTGTTAACTATATGGCAAAACTGATGTGTCGCTGTGATGCCTCAGGTCGGTGCGAGTTCGTAGACACCAAACATGTGTAGGTTTACTTTTATCTAAGGGGTAAAAAAACCAAAAATTCAAACACGTCCAAAAAAGTGGTGCGCTTTTGTGGCCATCTACTGTGACCCGTAGCGTTCTCATTTTTCAGGATCTATGGCTCAGTAACAACTTATTTTTTGTGTCTCGGTCTGATGTTTTTAATGGTACCATTTTTGCGCAGATGCTACATTTTGATCGCCTGTTATTGCATTTTGCGCAAAATTTGCAGCAACCAAAAAACTTAATTTTGGCATTTAGAAAGTGTTGGCTGCTACGCCATTTACCGATCAGATTGACTGATTTTATATTTTGATAGCTTGGGCATTTCTGAACGATACCAAATATGTGTATTTTTTTATCCCTTTAATTTTCAATGGGGTGATTTGAACTTTTAGGGTTTTTTTTGTTTGAGTTTTGTTTTATAAAACTTATTTTATTTTACTAGTCCCCCAAGGGGACTATAAGGATCAGCAGTCTGATCACTCATTTCTACTGATCAGAGCAGTATAGCTCAGATCTGCAGAAATGCTGCTCTCCTCTTACTGCCGCTACGCTGGAACTATATCATGATAGCGACAGGAGTTATCACTTGACTCCAAGCTACCATGGCACCCATCATCGATCACGTCACAGGGTCCCGATGGTGGCTGGGAAGTGCACATTTTAAATTGCGCCGTCACATTTTGATAGCGCAAATTATAGGGTTAAGAGGCGCGATTAGAACGCGGATCCACCTGCGAGACACATGTCTACTGTACAAATCAGCAGGCTGTGCAGGAATCACCACCGCCTGACCACAGCAGCCGGCGGCGATTTCCCCTTCATGATTTAGGATCTACCGTTACGTCCTCAGTTGTGAAGGAGTTAAACCCCAGGACGGTAGAGGCTCTAATGTACAGAAGTGTAAAGAGCATGGACACAGGACTGCCATGTTCAACTAGGGCATGGTAGATCCGGGCCCACTAGAGAGCACAGCAATGCCTGTATAGGGAGGCTCCCCGACAACCACAGAACATCACTGGGTAAATTACCTCCACGTAACCTCTCAAACACCAGATAGAAATGAGCGTCATCTTCACAGAACTCGATCAGCTCCAAGATATTCCTGCAAAATAAAAAGACAGTAAGGGCTGTGAACGGGAGGGGACCACGGCGACAGAGGGGGTCTTCCTAGGTGGAAAGTATCGCATGTCTTTATGCCGTGGAGAAATCTTCAGCAAGATCTTACTTGTTGCCTTGACACTGATACAAAGTTTCCACCTCTCGGAAGACGCGGCCACGGCTGTGCCCAGCTTTCTTCTCCACAATCTGCAAAGGGAAGGAATAGTTACAGGCCGCACAACTCACAGCCGCCCCCCAGAAGACGCACAATCACAAGGCCACAATCTGCCTGTGGAAGAGAGCAGGAACAGAGGTTTAATGGTGCTGCACCTTGACGGCATAGTCCTTCCCATTCTGTAGGCTGATGCAGCCCTGCACCTTGGCGTAGGCACCTTCTCCGAGCAGCTCATCCGTCAGTCTGTACAAATCTAGAAAGATACAGGACATCGTCATACAGCGCTCCGCCCTCACACCAAAGCAGCGAGACACAGGACGTCGTCATACAGCGCTCCGCCCTCACACCAAAGCAGCGAGACACAGGACATCGTCATACAGCGCTCCGCCCTCACACCAAAGCAGCGAGACACAGGACGTCGTCATACAGCGAACCGCCCTCACACCAAAGCAGCGAGACACAGGACGTCGTCATACAGCGCTCCGCCCTCACACCAAAGCAGCAAAACACAGGACGTCGTCATACAGCGCTCCGCCCTCACACCAAAGCAGCGAGACACAGGACGTCGTCATACAGCGCTCCGCCCTCACACCAAAGCAGCAAAACACAGGACGTCGTCATACAGCGAACCGCCCTCACACCAAAGCAGCGAGACACAGGACGTCGTCATACACCGCTCCGCCCTCACACCAAAGCAGCGAGACACAGGACGTCGTCATACACCGCTCCGCCCTCACACCAAAGCAGCGAGACACAGGACGTCGTCATACAGCGCTCCGCCCTCACACCAAAGCAGCGAGACACAGGACGTCGTCATACAGCGCTCCGCCCACACACCAAAGCAGCGAGACACAGGACGTCGTCATACAGCGCTCCGCCCTCACACCAAAGCAGCGAGACACAGGACGTCGTCATACAGCGCTCCGCCCTCACACCAAAGCAGCGAGACACAGGACGTCGTCATACACCGCTCCGCCCTCACACCAAAGCAGCGAGATACAGGACGTCGTCATACACCGCTCCGCCCTCACACCAAAGCAGCGAGATACAGGACGTCGTCATACACCGCTCCGCCCTCACACCAAAGCAGCAAAACACAGGACGTCTTCATACTGCGCTCCGCCCTCACACCAAAGCAGCAAGGACAACGACTCCCTCCCAGAACACGCTGTCTTCTACCATTTCGATGTATAACCGCCATGTCAACCCTGAACCTCAAAGTGTTAACGCCGCGCATCAGCCAGATGAAGATGTAGAGTTGTTGATAAATTAATATCTTTTTTATTTCATAGGTCTACATGTTTCGAGGTTGAAACCTCTTCCTCAGGACCAGAATATCAACAAAGATGCTTTGTTGATGTTCTGGTCCCGAGGAAGAGGTTTCAACCTCGAAACGCGTAGAACTATGAAATGAAATAAAAAAAAAAAAAAAAAAAAAAAAAAAGATTAATTTATCAACAACTCTACATCTTCATTTGGCTGATGCGCTGCATTAACCCCTTCTCTTCTCCTGTTTGAATACTCATCCACGTGGGGCTGCGGCAGACGCCATTATCTGCTGCTTGGCAGTGGTTGTGACTTTAGGTGAGTGTATATTTTTATATATTACTCCTGTTATTTGGTAATACCCCATTCAGCACTTCTTTGTTCTAGTCTTAACCCTGAACCCCAGCAAGAATGTGAACAAACGGCAGCATGAACCAGAGCTCCTGCAATATGGAGAGCCGAGCACAGCATCAATACACAGCCGACACGTCAGAGCACCCTCCGTCAGACGAGAAAGGCAGCCCTATACAGATAACGACACTGAAAACAGAGTGCAGCTCTGGAGTACAATACAGGAGCTAACTTCAGATCAGTGATGTAATGTATGTGCACAGTGACTGCACCAGCAGAAAAGTGAGTGCAGCTCAGCTGACACATGACAATCCCATTTTGGGGAGGGGGGGGGGGGGTTGGATGTAGCCTTGACGAGGCTGAGAAAGGTCCCTCAGAGAAGATGTCTGAGCTCATTATGTGCGGTGAGCTAAGGCAGAACAGCGAAGCACAGACCTGTAAAGCTCCCGGTGAAGGTCTCCGCTGCCCGCACTCGTTTCTTCTTTTTTTTCCGCTTCCCAGCACCATCTATTGGGATGTGCTGACTGCTGACCATCTCTGTAAACGGGAAAACGCCGGATGAGAGGGAAAAGCGAAGGACAAAGCTCCCAGAGTGACATCGGCGAAAAGGTTCCTTCTCACAGACACCCCCCCCAGGGTCGTCACAGCTCCCCACCCCTGAGGAACAGGAGGCAGCGGCCATGAAGACAGCCCTCTCCGAAACAGGAAGCGGCCGCAGAGCCAACCCTCCCCCGGGCACAGTAAAAGGCCGCAGAGCCGGCCCTCCACCCCCCCAACACGGGCACAGGAGGCCGCGGAGCCGGCCCTCCACCCCCCCCCAACACGGGCACAGGAGGCCGGGGAGCCGGCCCTCCACCCCCCCCAACACGGGCACAGGAGGCCGGGGAGCCGGCCCTCCACCCCCCCCAACACGGGCACAGGAGGCCGGGGAGCCGGCCCTCCACCCCCCCCCAACACGGGCACAGGAGGCCGGGGAGCCGGCCCTCCACCCCCCCCAACACGGGCACAGGAGGCTGCGGAGCCGGCCCTCCACCCCCCCCAACACGGGCACAGGAGGCTGCGGAGCCGGCCCTCCACCCCCCCCAACACGGGCACAGGAGGCTGCGGAGCCGGCCCTCCACCCCCCCAACACGGGCACAGGAGGCTGCGGAGCCGGCCCTCCACCCCCCCAACACGGGCACAGGAGGCTGCGGAGCCGGCCCTCCACCCCCCCAACACGGGCACAGGAGGCTGCGGAGCCGGCCCTCCACCCCCCCCAACACGGGCACAGGAGGCTGCGGAGCCGGCCCTCCACCCCCCCCAACACGGGCACAGGAGGCTGCGGAGCCGGCCCTCCACCCCCCCCCCAACACGGGCACAGGAGGCTGCGGAGCCGGCCCTCCACCCCCCCCCCAACACGGGCACAGGAGGCTGCGGAGCCGGCCCTCCACCCCCCCCCCCCAACACGGGCACAGGAGGCTGCGGAGCCGACCTCCACCCCCCCCAACACGGGCACAGGAGGCTGCGGAGCCGGCCCTCCACCCCCCCCAACACGGGCACAGGAGGCCGCGGAGCCGACCTCCACCCCCCCCCAACACGGGCACAGGAGGCCGCGGAGCCGGCCCTCCACCCCCCCCCAACACGGGCACAGGAGGCTGCGGAGCCGACCTCCACCCCCCCCAACACGGGCACAGGAGGCTGCGGAGCCGGCCCTCCACCCCCCCCCAACACGGGCACAGGAGGCCGCGGAGCCGACCCTCCACCCCCCCCAACACGGGCACAGGAGGCTGCGGAGCCGACCCTCCACCCCCCCCAACACGGGCACAGGAGGCTGCGGAGCCGACCCTCCACCCCCCCCAACACGGGCACAGGAGGCTGCGGAGCCGGCCCTCCACCCCCCCAACACGGGCACAGGAGGCTGCGGAGCCGACCCTCCAGCCCCCCACCGCGGACACAGGAGGCTGCGGAGCCGGCCCTCCACCCCCCCAACCCGGACACAGGAGGCCACGGAGCCGCCCCTCCACCCCCGCAACTTGGGGACAGGAGGCCGCTGGTAGAACTCCGCACTGCGGTCTCTCACCTGCGGGCATTCCCTTTCCGTCCGGCCAAGTGGGTCCCGAGAAGATTCCAGGAAACAGCAGTAAACCATTCTCCCGCCCACTACTATACTTTTCACTCATTGGCCATTATTTTACTTTTCCCGCCCATTTCACATTTTCGCTCCTCCCAGTGCTGCGATTGGCGCCTGTATTGCTCGCCCCTTAGATGATTGGCCAATGGCCACGCATAACGTATTGGCGACTTATAGCGTCATCGATTGTCTCCAGCCATGTCAGTACCGGTACTACCGGAGAGAATAACGAACGCAGCAAAGAAGGAAGGAAGTGCCGCAGCTGTCACCTGCCGGTGGCTCCCACGGGACGGAAAATGGCGGGACGGTTACAAAATGGCGTCCACTTTTATAGCTAAGTTAGAGCAGATCGATTTCAGTAGGTTTTCAATACTTTTCTCAGTAAACGTCACTATGAGAGAAAGACAGTGCATTCCTCGAGCGATGTCCGGTAATACATGCGCCCCCCAGAGATGATATTGGGTAATACTTGCGCCCCCAGAGGTGATGTCCGGTAATACATGCGCCCCCCAGAGGTGATGTCCGGTAATACATTTAACCCCTTCAGCCCCCAGCCTTTTTTCACCTTAAAGACCCGGCCATTTTTTACATTTTTGACCAGTGTCACTTTGACAGGTTATAACTCTGGAACACTTCAACGGATCCTGGCGATTCTGAGATTGTTTTTTCGTGACATATTGTACTTCATGTCAGTGGTAAATTTAGGCCGATATGTTTTGCGTTTATTTGTGAAAATTTCGGAAATTTAGCGAAAATTTTGAAAATTTTGCAATTTTCAAAATTTGAAATTTTATGCCCATAAATCTGAGAGAAATGTCACACAAAAAAGTTACTAAATAACATTTCCCACATGTCTGCTTTACACCAGCGCAATTTTTGGAAAAAAAAAAAATTCCGTTAGGAAGTTAGAAGGGTTCAAAGTTTATCACCAATTTCTCATTTTTCCAACAAAATTTACAAAAAAAAATTTTTTAGGTACCACATCACATTTGGAGTGATTTGAGAAACCTAGGCGAAAGAAAATACCCAAAAGTGACCCCATTCTAAAATCTGCACCCCTCACTCTGCTCAAAACCACATCCAAGAAGTTTATTAACCCTTTAGGAGTTTCACAGCAACCAAAGCAATGTAGACGAAAAAATGAAAATTTTACTTTTTTAACACAAAAATGTTACTTTAGCCATAAAAATTAGTATTTTCACAAGGGTATCAGGAAAAATGCATCATAAAATGTATTGTGCATTTTCTCCTGAGTACGCAGATACCCCATATGTGGTGGAAATCAAATGTTTGGGCACATGGCAGGACTCGGAAGGCAAGGAGCGCCATTTGAATTTTTGAGTGCAAAATTAGCTGCACTCATTAGCGGACGCCATGTCGGGTTTGAAGACCCCCTGAGGTGCCTAAACAATGGAGCTCCCCCACAAATGACCCCATTTTGGAAACTAGAGCCCTCAAATATTTTTTCTAGATGTTTGATGTGCACTTTGAACCCCTGGGGGCTTCACAGAAGTTTATAACGTTGAGCCGTGAAAAGAAAAAAAATTTTTTTTACCACAAAACTGTTGCTTCAACCAGGTAGCTTTTTTTTATCACAAGGGTATCAGGAAAAAATGCACCATAAAATTTATGGTGCATTTTCTCCTGAGTACGCAGATACCCTATATGTGGTGGAAATCAAATGTTTGGGCGCACGGCAGGACTCGGAAGGCAAGGAGCGCCATTTCACAGCAAAATTGGTTGGAATTATTAGCGGACGCCATGTTTCATTTGGAGACCCCCCTGAAGTGCCTAAACAATGGAGCTCCCCCACAATTGACCCCATTTTGGAAACTAGACCCCTCATGGAATTTATCTAGCTGTTTAGTGAGCACTTTGAACCCCTGGAGGCTTCTCAAACGTTTGTAATGTTCAGCCGTGAAAATATTTTATTCTTTTTTTTACCACAAAATTGTTTTTTCAAACAGGTAGCTTTTTTTTCCACAAGGGTATCAGGAAAAAATGCACCATAAAATGTATTGTGCAATTTCTCCTGAGTACACAGGTACCTCATATGTGGTGGAAATCAATTGTTTGGGCGTACGGCGGGGCTCAGAAGAGAAGGAGCGCCATTTCACAGTAAAATTGATTGGAATTATTAGCAGACGCCATGTTTCATTTGGAGACCCCCCTGAGGTGCCTAAACAATGGAGCCCCCCCACATGTGATCCCATTTTGGAAACTAGCCCCCCCCCCCCATACAAAAAAAATTAGTTTGGCGAAATAAAAAATACAGACATCAGTAAAAAAAAAAAAAAAAAAAAGAGCGCCTGCCACTAAGACCAGTGCCAAACGTGAGAGCAATGCACGAGTCTCGTATCGCATCATCCACTGCAGTCTGGAAGCGAGCAACTGCGCTGGATAATGCGATGCGAGAGGGCGGGGCGGCAGATGAGAAAGGGCGCAGCGGATGGAAGATGGGAAAGGGCGCAGCGGATGGAGGAGCGGCAGAGGATGGGGGGGGTGAGATGGGGATACCTACCTTACAGGATGGATCTAGGCAGCAGGATCACAGCAGACAGAAGAGGCAGCAGATGAAGGAGGGTGAAAAGGATGGGAGAGAGCAGGCAGCAGATCAGGGAGGGGGGCAGAGTCTGATGGGAGGGGGGAGGCAGCACATGGAGTGGAGGCAGCACATGGAGGGAGGGGGGAGGCAGCACATGGGGGGGGAGGCAGCACATGGGGGGGGAGGCAGCACATGGGGGGGAGGCAGCACATGGGGGGGAGGCAGCACATGGGGGGGAGGCAGCACATGGGGGGAGGCAGCACATGGGGGGGGAGGCAGCACATGGGGGGGGAGGCAGCACATGGGGGGGGAGGCAGCACATGGGGGGGGAGGCAGCACATGGGGGGAGGCAGCACATGGAGGGGGGGGGAAGGCAGCACATGGAGGGGGGGAAGGCAGCACATGGAGGGGGGGAAGGCAGCACATGGAGGGGGGAAGGCAGCACATGGAGGGGGGGAGGAAAGGGGGGGAGGGAAGGCAGCACATGGAGGGGGGGAGCCGATTAGGTGCAGTGGCAGCCGATGGAGGCGGCGGCCGATCGGGTGCAGCGGCGGCTGAAAAAGGTGGGTGCGACTGAAAGGGGACGGTGGCGGCAGGGACAGCGGCGTGTAAAGCGGCGTGGCGGCCAGGGACAGCGGCGTGGCGGGCAGCAGCGGTGGATCGGCGGGCAGGGACAGCGGCGGGAACAGCGGCGTGGCGGGCAGGGACAGCGGCGGGAACAGCGGCGTGGCGGGCAGCAGCGGTGGATCGGCGGGCACGGACAGCGGCGTGTAAAGCGGCGTGGCGGGCAGGGACAGCAGCGGTGGATCGGCGGGGAGCGGCGGTGGATCTCGGCGGGGAGCGGCGGTGGATCTCGGCGGGGAGCGGCGGTGGATCTCGGCGGGGAGCGGCGGTGGATCTCGGCGCGGGGAGCGGCGGTGGATCTCGGCGGGGAGCGGCGGTGAATCTCGGCGGGGAGCGGCGGTGGATCTCGGCGGGGAGCGGCGGTGGATCTCGGCGGGGAGCGGCGGTGGATCTCGGCGGGGAGCGGCGGTGGATCTCGGCGGGGAGCGGCGGTGGATCGCGGCGGGGGATCTCGGCGGGGAGCGGCGGGGGATCTCGGCGGGGAGCGGCGGGGGATCTCGGCGGGGAGCAGCGGTGGATCGGGGGGGGGGGGTGCTATAACTTACCGATGGGCACCTGCAGCGACCGCTCTCATCAGCTTTCACGGACGGAGTGAAGCTGAGGGTCGCGGTCACATACAGGTCACCGGCACAAGATCCACAGTGATTGGGAGAGATCGGTCACAAGGCCGGTCTCTCCAATCAGAGCTGGGGGCGGGTGAAACAAAGTTCACCCAGCTCCAGCCAGTCATCAGTGCTACAGCAGCACTGATTATGGCTGGATTGCAATGTGTTAGCCATTTTCAATGGCTGACACATTACAGTGACTGTAATTGGCTGAGCGGCGTTCGTCAGCCAATCACAGCCTCTGTAGGTTCGGGGAGGAGGCACCACCCCTCCTGAGGTCAGGCAGAGGTCCCCTCCTTCCCGAATCCACCGTTTAGGTAAACAAATTTCACTCCCCGGGGCTCCGGGACCGCGATTTCGCCAGGACGTACTGAGTACGTCATGGGTCGTTTAGCACCATGTGACCATGACGTACTCAGTACGTCCAAGGTCGTTAAGGGGTTAATACATGCGCCCCCAGAGGTGATATCGGGTAATACATGCGCCCCCAGAGGTGATATCGGGTAATACATGCGCCCCCCAGAGGTGATATCGGGTAATACATGCGCCCCCCAGAGGTGATGTCCGGTAATACATTTAATACATGCGCCCCCAGAGGTGATGTCAGGTAATACATGCGCCCCTAGACGTGCTATCGGGTAATACATGTGCCCCCAGAGGTGATATCGGGTAATACATGCGCCCTCAGAGGTGATGTCAGGTAATACATGTGATACATGCGTTCCTAGAGGTGGTCAGGTATTAGTGCATGCCCTCATCATCTCCCGCCTCGACTACTGCAACCTCCTGCTCTCTGGCCTCCCTTCCAATACTCTTGCACCCCTCCAATCTATCCCAAACTCTGCGGCCCGCTTAATCCACCTCTCCCCTCGCTATTCCCCAGCCTCTCCACTCTGCCAATCCCTTCACTGGCTTCCCATCGCCCAACAACTCCAGTTCAAAACATTAACCATGACATACAAAGCCATCCACAACCTGTCTCCCCCCTACATCTGTGACCTAGTTTCCCGATACCTACCTGCACGCAACCTCAGATCCTCACAAGATCTCCTTCTCTACTCCTCTCTTATCTCCTCTTCCCATAATCGCGTACAAGATTTCTCCCGTGCCTACCCCATACTCTGGAACGCTCTACCACAGCATATCAGACTCAAGACCCAACTCTTCCAACAAGCCTACAACCTACAATAACCCTCAGTCCAGCACACCACTGCTCAACCAGCTCTGTCCTCACCTATTGTACCATCACCCATTCCCTGTAGACTGTGAGCCCTCGCGGGCAGGGTCCTCTCTCCTCCTATACCAGTCTGTTTTGTACTGTTAATGATTGTTATACGTATACCCTCTTTCACTGAAAAGCGCCATGGAATAAATGGTGCTATAATAATAAATAATAATAATACATGTAATACATGCGCCCCCAGAGGTGATGTCAGGTAATACATGCGCCCCCAGAGGTGATGTCAGGTAATACATGCGCCCCCAGAGGTGATGTCAGGTAATACATGCACCCCCATAGGTGATTTCAGGTAATACATGCGCCCCCAGAGGTGATGTCAGGTAATACATGCACCCCCAGAGGTGATGTCAGGTAATACATGCGCCCCCAGAGGTGATGTCTGGTAATACATGCACCCCCATAGGTGATTTCAGGTAATACATGCGCCCACAGAGGTGATGTCAGGTAATACATGCACCCCCAGAGGTGATGTCACGTAATACATGCGCCCCCAGAGGTGATGTCTGGTAATACAAGCGCCCCCAGAGGTGATGTCACGTAATACATGCGCCCCCAGAGGTGATGTCACGTAATACATGCGCCCCCAGAGGTGATGTCACGTAATACATGCGCCCCCAGAGGTGATGTCTGGTAATACATGCGCCCCCACAAGTGATGTCTGGTAATACATGCGCCCACAGAGGTGATTTCAGGTAATACATGCACCCCCAGAGGTGATGTCACGTAATACATGCGCCCCCAGAGGTGATGTCTGGTAATACAAGCGCCCCCAGAGGTGATGTCTGGTAATACATGCGCCCCCACAGGTGATGTCTGGTAATACATGCGCCCACAGAGGTGATTTCAGGTAATACATGCACCCCCAGAGGTGATGTCACGTAATACATGCGCCCCCAGAGGTGATGTCTGGTAATACAAGCGCCCCCAGAGGTGATGTCACGTAATACATGCGCCCCCAGAGGTGATGTCACGTAATACATGCGCCCCCAGAGGTGATGTCACGTAATACATGCGCCCCCAGAGGTGATGTCTGGTAATACACGCGCCCCCACAGGTGATGTCTGGTAATACATGCGCCCCCACAGGTGATGTCACGTAATACATGCGCCCCCAGAGGTGATGTCACGTAATACATGCGCCCCCAGAGGTGATGTCTGGTAATACAAGCGCCCCCAGAGGTGATGTCTGGTAATACAAGCGCCCCCAGAGGTGATGTCAGGTAATACATGCGCCCCCAGAGGTGATGTCTGGTAATACATGCGCCCCCACAGGTGATGTCAGGTAATACATGCGTTCCCAGAGGTGATAAAAAATTGTTTAAAAGAAAAAAAAAAAGAGAGTCCTCGGTGGTTAATACCTTTTAATGGCTAATTGAAAAGATGGTAATAGCAAGCTTTCGAGACTACTCAGGTCTCTTCATCAGGCTCAGTATAACACAAAAGAGTCACATATTTATCTACAACAGGACAAAGAATGGAAAAGTAAAAAGATTATGTGAAGCAGAACTATCACTATGGCAAGAGGACAAACTTGTGGCCATAAATATTGCTGCAGTTCATAGATAAGGAGTGGAAAAGTTTTATTGTCCTCTGATAAGGGTCTGGTCCAGGCTGTGATGCCCCCGGATGGTCTGAGGAGCACATTTCTTAATTGATGTAAAAAGACATGAATCCATGTGACACATTCATTCCTGCTCTGAATGTGTCAAAGGTCATCATACGTTTGTACTCCCATAGTCTCCTATCTCTCTGGGACTTGATATTTCCTTTCAATGCCAGCAATTTCATGTCCATGATGCTGTGGTCGGGGTTGCAAAAATGTTTGGCCACAGGTAGATCCATCCTTTTTTCTCTAATTGTGTGGCGGTGAGAATTCATCCTTGTCCTGAGCTGTTGTCCTGTCTCCCCTACATACAGACCCCCAGTTGGACATTTGGTACATATAATTAAGTACACCACATTAGTTGTGGTGCAGCTGACGGTACCTGGGATCTTGTAGTCCTGATGTGATCTGGGAATCTTTATCTTGTCCGTTGTCAATATAAATGGACAGGTCTTACATTTTTTCTGGTTGCAGGTAATTGTTCTTGTTGTTGTTGGAGAGGACAGGGAGCTTCTGACAATGATGCTTCTTAGATTCGGGGGCTGCCTTAAACACAGAAGTGGGGGGTCTGGAAAAATAGATTTTAATCGGTGATCTTTTTGCAGTAATGGTTGTAGTTTCCGTACAGCTCATCTTAACACCTCCAGATGTGGATTGTAGGTGACTACAAGAGGGACCCGGTTGTTTTCTTCTTTAGTTGTATAATGTAGGAGATGGTTTCTTGATATTCTGGTGGCTCTTGTAATCTGGTTTTAAATTGTTCTTGGGTGGTAGCCTTGATTCAAAAAGGTCTTTCTGATGCCCTCAAGGTGATTGTCTCTATCTGTAGTGTTGGAACATATCCGATTGTACCTGATGGCCTGACTGTACACTATAGAGTTTTTTCTGTGTTTTGGATGAAAACTGTCCCATTTCAGGTATGTTGGACGGTCAATTGGCTTCATGTACAGGGATGTCTCTACTTCATTGTTCCTTAGTTTAATAATGGTGTCCAAAAAGTTGATTTCAGTGCAGAGTAGTTGAGTGTTAGGTTGATGGTGATGTCAGGTAGTACATGCGCGCCCCCATCCAAGGTGATGTCAGGTAATCCATGCGTTCCCCCAAGGTGATGTCAGGTAATCCATGCGCCCCCCACCCAAGGTGATGTCAGGTAATCTGTCCTCCCCACAGAGGTAATGCCAGGTAATCCGTGCTCCCCACAGAGGTGATGTCGGATAATATGTGTGCCCCCCCAAGGGGTTTGTCTGGTAATGCGTGCGCCCCTTCCCTCGAGGTGATTGTCGGGTAATGCGTGCATCCCCCTCCCCCGAGGTGCTTGTCAGGTAATCTGTGCTCCCCACAGAGGTGATGTCGGATAATATGTGTGCCCCCCCAAGGGGTTTGTCTGGTAATGCGTGCGCCCCTTCCCTCGAGGTGATTGTCGGGTAATGCGTGCATCCCCCTCCCCCGAGGTGCTTGTCAGGTAATCCGTGCTCCCACTGAGGTGATATTGGATAATCCATGCGCTCCCCAGAGATGATATTTCGTAACTTGCTCTCCTCAGTTTTTTCCCACGCTCTTGCCCTGATGTCACCTTTGGGAGCATGCTGTGAGATTTTCCCACGCTCTTGCCCTGATGTTACCTTTGGAAGCATGCACTGTGAGTTTTTTCCCATTCTCTTGCCCTGATGTCACCTTTTGGGGGCATGCGCTGTGAGATTTTCCCACGCTCTTGCCCTGATGTTACCTTTGGGAGCATGCTGTGAGATTTTCCTACGCTCTTGCCCTGATGTTGCCTTTGGGAGCATGCTGTGAGTGTTTTTCTCCACACTTTTACACTTGTTACCTTTGGGAGCATGCTGTGAGATTTTCCCACGCTCTTGCCCTGATGCTACCTTTGGAAGCATGTGCTGTGAGTGTTTTTCTCCACACTTTTACACTTTTGTTACCTTTGGGAGCATGCTCTGTGAGATTTTCTCATGCTCTTGCCCTGATGTTACCTTTGGGAGCATGTGCTATAAGTTGTTTTTTTTTTTCGCACTCTTGCCCTAATGTTACCTTTTGGAGCATGCGCGGTGTCTTTTTTTCCCACACTTTTACCCTGCTGTTACTTTTGGGAGCATGCGCTCTGAATTTTTTCCCACACCTTTGCCCTCTTATTACCTATTGAGCATGAGCTGAGTTTTTTCCCACACCTTTGCCCTCTTGATACCTTTGGGAGCATGCGCTGTCAGTTTTTTTTTTCCTATGATCTTGTCCTGATGTTACCTTTGGGAGCATGCGCTGTAAATTTTTGCTACGCTCTTGCCCTGATGTTACCTTTGGGAGCATGCGATGTGAGTTTTTTTCCCATGCTCTTGCCCTGATGTTACCTTTAGGAACATACACTATGAGGTTTTTTCTCACACTCTTACCCTAATGTTACCTTTGGGAGCATGTGCAGTTGATCCAGCCTAACAAATTTTGTTTTGCACAGGCTCCCTTCTCCTATTTCATGGTTTTTCTTTCACGGTTCTACCTTTCCTGCATGTAAAGATTCTTATATTTTAATTTCATTTTTTCCACAATTCACTTTTTACATTGAGTGGAGATAAATATAAAGAAATATATTCTACTCTTCTGTTCACTTGTGTCCCTGTCCTTCACTTACTTTATTATACTGTGGCCCAGATCCTCTTCACCACTTACAATTATGATTTTCTTTCAGATCCACTTATAGTAATATACTTCTCCACAGGCGATGTCCCGGCTCCTCCCCTCAGTGCAGTGAATAATTAAATTAAATTATCATCAGCTCTGGATTTTCAGGGCAGCCGGGAACCCGGGGAACTGTGAGTTCATTCAAAGGCAGCAGCTCTACCACTGAGCTACTGCCTGTATTGAAACCCATGGGAAGATTTTGTTATCTTGACCTCTATACTGCAGGTGAGACACCAGAAGCAGATTATTCAGCTGCAAAGATGGATGGATGGAGGGATGGGTGAATGGAGGGATAGAGGGAGGGATGAATGGATGATAGAGGGATGAATGGAGGGATAGAGGGAGGGATGAATGGATGATAGAGGGATGAATGGAGGGATAGAGGAAGGAATAGAGGGATGGATGGATGATAGAGGGATGAATGGATGATAGAGGGATGGATGGATGATAGAGGGATGGATGGATGATAGAGGGATGGATGGATGATAGAGGGATGGATGGATGATAGAGGGATATATAGATACATGACAGATAATATATAGATACATACATGATAGATAGAATCATAGATAGATAGAATCCTAAATAGATAGATAGATAGAATCCTAGATAGATAGATAGAATCCTAGATAGATAGATAGAATCCTAGATAGATAGATAGAATCCTAGATAGATAGATAGAATCATAGATAGATAGATAGATAGAATCATAGATAGATAGAATCCTAGATACCGTATTTTTCGCTTTATAAGACGCACTTTTGTTCCCCCAAATTTTGGGGGAAAGTAGGGGGTGCGTCTTATAATCCGAATATACGGGGGGGAGGGGGGTGTATATATATATATATATATACACACACTACAGAGTCCAGGGGAGGTGCGGGCAGCTCTGGAGCTCTGCTGGGGGACTTGTGAAAGCTGGGAGCAGCAGACTTTGATCTCCTGCACCCGCTCATATAATATGCACAGCTGCTGTCCACCACCATGGTGCTGAAAGTGCACCGCGGCGATAGGCTGGGGCAGCAGTGTATATTATATCTGCCTGCCCCTTCTTTGATTGCACATGCCCCCTCCCCCGTGTTAGCTATGTCCCCTATGCTGCTGCAAACAGTAAAATAATAAACTTTTTACTCACCTCCTCCAGCGTGTCTGCCAGGCCTCCCTCCTGCTGCTGTGATAAGGCACAAGAGATTTCACTCTGCCGTGCCGATCACATGACCGGCCGAGAACCAGGAAATGCAGGAGGCCGGAGATCAACCCCGAGGAGGGGGACACAGACAGGACAATGCTGGAGAAGGTAAGGAAAGTTTATTTTCCTAAAAGCAGCAGCATGGGGCGATATATAACACAGGGAGCTGTGTGCCAGCAATAGTGGGCCATGTGCCAGCAATAGTGGGCGATGTGCCGCTACATGGGGCCGTGTGCCGCCACATGGGGCCATGTGCCAGCAATAGTGGGCTGTGTGCAGCCACATGGGGCCATGTGCCAGCAATAGTGGGCTGTGTGCAGCCACATGGGGCCGTGTGCCGCCACATGGGGCCGTGTGCCGCCACATGGGGCCATGTGCCGCCACATGGGGCCATGTGCCAGCAGTAGTGGGCTGTGTGCCGCCACATGGGGCCGTGTGCCGCCACATGGGGCCGTGTGCCGCCACATGGGGCCGTGTGCCGCCACATGGGGCCGGGTGCCGCCACATGGGGCCATGTGCCAGCAATACTGGGCTGTGTGCAGCCACATGGGGCCGTGTGCCGCCACATGGGGCCATGTGCCAGCAATAGTGGGCTGTGTGCAGCCACATGGGGCCGTGTGCAGCCACATGGGGCCGTGTGCAGCCACATGGGGCCATGTGCCAGCAATAGTGGGCCGTGTGCAGCCACATGAGGCCATGTGCCAGCAATAGTGGGCCATGTGCCGCCACATGGGGCTGTGTGCCGCCACATGGGGCCGTGTGCCGCCACATGGGGCCGTGTGCCGCCACATGGGGCCATGTGCCAGCAATAGTGGGCCGTGTGCAGCCACATGGGGCCGTGTGCAGCCACATGGGGCCGTGTGCAGCCACATGGGGCCGTGTGCAGCCACATGGGGCCGTGTGCAGCCACATGGGGCCGTGTGCCGCCACAGTGGGCCGTGTGCCGCCACAGTGGGCCGTGTGCCGCCACAGTGGGCCGTGTGCCAGCCACAGTGGGCTGTGTGCCAGCCATAGAGGATGTGTGCCAGGCATAGGGGACATGTGGCATCACTGGGTCATATCCAGATTCAGAGGGCTAATTTTAGGATGGGGGGGGCTATGAGGGACATATACCCTATATGATTTGTCAGACGGACACTGGCATAAGACGGACCCCATTTATTAAAAAATTCTCTATTCCTTCACCAAATTTGGGGGTGCGTCTTATAATCAGGTGCGTCTTATAAAGCGAAAAATACGGTAGATAGAGGGATAGATAGAATCATAGATAGATAGATAGATAGAATCATAGATAGATAGAATCCTAGATAGATAGATAGAATCCTAGATAGATAGATATAATCCTAGATAGATAGATAGATAGAATCATAGATAGATAGATAGAATCCTACATAGATAGAGGGATAGATAGAATCATAGATAGATAGATAGATAGAATCATAGATAGATAGAATCCTAGATAGATAGATAGAATCCTAGATAGATAGAGGGATAGAGAGCTAGACAGACAGACAGATAGATAGAATCCTAGATAGATAGATAGATAGAATCCTAGATAGACAGAATCAAATAGAATCATAGATAGATAGAGAGATAGATAGAGTCATAGATAGATAGATAGAGTCATAGATAGATAGATAGAATCATAGATAGATAGATAGAATCCTAGATAGATAGAGGGATTGATAGATAGACAGAGAGACAGACAGATAGATAGAGGGATAGATATAGACAGATAGATAGAGGCATAGATATAGATAGATAGATAGAGGGATAGATATAGACAGACAGAATCATAGATAGATAGATAGAATTATAGATAGAATCATAGATAGATAGAGAGATAGAATCATAGATAGACAGAATCGTAGATAGAATCATAGATAGATAGAATCATAGATAGATAGATAGAATCATAGATAGAGGGATAGATAGACAGACAGATAGATAGAGGGATAGATATAGGTAGATAGATAAATACTGTATCTCAATGTAGGTGAAGGAAAGAGTCAGATTCATTTGTTCCCATAAAACTACTATAAAGAAATGAGGAAAAAAATACAAATACAATTTTTTTCTTTTTATCTTCACCACATTGGATTCAAACCAGCAACATTCAAAACTTGTGTCCAGCAGCCTCCTAGCTTTCCTAGCTGCTCTAGCTGTTGAGCCACTAGGATTGATGATGTCAGAGCGAGGATTTTACATAAATGAACCTACAATGCAGCCTCTTACACAGCAGATTACACAGGACACAGCTCCATTGTACACAGCAGTGTCTCTATCTCCTGTATTCTAGAGAGAGAGGAAAAGAGGAATTTTTTTTCTTCTAATAAAATTACTAAAAATAATTAAAAAAAATAGAATAATGTAATTTTATTACACTTTTTTTTATAAAATAATAAACATCACAAATCAGCAAATAACATGGACATATTTGGTGTCCCTGTAATCGTAATGACCTGAACAACACAGTGATCAGGTTATTTATGGGGATCGGTAAATGGAGGGAAAAAAATGGCGCAATTTATTATTTTTCTTTATTAAAACCCATAAAAAATGTAATAAAAATGTATCACTGAGGCTGTGTTCACACTTAGCGTAAATGCTGTGTTTTTTCTGCAGGTGTCCGTGCCACAAGAGCAATAACAATCTCCTCTGATTATTGCGTGTCTGCGGTATTTTTTATGCATTGTCGCCCTTATTTGATACATGTTTGGTGCTGATGTGAATCCTAAAGCTTATAAAGAAGGAAACACCAAATCCGCACAGTTTAGCGGCGTCTTTCCACGCACCAGGGGCGGAGATTTGATGACGTCTCATCCACTTTGCTTGGACAATTAGTCCATATTCCCATGTAGTGTAAATGCTGCACTTTTTTCTGCTGTTTTTTTGCACATTTATTCTGCTGTTTTTAATTGTCCAAGCAAAGTGGATGTGATTCCATGAAAAGACGCCGCTGAATTCTGCGGTTTTCGGGGTTTTTTTTTCTCTGGAGGTTTCTATGTGGAGCTTAAAAAAATGCAGGAAAAAGCTTCTCAGTACAATAAAAACACTTAAAAACGCAGATTCACATATGAACCAAAAACACATTAAATAATGGAGAAAAGGCAGAAAAAATGCAGCAAAAATGGAAAAAACAGACATAGTCATTGTGTAGTTTGGTGCAGACAGAAACAAAACGAAACAATTTATGCAACGTGTGAACACAGATTTATAGGCACAAATAAGCAACATGTCATATAGTGACACATAGAAATATAAAAAAAATTCTGACTGCTATGAATATGAATGAACAGTCCGGGACATCTGCTGAATGACCCTTACTGCCAAATGGGTGTGGCTAGGGGCGTGGTCAAAATTTGCGATAGTTTTATAGGTCTGTTACAGACTCGGCAATACCAAATATATGTAGTTTTTTTGGGGGTTTTTTTGTTTTTTTTTTACAGAAATATAACTTTATTGGAACAATTTTTTTCTTTTGTTTATTTTTTACATTTTTTTAATACCTAATTTTTTTTTAACTTTATTTCTACTTTTTTATTTAGTCCCTTTTTGGGACATTACTTTTCTACAGTCTGATCACTCCTATAATAATCCACTGCAAAGCTTGATCACTGCAGTGGATTACAAGTGTGAGAACTGCAGCAGCCTTGACACTTCGCCTCACACATCATTCATACAGCATAGCCTGTGAGGCAATCCGTAGCTGGGTGACCTGGGGTTGTCTTGGTGACGCTTTAGTGACGACCCAGGGTTGCCATGGCAGCAATTGGGTCCCTGTATTCTCATTACAGAGACCCAATTGGCAGGCAGAGGTAAGCGATTCCTTTCCTTACCTCCTGAATGCTGCGATCACATTTAGGGGGTTAAACTGCCGGGAGCGGCGCGGGACCACTCCTGGTATTGAGAGCTGGGTCCTGGCTACAAGATAAGCAGGTGACCCAGTGTAAATCACGGGGGTACAGCGCAGGAACCCCCACGATCGCCGTGACGTACTGGTTACGTCCATGGTCACAATGGCACTGATTTTCATGACGTTCCCAGTACGTCAAATATCGTGTAAAGTCTAAGATGAAAGAGAATTAACAACAATGAAGAGTGTTCTTAAAAATCAATCAGTAGAGTTAATAGCACATGTCACTGATACACTGTATGTACTGTAGGAAAAGCTTTAACCAAGGCACAAGCCATTCCACTGAGGAACTTGTCTAAAGGAGAAAAAAGGATAGGAATTCTAAGAAGTAAGGGAAGTTTCAGCTTCAAATATGGTTCCCTGGATAGGAATATCAGCGCATCCTTTGAAAGGAGTTGGCATCTCCTTGCAAGTGTAGCACTCTAGAAGAAGTAACTTTCCGAAACCCGTTAGTGACTTGTCGAAGGTGCAGTAACCTGAAAGATATGCTAGTCTGCAACAGATTGAAATATCAATCTAATTGGTTGGAAAAAGCTAGTCCAACAATCAATATCCATTGTGGTAACTGCCAATTTTGTAAATTGCATACTATTTACAATCCCATAAAAGTTGGTTCGCACATACAGTACATCATGTAAATCAGTTCATCTCTCGTGAAAGTAAATTTGTGGTATACATCATCTTTGTCCGTGCAGAAGATTTCACATTGGAAAGACGATCAGACTTTTATATTTACAGTTCAGGGAACATTACCATTCCATCACTTCAGGAAAGGGATTGCCCCGTGTGATTGACCATATACGTGAGGAACATGGAGGTAATCCGGAGGTGTCCTTTGCTGGTCTGGTAAAGCTTAATCTTCCTCCATAATCAACTATTTCCATGACGTAACGTTTCAAATACCTAATTAAATGTGGTCCTCGATATCAAACACTGATAATTATTACCATTGTCAAATTCACATTGGATGCTGTTAATATGGATTTATCTTCAGAATAAGCACTTGGATCCGTCAGGGCCAGAACATGTCCAATGTCATTGGCAGATTCGCTCTGTCATTTCTTTCTACAAAAACAAGAGTAAGCACCAAAGTACAAGATTATTTAATACACTGTATTAGACCGGACAACACAGAGGAAGAGAGCACAGTACCATGTACACAACCATGCGGGACTTGACGGAAAGAAGAGAGCACAGTACCATGTACACAGCCATGCGGGACCTGACGGAAAGAAGAGAGCACAGTACCATGTACACAGCCATGCGGGACCTGATGGAAAGAAGAGAGCACAGTACCATGTACACAGCCATGTGGGACCTGACGGAAAGAAGAGAGCACAGTACCATGTACACAGCCATGCGGGACCTGATGGAAAGAAGAGAGCACAGTACCATGTACATAGCCATGCGGGACCTGACGGAAAGAAAAGAGCACAGTACCATGTACACAGCTATACAGAACCTGACGGAAAGAAAAGAGCACAGTACCATGTACACAGCCATGTGGGACCTGACGGAAAGAAGAGAGCACAGTACCATGTACACAGCCATGCGGGACCTGATGGAAAGAAGAGAGCACAGTACCATGTACACAGCCATGCGGGACCTGACGGAAAGAAGAGAGCACAGTACCATGTACACAGCCATGCGGGACCTGATTGAAAGAAGAGAGCACAGTACCATGTACATAGCCATGCGGGACCTGACGGAAAGAAAAGAGCACAGTACCATGTACACAGCTATACAGAACCTGACGGAAAGAAAAGAGCACAGTACCTGTACACAGCCATGTGGGACCTGACGGAAAGAAAATAGCACAGTACCCTATGTACACAGCCATGCGGGACCTGACGGAAAGACAAGGGCACAGCACCGCGTACACAGCCATGCAGGACTGAGGGCACAGCACCATGTACACAGCCATGCGGGACCTGATGGAAAGAAGAGGGCACAGTACCGCGTACACAGCCATGCGGGACCTGACAGAAAGAAGAGAGCACAGTACCACGTACACAGCCATGCGGGACCTGACAGAAAGAAAAGAGCACAGTACAATGTAAATTCACAGACAATATATATAAACAATAAGATTGTATCAAGAAAATGAAGGCAATAGAGAAGTTAAACGACCCCATTATATATCATGATTGAAATATGTGTATTAAAAAGAAAACAAAAAGAAAGTTGTCCACTCAAATACAGCGCTAGGACTATGTGTGGCGCCCCTGCGGCTTCAGGTGCCACAGGGTACTACACCCCCATTAGGGTGTAGTACTTATCCCGGGTCCAGGGAAGGTCGATGCCGGTTTCCATTCACACAAACATAGTCATTGGGTTGCCCTCCCCAATGGGGACCGGGCCAGGGTCAGATCACAGTAGGGGGTTACTACAGCGGTGGGTTTACAAGACGCCACCGCACCAGGGGCTTCCTGATCCACTGGAACCGGGGACTCAGGGTCAGGGAGAAGCAACCACCAGGGGGAGTCAGGAGCACACAGTGGAAAGAGCAAGTTGACCTAGTGAGAGTAGTGAACCAGCCGATGGCAGCGGCTGGGGGCAACATCTCAAAACACAACACAACTACCACAGAGAAGAGAACAGCTTCAGACACAGAGCAGAGCGGACATGCCGAGAGCAGATTTGTGCACCAAGGCGTTCAATGCGGTCACTGGGGAGAAGCAGGCGGCTGCTTCCACAGGACCGGCGCTGTCGGGATACAGAATCCTAGGGCAGATATACTTCACGTTATCTACCAACTCTGCAAGGGTCGCGGGGAACGGCTAGAACAGTTACCGGACCTGTCCCAACGAGTCTGCAGCCAAATAGCATATAGGATCCGGGGTTGAGGACTGGCCCCATAACGGAACCGTGCTATCAGCATACAAGTCACTAACGACCTACTAACCGCAAAAGCCAAGTGACACTACTCTATCCTCCTCCTCCTGGACCTGTCTCTGGCTTTGACACAGTAGACCATTCCCTTCTACTACAGATTCTCTTGTTCTGGGCATCACAGACTTGGTGCAATCTTGGATCTCCTCATACTTAACCAACCGAATGTTCAGCATCTCCTACTCTCACACCACTTCGTCATCTCACCCCCTAGCTGTCGGTGTCCCCCAAGTTTCAGTTCTTGGACCCCTGCTGTACTCCATCTACACCTATGGCCTGGGACAGCTCATAGAGTCCCATGTCTTTCAGTATCATCTCTACGCTGATGATACGCAGATCTATCTTTCTGGACCTGACATCACCTCCCTACTAACCAGAATCCCACAATGTCTGTTTGCTGTTTCATCTTTTTTCTCTGCTCGATTCCTAAAACTGAACATGGACAAAACAGAATTCATCATCTTTCCTCCTCCTCACTCAACCCCCCCACCTTACATATCCATTAATGTGAATGGCTGCTCACTTTCCCCAGTCCCACGTGCTCGCTGCCTGGGAGTAACTCTAGACTCTGATCTCTCTTTCAAGTCACACATCCAAGCCCTCTTCACTTCCTGCCGCCTCCAACTTAAAAATATTTCCCGGATTCGTACATTCCTTTCCCAAGAAGCTGCAAAAGCCCTAGTACATGTCCTTATTATCTCGCGTCTAGATTATTGCAACCTCCTGCTCTGTGTCTCCCTTCTAACAGTCTCGCACCCCTACAATCTATTCTAAACTATGTTGCCCGGCTAATCCACCTGTCCCCACGATACTCCCCAACCTCTCCTTTCTGCCAATACCTTCACTGGCTTCCCATTGCCCAACGACTCCAGTTCAAAACCCTAACCATGAAATACAAAGCCATCCACAACCTGTCTCCTCCCTCCCTACATCTGTGACCTAGTCTCCCGGTACTTACCTGCACGTAACCTTCGATCCTCACAAGATCTCCTTCTCTGCTCCCCTCTCATCTTCTCTTCCCACCATTACATCCAAGATTTCTCCCTTGCCTCCCTCATACTCTGGAATGCTCTGCCACAACATATCAGACTCTCGCCTACATTGACAAGCTTCAAAAGGAACCTGAAGATTCACCTCTTCCGACAAGCCTACAACATGCCGTAACCCTCAGTCTGATGTAACGCCGCACAACTAGCTCTACCCTAATCTACTATATCCTCATCTATCCCTTATAGGCTGTGAGCCCTCGCGGGCAGGGACCTCTATCCTCCTGTACCAGTCTGTGCCTTGTATTGTTTATGACTATTGTACTTGTCCCTATTATGTGTACCCCTTTCACATGTAAAGCGCCATTGAATAAATGGCGCTATAATAATAATAATATGAGAGACAATCCCTCAATGGTACACATCGACACACACATATATATATATATGTCGCAAATGTTGAACACCATAATTCCCGTTGATCTAGATGTTACAACATATCCTACAGCATACAATGTGCTCAATGTTAATTGTCATTGTACATGCAAGAAGTGAGGCACATTACTGTAAAGCAAAACAAAGAAATAATAAACCAAAAAAACTCAAGTTGTCCTTGCCAGTAGTATTTAAACATATCACAATGGTGACAGAAAGGACCGGTCCCAATAGTGCCTGAAAAGCTATAATTATTTATGAGAAATCACAGTGGTGTCTCAAAAATGTTAACTTCAAAGGCCGCAAGGACCAGTCCAACAGTGAGAATCAGTTATTAGGAATATTCCCTCAATAGCTATTGATTCCCCCACTCCCCAGGGAGGGACAGGACAGGAGTGTGATGAAGCCCACAGATAAAGACAGACAAGGGAAAACCAAAGCTCTGTCACACAGCACGCGCACACACACAGGATAAAAGAGATTCAGTAGGAAAAAGAAGAGCAGGAAGGACGCTACAAAATAGCAGGGGTAAACTTCACAACTGCACCAAGCAAAGAGCACAACTTTTACCAGTAAATCTGGGACACCACGTTCACAGTGCAACATAGGATAAAGTATAGTTGGCATGGATGGAAGGTTTAAACCAGCATAAATAGGAGGGGAGCAGATATGATAGGTCTCCCCACAACATCTGACTAAAGGAGCAAGCAGACTAGCAGAGATTAACTTGCTGGCCTGCCTATGAGTCAGCAGACAGCTGAATAATCTCTTTAGCTTTTCCCTGAGGTTTGTGTTTCCTGTCCCAGTATCCTTCCCTTTCTGTTACGTTTCGGATTTGGGGGGTTTCCACATATTCAGTAAATATTTTCAGTTTCTTTTGTTTTCCTCCATTTTCCTTGTACGACTGTGTTTACATGTTCTTAGCCCTGTCTCTCACCCTTCGCCTATGTACACTTTATTTATGTCTAATTTTGTTTGGTGTTAAACTTTATTTATAGTTGAGGGCACAGTTAGGGTTAATCGACATTTAGTGGTGCGTCATTGTGTAATCTTAGGGTGCCAACCTCCGCTGTCAGGCAGGGACAAATCAGGGTCAGATTTAGGGCTTCTTCTAGTCCAACTAGGGACCTGTTGATTGCAGGTATTATATACCTCCTGGTTTGTTCATCCGTTTGTCAATTATAGTTTAAAAATGTATGACATGCTTATAATTTTACTACAGTAATCATACAAACATCTGACTAAAAGATTGAAAAACACTGGAACAGCAAACTGTGAAAAAAAATATTTGTGTCAGTCTCAAAACCTTTGGCCATGACTATAGAAGAGAGAGCAATGGCACATACAGCACCTTGAAAAAATATTCATACCCCCTGAATGGTTACATCCTTGTATATGATTTTATCAGGGTTACATTGTTCACATTTACAGCACATTCCTATATGAATCCATTCTTTACATTTATTGTATACTAGCTGTACTACCCGGCTTCGCCCGGGTTAATAACTGCTGTTAACAAAATAGAATGTATTAACAAAAATTTATTCTGCACACAAAAACCACAAAACAAATAGAAATGTAATTATTAAAACGCAAAAACTAAGCTAATAGAAGCATTTCACAACATATATTTCAACACCACAGATATTCCGCACAGATTTAACTAAATTGGCCAAGTAATATGCTCCGTCTGTCACTTTCCAGGTCTGTCTCTTTCCAGGTCTGTCTCTTTCCCCGTCTGTCTCTTTTCAAGTGTCTCTTTCCAGGTCTGACTCTTTCCAGGTCTGACTCTTTCCAGGTCTGACTCTATCCCCATCTGTCTCTGTCTGTCTCTTTCCCCGTCTGTCTTTCTCCGTCTGTCTCTTTCCCCGTTTGTCTCTTTCCCCATCTGCCTGTCTCTGTCTGTCTCTTTCCTTGTCTGTCTCTATCTCTCTGTTTCTTTCCCCATCTGTCTCTTTCCAGGTCTGTCTCTTTCCCCGTCTATCTCCCCGTGTCTTTGTCTGTGTCTTTTCCTGTCTGTCTCTTTCCCTGTCTGCCTGTCTCTTTCCTTGTCTGTCTCTATCAAGGTCTGTGTCTTTCCCCATCTATCTTTGTCTGTCTCTCTGGCTGTCTCCTCCTTCCCTGTCTGCCTGTCTCTGTCCCTGTCTGCATGTCTGTCTGTCTCTTTCCCCATCTGTCTCTTTCCAGGTCTGTCTCTGTCTGTCTCTTACCCTGTCTTTCTCTGTCTGCCTCTTTCACCATCTGTCTCTGTCTCTTTCCATGTCTGTCTCTATCTCTCTTGTCTCTTTCCTGTCTTTCTCTGTCTGTTTCTCTCTCTGTCTGTCTCTGTCTGTCTCTCTATCCGTCTCCCCACCGACATCTTATTACCTCACATATAATCTTCTTACACTATGAATGTCTTTTGTTCCTATAGCAACCAATCACAGCTCCTGCTAATAACCTGTAGTTCCAGGCTCCATTTACTTTAACCCCTTAACGACCGCGGGCCGTAAAATTACGTCCTAGCGGTCATAATGTTACTGCCCGCGATCTGCTGGCGGCAGCATGCCGCGATCGGCACACATCTCAGCTGATTTTCACAGCTGAGATGTGTGCCTGCTAGGCACGAGCAGATAAAGATACAGTCCCAGAACTGTCCCATCTAATGTATGCGGCAATTCTGGGCGGCTGCTGACTGATATTGTTAGGCTGGGGGGCTCCCCATAACGTGGAGCTCCCCATCCTGAGAATACCAGCCTTCAGCCGTATGACTTTATCTGGCTGGTATTAAAATTGGGGGGGACCGCACGCCATTTTTTTAAATTATTTATTTATTTATTTCACTGCACAGTATAGACCCGCCCACCGGCTGCTGTGATTGGTTGCAGTGAGACACCTGTCACTCAGCGTGGAGGCGTGTCTCACTGCAACCAATCATAGGCGCCTGTGGGCGGGGAAAGCAGGGAATACGAGATTTGTCTTTTTCAAAATAGTAAAAGCCGCCGCAGCAGTGTGAACGCCGTGCAGCGCCGCGCCGTGGATCGGGGATCGGTGAGTATATGAGAGAGGGCTGCTCACTTCAGTCACTCAGAAGTTTAGCGGTCACCAGTGAGCCCTTCACAGGTGACCGCTAATCATGACGCGGCACAGACAGAGCCGCAGCATGACAATGAAGTCGGGTGAAGTTCACCCGAGTTCATTCTGATTGTGCGGCTCTGTCTGTGTCTGCTGTCATCTGCCATTAAGCTCTGCTGCATGGCTGTCTGTGTCTGCTGTCAGCGGCCATGTAGCAGCGCTGAATGGCAGATGACATAGTAAAAAATACGCATTACACACGCATTACACACGCTAGTAAAATCATTAATTTATTCAGAAAAAGCATCGCACTTGCGTTGCACTCAGACCTAACGTGAACTAAAATCAGCCGAGTTTTTTTCAGCCCAGTCAGACCGATTTTACTCGCATAGATGTGTTTCCACCCTTAGGCCGGAGTCACACTTGCGAGTGTCTCGCGTGTAACTCGCGCGAGTCTCTCATTGAATCACCCGGCACGGCCATACACTCTCTGGACAGGAGCATCTTCGCTGCATAGAGATACATGCATCTGACCCGCTCCTGTCAGGAGAGTGTGCGGCCGTGCTGGGTAATTCAATGAGAGACTCGCGCGAGTTACACACGAGACACTCGCAAGTGTGACTCCGGCCTTAAAATGCAGCATTTTCACTACGTGTGAACAAAGCCTTACAAACATGTTTGGCAATTAAAAAACAAACAACAGCTTGTCTTTTTTTAAAACGTTTGCCTGTCAGACTAATTTACTGGCATACTTCTTGTGTTAAATTAATTATATCAGGTGGTGGGCTTTGATTTTTGCCTTGTTGAATGATCCCTGAAACAGTCAGTTCCTTGGTGAACACTGATGAGAAGTGCCTGTTTAATATCTCAGTCTTTTCTTTGTCCTCTATAATTAACTTATTATATTTAAAGGCGCGGATTCCATCCTTTGTTTTCTTTTTGGCATTAATGCATTTATAAAAAAATGTTGGGATTAATTTTAATTTCCTTGGCAATTTTTGTTTCAGTACCTAATTTTGCTTGCTTGATTTCTTTTTTACATTTACTATTAAGATCTTTATACTTTTGAAATGCTATTTCTGTATTCTCAGCCTTCAAGATTTTGAATGCCCTTTGTTTTTGTTTTATTAAACTTTGTACTGTCTTATTTTTCATAGTGATTTCTTTTTATTCCTGGACATTTCATTACCAGAGGGTATACGTTTTTTACAGGACTCTAGTAGTATATCCTTAACCCCTTAAAGACCGCAGGCAGTAAAATTATGTCCTAGCGGTCATAGTGTTAATTCCCACCTGCTGCGGGCTGCAGGCGGGGATCAGCGCACATCTCAGCTGATTTATACAGCTGACATGTGTGCCTGCTAGGCACGAGCAGAATTGCTATACGCCAGTGCCTTTAACGCCTTAAATGGTGATGTTAGAATGTGACAGCGCCATAGTAACGGCGATAGCGATAGATCTGTACACAACGCTCGATACCGGAAGTCACGTGACGTGATCACGTGGATCCGGTGGTTGTCATGGTAGCACAAGGTCATGTGATGACTGCTGTGCTCACATGACTCAGGCCCTGTAAGAAACAGCTGAGTGCTGGTTCTTACAAGAAATGATCATTTCTCCCGTTCTGAGTGGTGCTGCTCTGATCAGGAGAAAAGAATGAGCGATCAGAATGCTGATCGGCTTGATCGTTATAGCCCCCTAGGGGGACTAGTAAAATAAAAAATAAAAAAAGTTTTAAAAAAGGTTTTAAAAAATTAAAAAAAAATAAAAAAACCTAAAAGTTCAAATCACCCCCCTTTCGCCCCATTGAAAATTAAAGGGTTAAAAAAATAAAAAAATATACACACATTTAGTATCGCCACGTTCGTAGGTGCCCGATCTATCAAAATATAAAATCAATTAATCTGATCGGTAAACGGCATAGCGGCAAAAAAATTCCAAATGCCAAACTTACACTTTTTGGTCACCATAAATTTTGCGCTAAATGCAATAACAAGCGATCAAAACGTAGCATCTGCGCAAAAAATGTACCGTTAAAAACGTCAGCTCGAGACGCAAAAAATAAGCAGTAACTGAGGCATAGATACCGAAAAATGAGAACGCTACGGGTCGCGAAAAATGGCACAAAACGTACACCACTTTTTTCTAACAAACTTCAGATTTTTTTTTAATCCCTTAGATAAAAGTAAACCTATACATGTTTGGTGTCTACGAACTCGCACCGACCTCAAGCATCACACTGACACATCAGTTTTACCATACAGGGAACACAGTGAATAAAGTATCTCAAAAACAATAGTGCAATAGCACTTTTTTTGCAATTTTTCCGCATTTGGAATTTTTTTGACGTTTTTCAGTACACCATATGGTAAAACTCATGATTATATTGAAAAGTACAGCTCGTTCCGCAAAAAACAAGCCCTAACATAACCAAATTGACTGAAAAATAAAAACGTTACGTCTCTCAGAAGAAGAATGGCAAAAGAAAAAACGGAAAGTGCAAAATCGCCCAGTCATGAAGGGGTTAAACCTACCCCATTTATGTTCGGTATCCCCAGTTACCATGACATTGTCCCAATCTACACAATTAAGCTCTTCCCTTCATTTGTTGAAATCAGCTTTCCTAAAATTCCAGGTTTTAGCATTTTCTCTTTCAAATGTTCTACTGACTATTACTTTGAAGCTTACCATAATATGATCACTGGTGTCCAAGTGCTCCCAGACCTGTCAAATGCTCCCGAACCTGGAGATCTGAGATTGTATCTGGTCTATGTGACAGGACCAGATCCTGTAGATTATCTCCCCTTGTTGGTTCATCTACCATCTGAGAGATGTAATTGTCTTGAATTGTAGTTAAGAACTTGCAGCTTTTAGCACAACCAGACGATTCTCTGTCCCCTGAATGTCTGTAGAGTTGAAATCCCCCATAATAAGGACCACATGATTATTATTATTATTATTATTATTATTATTATTATTATTATTATTATTATTAATAATAATAATAATAATAATAATAATAATAATAATAATAATAATACAAATATTAGCTGCCTTTTCCATTTGTTGCAGCATTTCACCCTATACCTGTTCAAGTATGTTCGGAGGCTTATAGCAAACTCCAATTTGCAGCTTTCCATTATTACCCGCCCCGTGTACAATTTACACATACTGACTCTACATTGTTGCAGTTCCCCCCAATGTTGTCATTGAACACAGGTCTTAGGTTAGATTTGATAAATATACACACCCCTCCACTTCTTTTGTCTTTCCTGTTCTTCCTGAATGTAGTATAACCCTCTACGCTTGTCACCCAGTCATGGTTCTCATCCAGCCAGGTTTCCATAATGCCCACCACATCATATTCCATGGTTGACATAAGAGTCTCCAATTCATTAATTTTGTTTGCAAGATTCCTGCATTTGCCAGTAGACATTTAATACTATTAACACATTCCTTACTCCTTGCCTCCCTACTTTCCTTGCATGTTCCAGCCCCCCTAAACTTTCATTGACCCTTACTGTCTCTATCTGCTATATGTATCCCCTTATTTGCTCCACTACCCTTCCTCCTCCCCAGTTTCTAGTTTAAAAGCTCCGTCACACGTCCACATTGAGGTGCAGCCCGGTTCTACCGTAGAGCCTGTAGCCGACTGAGAAGTCGTCCCAGTTCTCCATGAACCCAAACCCTTCCTTCCTGCGCCAATTTCTAAGCCACAGAGTTATCTCCCTAAGCTCCCGTTATCTTTCTAGTGACGCTTGTGGCACCCGTAGTATTTCTGAAAACACCACCTTGGAGGTCCTGGACTTCAGCTTCTCTCCCAGTTCCCTGTAATCATTTTTAAGGACCTGCCACCTGCCTCTAACTTTGTCATTAGTACCAATGTGCACCATGACCGCTGAATTTTCACCAGTTCCACCCAGCAATCTGTCTATCCAATCCGCAATATGCCATTCCCGAGCACCCGGCAGACAACACCTGCATCATCCTAGCACCAAGAGCAAAACAATTGGTCTAAATCCAGCTACTTGATCATTCCCTCCCCAAAGATCTGCTGTTTGGCCACATGAGGCCCCTACATATATAAAATGGTCATTGGTCTCAATAAAATTGTGTATGACCAGTTTAAGGGATTATCACGATGTGCAGAGTGCAGGAGTCTTTATGGATTGATTGTGAGGTTGTCCCAAAAGTCTTATCCATATTCCAGAAAAGAAATAGGAAACAAATCACCAGTACTAATGGAGACACCTCATCCCAGCCCCCATACAGCTGTTCAGTTGTATTATACTAGTGCGTCATGAGTACATACCAATATCTTTAACCATTGTTAAAATACAGATGTAATTATAGGTTAGCACTGAGTATGGGATTTACCAAAGTATCTCTGTCTCCCGAGTGAATAGCGGACACCCAGTATCCCGGACACTGGCACTTACCAATGGCACAAGCTCTCGATGATCCACCAGGCTGAACTCTGTAATGAAGTAGTAGAAATGCTTGTAGCAGGTATTGACGTGAGCCTCGGCTCCCACACTGATAATCCCATCAAAATGATGAATGTACACATGGACAAAGACACGGAATAACCGCGTCAGAATCTTGGTGCAAACTTGCTGAAAGTTCTTTGGGAAAGGCACCCCTGCAAAATGGTAAAAGAAAGAACCTGAATAGTAAAAAACAAACTCCAGCACACGATAATAAGATGTTTAGTCCACATAAGTGACCCCAAGGAGAAAGTGACCATAAAATTGTCTTTTCACATAAAGCCTGTAAAAAAGTAATGTCCTGCTGTTCTTCTTCCCCACAACGTCTGATATGCCCCAAACCTCATGCTCTGTAAATTCCAATAAAGGTGGCCTGTTACTCTTCATCAGGGTTTTGGCAGCACTATAGCCGCTGGAACTTAATTTCCCTAACTATTCAGAATGCATTGCTGCTTCCCTTGACCAAGGGTTTGATTCCCCTAAACTGAAAACCTTCATTTCTTATAAGTCCATAGGAAAATACCAGAGCAAAAACCAAGACCCAGTCCTACTTCCTGATAGGAGACAGAGCAACAAATGTATTTACTGAAGAAAGACAGTCCACTTCCTGCAGTGAGCTAAAGACCCGCCCCCACTTCCTAAATAGCCATATGGAACCACCCACATTTCCTATACAGCGACAAAAACCCGCCTCCACTTTCTAAAGAGACCCCATGGAACCACCCACATTTCCAATACAGAGACAAAGACCCACCCCCACTTCCTAAACACACATGGATATGCCCTCATTTCCTATACAGAGACACAGTCCCACCCCCACTTCCTAAACAGATACATGGAACTGCTTACATTTCCTATACAGAGACAAAGACCCACCCCCACATGGAACCACCCACATTTCCTATAAAGAAACAAAGACCCACTCCCACTTTCTAAACAGACACATGGAATCACCTACATTTCCTATACAAAGACAAAAACCCACCCCCACATCTTAAATAGACACATGGAACCACCCACATTTCCTATACAGAGCCCAATATCCACTCCCACTTCCTAAACAGACAAATGGAACTGCCCACATTTCCTATACAGAGACAAAAACCCACCCAAACGTCCTAAGCAGACACATGGAACCGCCACATTTCCTATACAGAGACAAAGACCCGTCTTCACTTCCTAAACAGACACATCGAACCGCCCACCTTTCTTATACAGAGACAAAGACCCGCCCCCACTTCCTAAACAGACACATGAAGCTGCCCACATTTCCTATACAGAGACAAAAAGCCGCCCCAACATCCTAAGCAGACACATGGAACCTCCACATTTCCTATACTGAGACAAAAACTCACCCCAACTTCCTAAGCAGACACATGGAACCTCCACATTTCCTATACAGAGACAAAGACCTGCCTTCACTTCCCAAACAGACACATGGAACGCCCACATTTCCTATACAAAGACAATGACCCACCCCCACTACTTAAACGGACACATGGAACCACCCACATTTCCTATACAAAGACAAAGACCCACCTCCACTTCCTAAACGGACACCTGGTACCGCTCACATTTTGTATACAGAGAGAAAAAGACTCGCCCCCGCTTCCTAAACAGACACATGGACCCGTCCACATTTCCTATACAGAGACAAAGAATCGCCCCCACTTCCTAAACAGACACATTTTTCAGAGATTTACACGTAATCCCCTGTATAAGCGCTCAGCGTAGAGCGCAGGATAAATGTGAGCAGCGCTGTACTATGATCTTTGGGAGACAGAATAAACAAATCAACAGCAGTTGAAGAATTGGCTTTATTATTAATTACGGATTTTATTTCACCTTGCGTTATAAGTGATTAGGCGGCTTTATTCCTACGGTCAGTACGATTACAGTGATGCCAGATTTCTAATGTTTTTTTTTAGGTTTGGCTACTATCACACTTTACAAAATATTTTTTTGAATCACCGGATTTTGAAGGCTATAGTGTTTTTTTGTTTGTCTGCCGACAAAGTCATGTGAGGGCTTGTTTTTTACGGGATGAGATTTTATTGGTACCATTTTGGGCCACATAATAATTTTTTATCGCTTTCTATTCTGCTTTTTGTGAGGCAGAATGAAGAAGAAACAGCAACTCAGGAATAATTTTATTTTGGGGGGTTTTATGCTGTTCACCATGTAGTAAAAATGACAAGACAGTTCTCTGCTGCTGCCTTCTACGCTCACTCTCTGCTGACATTCCCACTATCATCATGGGTGACTTGATTTCAACATCCCCACTGACACCCGCCAGTTGGCAGCCTCCAAACTCCTGTCCCTCGCTTCATCCTTTGGTCTATCTCAGTGGTCCAACACTGCCACCCATAAAGATGGACACACATTGGACCTTATCTTCATCTGTCTGTTCTCCATCTGACCTCACAACCTTCCCTCTCCCCTTTTCTGACCACCAATTCCTGACCTTTCAGCCCTGTCCACCTCACCTGTTCCCCTTGTCCAGCGCCTAACACCCTCCCGCAGAAACCTTACACATCTCAATATTCACACCCTCTCTGACTCTATTCTACCGCTATACTCAATATCCTCACTCCATGACACAGTGCCACCATTTTCTACAACGCCACCCTCGCCTCAGCTGTTGGTTCAGTTGCTCCTCTTGTGCATGGCAGAGCAAGACGATTCAATAGACAACCCTGGCACAACAGCCTCACTAAAAAGCTTCGGCAAGTGTCTAGGGTTGCTGAGTGGCGGTGGAAGAAAAAGCACTCGCACGAGATTTCACCGCATTCAAAAAAGCAATTCACACATTTTGTTCTGTCCACCTCTGCTAAACAGGATCAATTCAGAACCCTTGTATCTTCTCTATCCCACAATGCCAAACAGTTATTCAATATGTTTAACTCCGTCCTCTGACCACAGCTGCCCCCTCCAACCTCCCATCCCTCAAAATAGACTTTGCCACATATTTCAAAGATAACAGCAATCAAACAAGGTAAGTCTTTTCTGCTCAATCACCACAACCCCATCACATAACAGACCTCTGGCCCTCGCCCCTAAACTTCCTCCCCACCATCACCGAAGGAGAGCTTGCACATCATCTCTCAAAATCGCACCTCACCACCTGAGCCTTGACTCCATCCCATCTCCTCAACCTCACCACTACGGTTATCCCAGCCTTAACCCATCTTTTCAACCTAACTTTAACCTCTGGTACCTTTCCTTTAGTTTTCAAACACGCAACAGTCACACCCATCATAAAAAAGCAACCCTCGATCAGACCTCTACTACCAGCCAATGCCCCATATCGCTGCTTCCATTTGCTTCTAAACTCCTCAAATAGCATGTCCATGCTGAACTTTCCTCCCACCTCTCATCTAACTCTCTCTTTGACAACCTACAATCCAGCTCCATCCACATCACTCTACTAAAACTGCCCTGACTAAAATTACAAATTACTTACTACCAAAGCCAACAATCACTTCTCCATACGCCTCCTTTTAGACCTGTCCTCAGTATCAGACACTGTCGACCACTCCCTCCTATTACAGATCCTCTCTTCCCTTGGTGTCAGAGACCTTGCCCTCTCCTGGATCGACTCATACCTTTCCAATCGCACTTTTTATGTCTTCCACTCCTACACAACCTCTTCATTCCGCCTTCTTCTTGTTGGAGTCCCTCAACGCTCTGTCCTGTGACCCCTACTCTTCTCCTATATATTTTGCCTCTCAACTCATAAAGTCCCATGGCTTTCAGTACCACTTATATGCTAAAGACAAGCAGATCTACCTCTCTGGCCCAGATGTCACCTCTCTTTTGTCCAGAATCCCAGGGTGTCTATCTACCATATCCTCCTTCTTCTCCTCTCGCTTCCTAAAGCTCAATGTGTCCAAAACTGAACTAATCATCTTTCCCACATCTCACCTATGTTCCCTATCTGATCTATTACAATAAATATCATCACACTCTTCCCAGTACCCAAAGTCCTCTGCCTCCTATAGAAATAGACACAGAGACCCACCACCACTTACTGTAGAAACAAAGACCAGCCTCGCTTCCTATAGAGATAGAGACCGAGACCCGCCATCACTTACTGTAAAAAAAGAAAAGACCAGCCTCGCTTCCTATAGAGAAAAAAAACAACCTTCACATCCTATAGACAAAGACCCATCCTCATTTCCTATAGATAGAAAAAACCTGCCCTTACATTCTATAGAGAGGCAAAGACCCACCGCCACTTACTGTGGAGAGAAAATCACCTCTCAATTACTAAAAAGGGACAAGACGTTTTCCCACTTCCTCTAGAGAGACTAAAGCGGGCTTTACACACTACGATATTGTTAATGAATTATCGTCGGGGCACGGTGTTTGTGACAAACATCTGGCATCATTAACGATATCGCAGTGTGTGACACTTATGAGCAACCTTAACCCCTTCATGACCGGCCGATTTTTCGCTTTCCGTTTTTTTTTTCGCCATTCTTTTTCTGAGAGACGTAACTTTTTTATTTTTCAGTCAATAAGGTCATGTCAGGGCTCATTTTTTGCGGAACGAGCTGTACTTTTAAATGAAACTATCAGTTTTACCATATAGTGTACTGGAAAACGGCAAAAAAATTCCAAATGCAGAAAAATTGCAAAAAAAGTGCGATAGCACTATGGTTTTTGAGATATTTTATTCACTGTGTTCACTATATGGTAAAACTGATGTGTGGGTGTGATGCCTCAGGTCAGTGCGAGTTCGTAGACACCAAACATGTATAGGTTTACGTTTATATAAGGGGTTAAAAAAAATCGGACGGCTTATTTTTTGCATCTCGAGCTGATGTTTTTAACGGTACCATTTTTGCGCAGATGCTACGTTTTGATCGCCTCATAGCATTTTGCGCAAAAGTTGTGGCGACAAAAAAACATCGTTTTGGCGTTTGGAATTTTTTTGCCGCTACGCCGTATACTGACCAGATTAATTGATTTTATATTTTGATAGATCGGGCGTTTTTGAACGCGGCGATACTAAAAGTGTGTATATTTTTTATTTTTTTAACCCTTTAATTTTCAATGGGGCGAATGGGGGGTGATTTGAACTTTTAGTTTTTTTTTTTAATTTTTTAAAACTTTTTTTTAACTTTTTTTTTTTATTTTACTAGTCCCCCTAGGGGGCTATTGCGATCAGCAATCCGATCGCTCTGCAGTATCTGCTGATCACAGCTACACAGCTGTAAACAGCAGATACGCTCTCTTTCTCTTTTGCTGTGCCACTGGCACAGCGAAAGTGAAAGCAAGTCATGTGTAGTACAGGAGTCATCACATGACCCTGTGCTACCATGACAACTATCGGAAGTCACGTGATCGCGTCACGTGACTTCCGGTATCGGGCGGTAAGTTAAAGTTTACCGCGATCGCGCTTATAATGGCGCTGTCACATATTGACAGCGCCATTTAAGGAGTTAAACGGCACGAGCAGATAACGATTCTGCTCGTGCCTAGCAGGCACACATCTCAGCAGTGAAAATCAGCTGAGATGTGTGCCGATCGCGGCATGCTGCCGCCGGAGGACCGCGGGCAGTAACATTATGACATTTAGGACGTAATTTTACTGCCCGCGGTCGTTAAGGGGTGAAACAATCGCAAAAGCGGTCAAAATCGTTTGCCGCGGAGAGGTCGTCCTGAAACAAAATATTGTTTTCTGCTTATTAGCGTTGTTGTTCCTCGTTCCTGCGGCACCACACATCGCTGTGTGTGACACCACAGGAGCGACGAACATCTCCTTACCTGCCTCCACCGGCAATGCGGAAGGAGGTGGGTGGGATGTTACGTCCCGCTCATCTCCGCCCCTCCGCTTCTATTGGACCCCTGCCGTGTGACGTCGCTGTGACGCCGCAAGAACCGCCCCCTTAGAAAGGAGGCAGTTTGCCAGCCAGAGCCACGTCACAGGGCAGGTAAGTGCGTGTGACGGGGTTAAGCGAGGTTGTGCGGCACGATAAGCGATTTGCCCGTGTCGTACAACCGACGGGGGCGGGTACGATCGCTTGCAATCTCACTAGCGAGATCGCAGCGTATAAAGCCCGCTTAAGACCTGTCCCACTTTCTATAGAGAAAGACCTGCCCCACTTTATATGGAGAGACAAATAATCACTCTCACTTCCTGTAATCTTTCTGTGTCCAATCAAAGGCTATGTGCGCACAGTGCGTTTTTCGCGGCGTTTTTGCGCGTTGTTCGGGTGCGTTTTTGGCCTCAAAACTGCAGGACTTTGCTTCCCCAGCAAAGTCTATGAGTTTTCATTTTTGCTGTCCGCACACATGTTTTTTTTACCTGCGTTTTTAAGTTAAAAAAAAAAAATGGACATGTCAGTTCTTTCCTGCGTTTTTCCCCCATGCAATGCATTGGAAAAACGCAGCAAAACGCAGAGATCAAAAACGCAGCAAAACGCAGCCAAAAACGCACCAAATCGCGGCAAAAACGCATGCGTTTTTTGATGCGTTTTTTCGACGCAGGTGCGTTTGTGCGTTTTTAGCGGCCAAAAACGCACAAAAACGCAGCGTCAAAAAGACGCAGTGTGCGAACCTAGCCAAAAGGTGGTGGAAAAAAAAATCAGGACAGAGTGAGTCCTAGATATGAGGTATGAGGACTGAGCAAAGATATGAAAAATAAGATAGGGCACGCAACAGATCACCAAAAATTTGAACTCCATCGAATTTACATTTTAATTTTATGTATCATTTTAGGTGGATTCTATTTACGCATTTCCAATGGTTACTAAGAAATACCAGTAGAAAGTAGAAAACCAGCAGTAGTCCTAGAAATAAAATCCAAGGCCTTGCTCCTAGCCTATGCTCTGTTCTGATTAACTTTTATTTACCTTTGGATTTTATCTAATTGAATAAAGCTTCATGGATTTTATTCCCAGGACTAGTGCTGGTTTTTCTACTTTCTACATTTTGGAGCCCTTTTACCGTGCACTTTGTGGGTAAGCTGATTTTGTTTTTGTTTCCATATTAAATACCAGTGTGCACAGGATGAATGAGAATCTTAGACCATACGAGTGACCATAACAAGCTACAAGTATTCAGAGGATAGTGATAGAGGACGAACAAGAGGGTTAGTCTAAATGAGCGACCATAGAGCTGTACAAGTGTCCTGAGGATGGCAATAGGGGGAAAGTGAGAAGTTTAGTTCATAAGATGTTACAAGTGTCTAGAGGATAGTGATGGTAGGGCGAGCAAAAAGGTTAGTCCATACGAGCGGCCATGGCATGGTATACGTGTCAAGAGGATGGTAGTGTACGAACAAGAAGCTTAGTCCAAATAACTGAACATAGGATGCTACAAGTGACTGGGCAGAAGAGGGGCAGCCACAGTGAGGGTCAATTGTGGACTGCCCTTCTAAGGGAGGGAGCTGTTTTGGGTTTAGGGTGATTATATCTTTCCCCATGTGAAATCAACATGCCCACTGACAGCACCATCCAAGGACGCTGAGTGTACCAAGGACAGGACCTATCCGCTGAATGGGTAAGAAGGTTCTATGTCTGTCCGTTTTATAATGCCGATGGGAGAATAACTAATGTCTGACAGGTCCACTGTCCATGTATGTTCAGGACCGATACTCCCTATTTTTGTGCCCTGAGGTTGTTGTTTGCATTTACAGAAGTGGTTGGGACCCAGGTGACTACTATCACTATATCCATGTGTTCTACCTATGCATTCCCTCTCGTAGGCAATTGTTTGAAGTTTGTTTTTACTCCACTGTAGGATGTATGTGCTACACTAAATTTAATTTAGGAACATTAAAAGTTACATTTTAATATTTATCCTCACTTAGTGCTATATCTGAGGGTTATCTAATATCCAGGGGATACGGTATCTGTCTCTCGTCTTGACTATTTATTTGATGCTACAAGTGTCCAAAGGCTGGTGAAAGGAGGAGGTACGAGAAAGTAAGTTCATACAATTGCCCAAAGATTGGTTATAGGGAGCGAATGAGAAATGTGGTCCATTTTAGTGGTCGTAGAATGTTAACAGGTTCCAGTGGATAGTGAGAGGAGGGGTACAAGAAGCTTAGTCCATACAAGTGACCATAACATGCTACAAGTGTCCAGAAGATGGTGATAGTAGATGAACAAAAGGTAAGCCTATATGAGCAACCAGAACACTCTAAAAAAAAACAATTTCTATATGGTTGGATTGAGTTCAAATGTGTAAACGGAAAAAACCTCAAATTCCAATTAAAATGACTAACTTTATTAATATATTATTAAAATTGAACAAAACACCCAGTGATATAGTGCGCATAGGGTCACATGAGGGGAGGAGCTGGAAAATATGGGGTCCCTAAAGTTTCCCTAAAGGGGACCTTGCTCCTACCTGCCAACGGAGGGTTTGACACCGTAACTGTTTTGGGCGCCCCCGTTCCACGTCGGCTGACCCTCACTAAGCCCTAACTCTTTAGTGAATTAAATTTTAATTACACTCCTGATGGCCAAACCACAGTACTCATGCATACACAAAATTGGTAATTATTAATCCCAATATGTCAAACTACAAGCTGCCTCCAAAGATTGAGAACAGCTAAACAGGACAGATTAAGGGAACCATACCCAAGATTAATGTATACACTATTACATCAGACGGTTATTTCACGCCCTTCCCTGTCCTGATATGTTATGGCCATCAAACATGGAAAACATCATCACCAATATAACTTATCTTAATAGACACTGCATAGCCCCAATCTGGGCAGGTGCATGCAAAACAGTGCAGCGTCCAAAGACAATCAGATAAACATTACAAAAGCATATAAAGGTGAATAAAATACACCCAAGGGAAGGAAAAAATGATTACTTCCCTTTAGGATATGCTTCACATCGCCTCGACGCGTTTCCCCTTCAGGATACAAGGATCATCAGGAGGCTGAAGTATCATGAACAAAAGATGTGGACAGAGATGTCATCCATGGCTGTGCGCCTGCCATGGATGACATCTCTGTCCACATCTTTTGTTCATGAATTTAATTCACTAAAGAGTTAGGGCTTAGTGAGGGTCAGCCGACGTGGAACGGGGGCGCCCAAAACAGTTACGGTGTCAAACCCTCCGTTGGCAGGTAGGAGCAAGGTCCCCTTTAGGGAAACTTTAGGGACCCCATATTTTCCAGCTCCTCCCCTCATGTGACCCTATGCGCACTATATCACTGGGTGTTTTGTTCAATTTTAATAATATATTAATAAAGTTAGTCATTCCAACCAGAACACTCTACAAATGTCCAGAGATTGGTGAAGGATAAAGAAAGCTAATTCATAAGCGGGACCCTACCATACTATGGGACTATGGAATATGAACAAGGACCTCTCAGAGGTTAACATTCAAGCCTTGAAATGCTGGGATTCTGGGCTCAAATCCCACTTAGGACAAAATTTGCAAGATGTTCTCTCCATAATTGAGTTTCTTCCAGATACTCCGAAATGCTTGTCACGCTCCAAAGACATAATGATAGATAGTGAGCCCCAATGGGGGACAGTTGTTATGTCTGTAAAGCACTGTGGAATTAATGGCACTCAATAAGTGAGTAAAGTAAAGCATTCCTCGCTGTCCTCAAGTCATCACCTCTGCACTCATCTCTGCCCTCAGGCTGTCTCCTCGGCGATCCTCTCTGCTCTCAGGCTGTCTTGGCGCTCCACTGTGCCCTCAGGCCGTCTCTTCGGCACTCCTTACTGCCCTCAGGTTGTCTCAGTGCTCCTCTCTGCCCTCTGAGCATCTCAGTCATCCTCTCTGCCCTCAGGCTGTCTCCTCAGTGCTCCTCTCTGGCCTCAGGGCATTTCAGCTTCTCTCTGCCCTCAGGCTGTCTCCTCAGCGTTCCTTTGCCCTCAGGCCATGTCCTTGGAGCTCCTCTCTGCCCTCAGGCCTTCTCAATGCTCCTCTCTGCCTTCAGGCCATCTCCGTGCTCCTCTCTGTCCTTAGGCTGTCTCCTCGGCAATCCTCTCTGTCCTCAGGCTGTCTCCTCAGCGATCCTCTTTGCCCTCAGACCGTCTCCTTAGCTTTCCTCTCTGCCCTTAGTCCATCTCCTCAGCGTTCCTCTTCCCTCAGGCTGTCGTCTCCTTGGCGCCTCTCTTTGCCCTTGGACCGTCAGCTTGGCGCTCCTCTTTGCTCTCAGGCAGTATGTCTCCTCGGCGCTCCTCTCTGCACTCAGGCCATCTCCTCGGTGTTCCTCTCTGCCCTCAGGTGGTCTCCTCAGCATTCTTCTCTGCCCTCAGACCATCTCCTCGATTTTCTTTTCAGCCCTCGGCCCATCTCCTTTCTTCGGTCACCTCCTCAGCATTCTTCGTATGGATACATATTAGTATGTATGTTTTTGTTATTTAACATATATAATAAACTGTTATCGTATTATATTATATTACTTTTGAGGGTTGGGGGCTTTTTTTTTTATTAGATATTTGCTACATATGTACATATGTGATAGAATAAATAGATAGACATAAGATAGATAGATATGTATGTAATAACATAGATAAATAGATGTATTTCTTTTCTTTTTAAATATAAGTTGTCCCTCAAAAGCACATAGTAGATGTCTAGGGGACATATTTATTTTTCTCTTGTACTTATATTCTAGTATAAGTGAGACATCTATAAGAGTGTACAGGGAAAACATCTAGTGAGAAATCAACAGCAGAACTAATCTGATTGTGGTAGGACCAAGCAGCTCTGTGTATGGGAGAGACCCCGCGATCATGTAACTTCTGGGTCTAATAGAAGCCTCGACTGTCTTGATGGCTCTATTTAGAAAACGTCAATCATCGAGCGCTCTGTGCCTGCAGGAATGAAGGTAGAGCGCGACGATAACCCGCTTCTGTGTTTTCAGTGGCTCCTGGCATCATTGGAGGATGCTGCACACAGGAGTTGGCTCATCTGACATATGGTAGACCGTCCCGGGACACAAATCCGGGACTGGCCCACTGGATCTGAGATGGTTGGGAGCTATGTACTTCTGCTCTTGATAAACAGTTCTGGGGAGCCAGTGGGAAGATTATTTGTTAACTCATTGGGTTTCTGACATTTGATAAAACAGCTTGTGAGGCCCCCTCAGGTATTGGCCCCTGGGGACATTGCAGAGCAACCCTTCATAACTATTGTATATTTCATGATTAAATTGCTCACTCACACTACTCTACTGCATGTAGATTTTCCTGTCAGAGGGCACCATGAACGTGACTCACCTGTTCTGGTTGGGAAGATGTCTTCATTGTTGATCAGCATCTCTATCCAGTCCATTAGTAAGTTCATATAAAGTGGAGCCGACACCTTTGTGGGCTTCTTGTACTTGAGCTCATCCTGCCACCTGTATTCATACCTGAGACCTCCAGACATGATGGGACAACTCCTCTCTGTGCAGAACTCAGACATTGTCCCATAAATTAGGTTGATCCTATTGAAGAAGTCGACGACGTGCACAGCTATCCAGTCATTGATGTTCTCCCCCGGAGGAAGCTGCACCACACTCCTTAGATCTAGACCAGATTTCAGGGAGGCCTGAGCCTTTTTATAAAGCTCAAAGCGTTGGGTTCCAGGCTCAAACCTCTTATTTGGACGGAAAGTTCTGTCTTTATTAAAAACTTGAGTGAGGCACAATGCCATGGTGACGAGACCACACCAGGATGCCGGTCACCGACTGAAGGACAGCAGGTCTGAGATAAGAATAATGGACAAAGTTATAGTCTGTTGACAGACCTTATATCACCATAATAACAGCCGAAGAATCTCATACAACACATTAAGTACTTCAGGGGTAGTTCTCCCCCAACACCCATTATCATTAACCAATTGTATCCGTGTTCAATTGGCAATCAACAATATTAGTAACTCAAACCCATGCCCAAGACACGCAGTAGAGGAGGTGTGCGGGCTCACTCCACATACTGTCACCATGTACAACAAGTAAACTAAACTTACAACTTCCAGAAACTTCAATACCCCTCTAATCTGCAAGTAGGAACATCCAAGTCTTTGCCTATTAAGTAGTTTAGAGGATTAGGGTATCTTGGAAACCTTCAACTACAGTGTTCCCCCCTCATGTCACTATAACTCCTGGACATGACAGATGTGACATCACAGGAGTATCATTTGGTATACCTGTCACTATTATCCCTGGATATTATACTAGAGATTTTTGTGAGACCCTAACCAACAATTTATGTCTGTGATCACCTCCTTCTCTCCTTACCTGCGAGGATGGAAGACCTGTCCTGTGTGAAGTTCCACAATTCTTCCAGCACTAGTGACTGAGGACCTCCAGAAGTGTGAACATACGGAACAAACACACTTGTCTCTGCTCCTCCAGAAGTGCGAACACACGGAACACACACTTGTCTCTGCTCCTCCAGAAGTGCGAACACACAGAACACACACTTGTCTCTGCTCCTCCAGAAGTGCGAACACACGGAACACACACTTGTCTCTGCTCCTCCAGAAGTGAGAACACACACACTTGTCTCTACTCCTCCAGAAGTGGGAATACACGGAACACACACACTTGGCTCTGCTCCTCCAGAGAAGTGTGGATACACAGAACACACACTTGTCTCTGCTCCTCCAGAAAAGTGCGAACACAGAACACACACACTTGTCTCTGCTCTTCCAGAAGTGTGAATACACGGAACACACACACTTGGCTCTGCTCCTCCAGTGATGTCACATCCTGACTGTCTCCTACTGCACGATTGTTCTTGTAAAGTGTGCGCAAGTCAGATGCATCCGGCTGTGCATACTCAACACAATCTCATCATCTACAATGTGCACAACACACACTGCTCGGTGTACACACTGCACATTGTACATACTACACATTGTGCACACCACTCACTGTACACACTGCACATTGTACATACTACACATTGTGCACACCACTCACTGTACACACTGCACATTGTACATACTACACATTGTGCACACCACTCACTGTACACACTACACATTGCATACGCCACTCACTGTACACACTACAAATTGTACACACCACTCACTGTACACACTACATATTGTACTCACCACTCACTGTACACACTACACATTGCATACGCCACTCACTGTACACACCAAACATTGTACTCACCACTCACTGTACACACTACACATTTTACACACCACTCACTGTACACACTACATATTGTACACACCACTCACTGTACACACTAAAAATTGTACTCACCACTCACTTTACACACTACACACACCACTCACTGTACACACTACACATTGTACTCACCACTCACTGTACACATACATGTTTATGTATATGATATGTATGTGTATATATATATATATATATATATATCGTGCATCCCCCATACTCTGGAATGCTCTACCTCAGCATATCAGACTCTCACCTACCGTGGAAAGCTTCAAGAGGAACCTCAAGACCCACCTCTTCCACCAAGCCTACAACCTACAATAGCCCTCAGTCCAGTACACCACTGCGCAACCAGCTCTGTCCTCACCTATTGTACCATCACCCATTCCCTGTAGACTGTGAGCCCTCGCGGGCAGGGTCCTCTCTCCTCCTATACCAGTCTGTTTTGTACTGTTAATGATTGTTGTACGTATACCCTCTTTCACTTGTAAAGCACCATGGAATAAATGGCGCTATAATAATAAATAATAATAATGTATATGAGCCTCCTGAATTGTAAAGCTCTGCGGAATATGTTGGCGCTATAGGAATAAAGATTATTATTATACATTGTACTCACCACTCACAGTACACACTACACATTTTACACATAACTCACTGTACACACTACACATTGTACTCTCCACTCACTGTACACATTACATATTGCCCACACCACTCATTGTACACACTACACATTGTGCACACTGCTAAGTGCACACAGCTTCCTCCTCCACCAGAATTTGCAGATGTATCCCTGCCTCTCCCTGCAGCTGCTCTTCTCCTCCACCATTGGCAGATGTTATGACACAGTCTCTCTCTCTCTGCAGCTGACCTCCGAGTTGACAGGTTTCCCTGCAGCTGTTCCCTCCTCTTCTTCTGTTGACAGATGTCATATTATTCCCTCTCTACAGCTGCTCCTTCGTTTTTTTGTGTTGACAGCTTATGTCTCTGCAGCTGCTCTCCTCAGTTGGCAGAGGCTTTATCTCTGTCTTTTCTCCGCAGCTACTCTCCTCGTTTGGCAGAGGCTTTAGCCCTGGCTTCCTTTCTCTGCAGCTACTCTCCTCAGTTGGCAAGAAGCTTTATCTCTGTCTTCCTTTCTCCGCAGCTGCTCTCTTCAGTTGGCAGAGGCTTTATCCCGGTCTTCCTTTCTCCGCAGCTACTCTCCTCAGTTAGCAGAGGTTTTATCTGTGTCTTTTCTCTGCAGCTACTCTTCTCAGTTGGCAGAGGCTTTATCTTTGTCTTTTCTCTGCAGCTACTCTCTTCGTTTGGCAGAGGCTTTAGCCCTGGCTTCCTTTCTCTGCAGCTGCTCTCCTCAGTTGGCAAGAGGCTTTATCTGTCTTCCTTTCTCCACAGCTGCTCTCTTCAGTTGGCAGAGGCTTTATCCTGGTCTTCCTTTCTCCGCAGCTACTCTCCTCAGTTGGCAGAGGTTTTATCTGTGTATTCCTTTCTCTGCAGCTGCTCTTCTCAGTTGGCAGAGGCTTTATCTCTGTCTTCCTTTCTCTGCACCTGCTGTCCTCAGTTGGCAGAGGCTTTATCTCTGTCTTCCTTTCTCTGCATCTGCTGTCCTCAGTTGGCAGAGGCTTTATCTCTGTCTTCCTTTCTCTGCATCTGCTATCCTCAGTTGGCAGAGGCTTTATCTCTGTCTTCCTTTCTCTGCAGTTGCTCTCAGTTGGCAGAGGCTTTATCTCCGTCTTCCTTTCTCTGAAGTTGCTCTCAGTTGGCAGAGGCTTTATCTTTGTCTTCCATTCTCTGCAGCTGCTCTCCTCAGTTGGCAGAGGCTTTATCGTTGTCTTCCTTTTTCTGCAGCTTCTCTCCTTAGTTGGCAGAGGCTTTATCTCTGTCTTCCTTTCTCTGCAGCTGCTCTCCTCAGTTGGCAGAGGCTTTATCCCTGTCTTCCTTTCTCTGCAGCGGCTCTCCTCAGTTGGCAGAGGCTTTATCCCTGTCTTCCTTTCTCTGCAGCGGCTCTCCTCAGTTGGCAGAGGCTTTATCCCTGTCTTCCTTTCTCTGCAGCGGCTCTCCTCAGTTGGTAGAGGCTTTATCTCTGTCTTCCTTTCTCTGCAGCGGCTCTCCTCAGTTGGTAGAGGCTTTATCCCTGTCTTCCTTTCTCTGCAGCGACTCTCCTCAGTTGGTAGAGGCTTTATGCCTGCCTTTCTTTCTGTGCAGCTGCTCTCCTCAGTTTGCAGAGTCTTTATCTTTGTCATTTCTGTGCAGCTGCTCTCCTCAGTTTGCAGAGTCTTTATCTTTGTCATTTCTGTGCAGATGCTCTCCTCAGTCGGCAGCTTTATCTTTGTAACTGCTGTGCAGTAGTAATGTGCCCTTTTTTGTACCCATCCTGTAGTATTGTGCCAATCCTTGTGCACATCCTGTAGTAATGTGCCCATCCTGTAGTAATATGCCCGTTCTGTAGTAATGTGCCCATCCTTGTACCCATCCTGTACACTGTGTGCACAATTATTGGGCAAATGAGTATTTTGATCACATGATACTTTTTATACTTGTCCTACTCCAAGCTGTGTAGGCTTGAGAGCCAACTACTAATTTACTACCAATTAAGTAAATCAGGTGATGTGCATCTCTGTAATGAGGAGGGGTGTGGTGTATTGATATCAACACCCTATATAAGGTGTGCTTATTTATTAGGCAACTTCCTTTCCTTTGGCAAAATGGGTCAGAAGAGAGATTTGACGGGCTCTGAAAAGTCCAAAATTGTGAGATGTCTTGCAGAGGGATGCAGCAGTTTTGAAATTGCCAAAAGTTTGAAGCGTGATCACTGAACAATCAAGCGTTTCATGGCAAATAGCCAACAGGGTAGCAAGAAGTGTGTTGGGCAAAAAAGGCGCAAAATAACTGCCCATGAATTGAGGAAAATCAAGCATGAAGCTGCCAAGATGCCATTTGCCACCAGTTTGGCCATATTTCAGAGCTGCAATGTTACTGTAGTATCAAAAAGCACAAGGTGTGCCATACTCAGGGACATGGCCAAGGTAAGGAAGGCTGAAAAATGACCACCTTTGAACAAGAAACATAAGATAAAACGTCAAGACTGGGCCAAGAAATATCTTAAGACTGATTTTTCAAAGGTTTTAATACACTGATGAAATGAGAGTGACTCTTGATGGGCCAGATGGATGGGCCAGAGGCTGGATCAGTAAAGGGCAGAGAGCTCCACTCTGACTCAGACGCCAGCAAGGTGGAGGTGAGGTACTGGTATGGGCTGGTATCATCAAAGATGAACTTGTGGGACATTTTCGGGTTGAGGATGGAGTAAATCTCAACTCCCAGACCTACTTCCAGTTTCTGGAAGACAACTTCTTTAAGCAGTGGTACAGGTATAAGTCGGTATCGTTCAAGAAAAACATGATTTTCATGCAGGACAATGCTCCATCACATGCATACAACTACTCCACAGCGTGACTGGCCAGTAAAGGTATAAAAGATGAAAAAATAATGACATGCCCCCTTGTTCACCTGATCTGAACCCCATAGAGAACCTGTGGTCCCTCATAAAATGTAAGATCTACAGGGAGGGAAAACAGTACACCTCTCGGAACAGTGTCTGGAGGCTGTGGTGGCTGCTGCACGCAATGTTGATTGTAAACAGATCAAGCAACTGACAAAATCTATGGATGGTAGGCTGTTGAGTGTCATCATAATAAATGTGGCTATATTGGTCACTAATTTTTGGGGTTTTGTATGTCAGAAATGTTTATTTCTAAATTTTATGCAGTTATATTGGTTTACCTGGTGAAAATAAACAAGTGAGATTGGAATATATTTGTTTTTTATTAAGTTGCCTAATAATTCTGCACAGTAATAGTTACCTGCACAAACAGATATCCTCCTAAGATAGCTAGCCAAATCTAAAAAACGGCACTCCAACTGCCAAAAATATTAAGCTTTGATATTTATGAGTCTTCTGGGTTGATTAAGAACATAGTTGTTGATCAATAATAAAAAAATCCTCTAAAATACAACTTACCTAATAATTCTGCACACCGTGTAGTATTGTGCCCATGCTTGTGCACATCCTGTAGAAATTTGCTTATCCTGTAGTAATGTGTTCATCATATAGTAATGTCCTCATCCTGTAGTAATGTGCCCATCATGTAGTAATATAGACTCATAAATGTTGGGGAGGCTATAATGCTATAATGAATTGGGCAAATATATAGCATACTGCAGAAAAAGAAATAAAAAGAAAAATAGATTTATAATTAAATGTGCAGAAAGTATGGCTATACCATGTAAGACCTAGTATGGGTCACTGCATTTAGTGATTTTAATATCCTATGTGTGTTCATATTTTTAAAAAATTAGGAATAAAAGTTATATATTATTTAGTCTCTAGGTTAGGGATTTAGTTGCCTTAGGCAAATTGTGAATAGCATCCTGTAGTAATGTGCCTCAGAACAAAAAAAAAAAATTCTATCAATACATATATAAAGTCAACAATAAGTACCCTGTTACTATACCATAGCGGGCCATGAACTAGATCATTTTAGACAACAAAAAGGACAAAGTATAAGTCCTAAAATATTCAATTTTTATTAATATATTTTCTTAAAGACAATAAATAATAGTTATTATGGTGATACAGGTATGAGGACCGAACGAGAGAGCATTAAAACAGTCAGTGTGTGGAGCAGATGCGTCAGAAGGGTGTCTCCATTCTCTGGGTGCGGCGCCTCCTCTTTCGGCCATCTTTGTCCTCCTTCTTCTGAAGCTGGTATGGATGACGTGTCCGACGTCATCCATAATAGCCGGCATTGAGGTTCCGCACATGCGCACTACAACACTTTGATCTGCCCTGCTCAGGGTAGATCAAAGTGCGCCTGCGCAGGACCTCAGTGTCGGCGAGTGTGTATGACATAGGATGTGTCATGCACCCAGGCTTCAGAAGACGGAGAACAAAGAAGGCCGAAAGAAGAGGCGCCGCTACCGGAGACGCCCATCCGACCCATCTGCTCTGCACCGAGTGTTTTTTACTTTTTACATAGCGGCCTGGGCTCTTATATACAGTATGTTAGAATGCTGTATATAAGAGCCCACTCGTGGTGGCCGAAGCGTATAGGCCCCAAATCTAGTGACAGGTTCCCTTTAATCACAAACATTAATGCCGGCGTCACACGGTACGATATATCGGGCGTTATGCCGTTGGGGTCACGTCGTTAGTGACGCACATCCGGCATCGTTAGACATATCTTACTGTGTGACAGCTATGAACGACTGTGAATAAGAAAAAATACTCACCTTATCGTTGCTCGTTGACACGTCGTTCATTTCCAAAATGTCGGTCCACCTTCTCTGCGCCGGTTGTCCATCATTCCCAAGGCAGCACACATCGCTCCGTGTGACACCTTGAGAACAACGAACAACAACTTACCTGCGTCCACCGGCAATGAGGAAGGAAGGAGGTGGGCGGGATGTTACGTCCCACTCATCTCCGCCCCTCCGCTTCTATTGGCCGGCTGCTGTGTGACATCGCTGTGACGCCGAACGCCCCTCTCCCTTCAGGAAGAGGATGTTCGCCGCCCACAGCGACGTCGTTAGGGAGGTAAGTACGTTTAACGGGGGTTAACGACATTGTGCGCCACGGGCAACGAATTGCCCGTGACGCACAAACGACGTGGCCGGGTACGATCGCTCGTGCGATCGCACGATAGATCGTACCGTGTGACGCCGGCATACCAGTTGTAGTACTCTTGGTCACCACATCAGCCTGAGGGAGGTAGGGCACTATTCTAAATCTGAGAATCACTTGGATCCGTTGACGCTCCAGAGTTAATACATCATAAAGTGACACTGGTCAGAATTGAAAAACTTGGCTGGGTCATTAAGGTGCAAACAGGCTGGGGTTAAGGGGTTAAACGAACATTAGGGTTTAGGAGAGACGTGAGGCCAGGAAGGCCCAATTAAAGGAAAGTCAATCATATGAGCTGAAAGGCCAGGAGGCCTACTTATAGGGAGTTATTCGAGACTGCTGGAGGCTAAGACTGCTTTCACACATCCGGTTTTTGCCGTTAGGCACAATCCGTCGAAATGCGGATAAAACTGATCCGGCGCTGAACCCGTTTTATTCCCCATTGACTTGTATTAGAGCTGGATGGCCTTGCGTTGCATGCGGCGTCCGTCAGATCCAGCGAAACTTCTTCGTCCGGCTGCCGGAAAGGATGCAGCATGCAACATTTTTTTTTCTCCGGCAAAAAACTGTACCACGCTGGATCCGGCGCCGTCCGGCATGTTGTATAATGGAAGCCTATGGGTGCCGAATCTGTTGTCATCCGGCATACGACGGAATCCAACGACGGATCCGTTTTTTTTAACTGAGCGTGCTCAATATCACAAAGGATCCGTCAAAAAACGGAAGGAACGCATGTGAAAAACTGATGCGACAGATCGTGCCTGACGGCAGGAATAGCTCATGGGTTCAGGGCATTACTAGTGGATTGAAGTGCAGGACTGGCAGCTTAACATGAAAAGAGTGAACTCCGGTTAGAGCTTGTCATGGTTACCGACGATAGTCCAAGGGTTTTGATAAAGGCCCTTATAGTGATGGTAGAAATTTTGATGGACCACGGACAGTGCATTTTTCCTTAATATTATTTGGTGGATTCTAAAACGTGTATTGCACAGCAATTTAACCTTATACTAGTTGTGAAGTGACATTTACTTAATACTGAATTTTCTGTGCATCTTACACCTCTTGTATTGGAAGACAATGCATCCCTTCTCTGCAGTTTTTCTCCTCTCTCGATAGAAGAATAAAAAAACTGTGAAGAAACGCAATAGGGTCTTACCAGGTAACAATAGGATATATAAAAAGTGAGAAGACTCACCTAGTGCCTGTCACAACCCCTATAAAAGCAGAGAATCTGGGTGAATCAGCTGCAGCCCCGAGGTGAACGCGAGGATTGCAGAGAGGAAACGGGTATTCACCACATCAGGACGTATTAATAATTTATGTCTTTTATTCTGTATGCTCAGGTCAACACGTTTCAGGGGTCACAGCCCCCTTCATCAGGACAACAAGCAAAGAACATAAACCAGATCGTTTTGACAGGAATGAGATGATATAAATACATCCTTCGGTGACGTCATGGGACATCCCACCTTTCAAATCTTGGCGGGATGCTTCATGGTAACATAACGGTGCAAGACTTGTAAAGGAGTTAATCAAAACACATCAAGCTTATGATCAAAAAATTGATATTTGAATTATGGCTAATTTTCCTGAATTAAATTTTCTTTTTTAACAAAAACATTACATTTACAAAAAATAAAGCAAAAAATAAAAAGGATCAATGGTGCCTCGAACTCAGAAAATGTCAGAATTGTTGCTGTATACATACTTAGGAGGGAAAGCCTAAGTGAATGTTTAAGCCCATGAACCAAACTGGTTTTTGAAAAATTAAGGAAAAAAGTAACTCCTTTGGCAGATGCTTTATCCCTACTTTTCTCTCTGCAGCTGCTCATCTGTTCTCCTCCTCCATTGGCGAATGCTTTGTCCCTGCTTGTTCTCATCTGTTCCTTCATTGAACGATGCTATATTCCTGCCGTGCTCACTCCAGACATTCCCTCCTGTTGACAGATGCCATATCCTTGCTTCTAGCTGTTCTCTACTCTAAAGGGTGCTTTACACGAGACGATCTATCGTGCGATAGATCGTCGGGGTCACGTTTTTTGTGACGCACATCCGGCATAGCTTGCGACGTCGGGATGTGTGACACCTCTGAGCGACGCAGTATCACTCACAAATCGTGAGTCGTGTACTCATTGCTCGGTTTCATAATCTCGTTTAATTAAAATGGCGCCGGTTGCTCATCGTTCCCGGGGTAGCACACACCACTCCGTGTGACACCCCGGGAATGATGAACAGCAGTTTACCTCCGTCCTGCGGCACCCGTCGGCTATGCGGAAGGAAGGAGGTGGGCGGGATGTTTACGTCCCGCTTATCTCCGCCCCTCCGCTTCTATTGGCCGGCCGCTGTGTGACGCCGAACGTCCCTCCCCCTTCAGGAAGAGGATGTTCGCCGCCCACAGCGACGTCGCACAGCAGGTAAGTGCGTGTGACGGGGGTTAACGACTTTGTGCGCCACGGGCAACTAATTGCCCGTGACGCACAAACGACGGGGGCGGGTACGATTGATTGTGAAATTGCACGATAGATCGTACCGTGTAAAGCAGGCTTAAGGCTATGTGCGCACGTCTGTGTATTGCATGCAGTTACGCTGCGTTCTGCTCCACAGCGTAACTGCATGCGTCCTGCGTCCCCAGCACAATCTATGAAGATTGCGCATGAGACGTGCGCACGTGGCGTATTAGAACGCAGCGATTCGGCTGCTGCCCGAAGCGTGCGTTCTAAGAAGTGACATGTCACTTCTTTCGTGTGCTTTGCATGCTGTCTATAGGGAGAGGTACCATGCAAAGCGCACGAATTCTGCAGGCACCAGGCGCTTCAGAACTGAGCTTTTCAGCTGCGCTCTGAAGCGGACCTTTTGTGTGCGGTGCAGAGCGCACATAGCCTTATTCTAGTGACAGATGCTGTATTTTTACAGCTGTGCCCTCCAGTTTCATAGGTAGATGAAGTATCCCAGCCTCTCATATTCATGTCTCTCTCTACAGCTGCTTGGTCTCCTGTTGACAGATGCTGTATCTCTGCACCTAATCTCACCTCTTGTCAGTGTGGTATGGCTTGATGTGATCTCGGTGCATTGTGGGATCAGGTCACAGCGTATTGTGGACCGTAAAAGTGAACGCTCGCCATTTACCCGAAGTTGGAGCATATTTAATTCCATCTAGCACTAAAGGGGTTAAGGTTCATTTCTATCCTGCAGTTCTCACAGGTAGTTGTAATCTCAGCTGCAGCCACTCCCTTCCGCTATACAGTGGAGCCTTGGATTACGAGCATAATTGGTTCCGGGAGTGTGCTCTTAAACCAAGTTACTCTTATATCAAAGCAAATTTTCCCATAGGAAATAACTGAAATGCAGACAATTCGTTCCACAATCCAAAATATTTACTGTATTTATACAAACTTATTACAGTAATACAAAATAATGTCCTGTATTCATATAAAATTATTACAGCACACTAATACAAAATACTGTACAGTAAAAAACAAAGCAAATTAATCTGCACATTAGCTTACAATAAAATTGTTGGTGTGCGAGAGGAACAGGACAAGCAATGTGCTGCACTGGTTAGCAGAAAAAAAAAAAATACAATACTGTATCCACAAATGGAAATTGATAGACATGCTATATAGTATATACTGTACAATGGTATACTGTATACAGTATATATGTACAGAGAGTTACCTCCAGAGTGGCGCAGAGTGCGGTGAAAGGACAGAACCGGAAGTATTTGCTCTTATTGCAAATCATTGCTCTTAAACCAAGTTACACATTTCTAAAAAAGCTTTGCTTGTCTTGCAAAATGCTCTCAAACCAAGTTACTCTTAATCCAAGGTTCCACTGTATCTGCTTCTCCTCCCTGTGACGGTTATAGCTCATTCCTTAGCTGTCCATATTGAAGGAACTTGCGTCTACAGAGCTATGGAGTTGTTACTGTTGCAGCTGCAAAGTTCCTGCTGAAGAAATTTTGGAGTGCTCTTTGCTGTGCCTTTCCTCACCTGTTGGTCTTACCTACCTCATGTTCTCTCATTTGCAGTGGCTTCAGTAGCTGGGAGGGGGGAGGAACCGTCGGACGTTAGGGAGTGCAGGGATCAGCCTCAGGTGAGTGTTAGGAGGTGTCCCCACTCCCTTTTAACCAAAGCTAGAGCCCACAGTTGTATTTTGTACCCATTGTCTTGTGTCGCTTGACGGGGGTCTTTCCCCTCCCCCGGTGTAACACTAACCATGTGTTCCCACTGTGCTACGCCTTCACCAGGAGGCCCCACTCATACCTGGCCTGACATCTGTAATCATATCGTGACATAACAGCCAGCCCAAAAAATATTTTCAGGATTTCATAATGAATCCAGTCGCGGCACTGGCACAACAGATGGAAGCGACGGTGTTGCGGTCACAGGTTGTGCTGCAGCAGACTGCGGATCTGCTAGTCTCGACTCGCAGCCTGATTAAACCAGAACCCAAGATAGCCCTCCTGGACAGGTTTTCTAGGGGAGGGATACATTTGCGGTTTTGAGGGAAGCTTGTTAACTATTTCCAGCTTCACCACCACTAGTCTGGTAGGAACAGCAGGTGGGGATTGTTTGGGCCTCTCCTGCAAGGAGATTCCCAGTAATGGGCTTTCGCTCTTCCAACCAATTTTCAGTAAGTAGACAAGTTCTTTGTGGCCCAGAGACTTATTTATGATGACCCAGACTGAGTGTCCCTTGGTGTGTCCAAGCTACGAAAGCTTCGGCAGGGAGGTCAGTCAGCAGAGGAATTCTGTTCAAAGTTCCACATATGGGCAACTATCACCAGGTGGAAAGACCCTGCCCTCAGAAGCCATTTTTGTCAGGCCATGTATGAAAAAGCTTAAGAATGTTCTGGCTATGTATGAAGCGCTGTAGTCTTGACGGGCCACCATGGTTTTAGTCATTCCGATTGACAGATGCCTAAGTGATAGACCTGTGTTGACCCCTTTTGTTATAGATCTCGCAGGGGTGAATGCTCTCTCGTGGTTCCAGATGAACCCATGCAGTTAGGTAGAGTCTCTCCTCAGCCTGGATCAACTGTGGTTCACCGCAAGATGGGGTTTGTTTCTTTTGAGAACAAAAGGGTTGTTTCATTGGTGCATGAGACCTATGCTTAAGGACTTGTTTTTACTTATTGTCCGAAACGCGTAAGCTGCACTTATGCGTGTTCTCTCAAGTTTTGGATCCGTTGGATTTTTTAATATCTAATAAATATTTGATATTTTAATATACTGGATTGTGGTGCTGGGTCCACTCTTGACTTCTCAGCTATATACCAGCCTGGCCCGCATGAAGGACTACGAGCACCTGCAAGTCCTGGAGCGCAGTTGCCTATGGTAAGCTGAAGTCTCATTACCTTTTTTCTTATGGAGGATTACAGCCTGGGAGTGTATATCTCTTCCACATGTGCATCTCAGTTTGTGTCTGTACCTACAACAACCTCTGCAGATAGTGGGAAGGGGCCAGTATGGTGGATGCTCGGATTGTCCAGACTCAAGAGTCTCTCTAGTAGTGTTCTGCTGAAACCTATCCCTATATTTGCTATCAATTCTGCACCTCTGGGACAGGGGAGTGATACGAGTTGTGCATAACCTGAACCTTTGCATAAGGGTCCTTCCCAGTGAACTTATGTGGTGTCATGTTTTTCAAGGCCTTCCTGCCCCTATAGTACTGGGTCTCCACTAGCTGTACACCTCTGCAGCTACTCTCTCCTCGCTCTTGTAGTGGGCCATATACAAAAGCCAAAATATAATATACTGTATATATTACTGGTTTGGTAATAGCTATTCTGCTTATGTTTTAATGTCATTCTATCTACATATTACTTACCTTCCACATTCCTAGTTCTGTCGTATGGGCGTGGTTTCACATTCAGAAGTTAAGGGGAGGCATAAATCTTAGGTACCTGAGTATGAATTTTTACCTTCTATGTATACCAAGACTGAGGACGTTGCCACCTTTGACCCAGTGGTGCTTTGGTGCGGTGTATCAACATGCTTTTAAATGATCCAATAAAAGATGGATTTTTATATCTGAAGATTTCATCTTTGAAGCTGGACCAATGTTCACATAGCCCTTGTGATCCCTGCCCTTCTCTCCGCGGCTGCTCTTCCCTCCCCTCTCACCCTCTCTCCGCGGCTGCTCCCCCCCTCTCTCTCCAGCTGCTTTTCCCTTCCCCCCCTCTGCGGCTGCTCTTCTCTCCCCCACCCTCTGCGGCTGCTCTTCCCTCCCCCCCTCTCTCTCTCAGCGGTTGCTCTTCCCTTCCCCCCCCCTCTCTCTCAGCGGTTGCTCTTCCCTTCCCCCCCTCTCTCTCAGCGGTTGCTCTTCCCTTCCCCCCCTCTCTCTCAGCGGTTGCTCTTCCCTTCCCCCCCCTCTCTCTCAGCGGTTGCTCTTCCCTTCCCCCCCTCTCTCTCAGCGGTTGCTCTTCCCTTCCCCCCCTCTCTCTCAGCGGTTGCTCTTCCCTTCCCCCCCTCTCTCTCAGCGGTTGCTCTTCCCTTCCCCCCCTCTCTCTCCGCGGCTGCTCTTCCCTTCCCCCCCTCTCTCTCCGCGGCTGCTCTTCCCCCCCCTCTCTGCAGTTGCTCTTCCCTTCACCCCCCTCTCTCCGCCGCTGCTCTTCCCTTCACACCCCCTCTCTCCGCCGCTGCTCTTCCCTTCACACCCCCTCTATCCGCCGCTGCTCTTCCCTTCACCCCCCCTCTCTCCGCCGCTGCTCTTCCCTTCACCCCCCCTCTCTCCGCAGCTGCTCTTCCCTTCACCCCCCCTCTCCGCCGCTGCTCTTCCCTTCACCCCGCTCTCTCCGCTGCTGCTCTTCCCTTCCCTCTCTCCGCAGCTGCTCTTCCCTTCCCTCCCCCCCCTCTCTCCGCGGCTGCTCTTCCCTTCCCTCTCCCCCTCTCTCTGCGGCTGCTCTTCCCTTCCCCACCTCTCTCTACGGCTGCTCCTCCCCTCTCCGCGGCTGCTCTTCCCTTCCCTCCCCTCTCCGCAGCTGCTCTTCCTTTCCCCTGATCGCAGGGAGCCTGATAATCCACCTGCACTAGTCAGAGACACAGTGGTCATTGTAGCAGATGAAAGAAGAAAATAAGATCCATCAGTTTCTTGTCCTTTGTACACACATCCACATATTTCGCATGAACTAGCACAATTTGTGTGTTTTCTTACTGCATGTTGTTTAGGAGTGTGATTGGCACCAGTTACTTTGGTCATAGCTTGAACATAATAACAATCATCACTCACATTCTGGACATTTATATGAGGATAGCAAAGCACTGACTGGAGCAATGCAATATATTATATATATACACACACACATTCACATAATAAGACAAACTTCTATCACAACAATGATTTTGTATATCAATTAACATATATGCACCTATAAAATCCCCAATAAGAGGTGAAAAGTAGACATGGTTGCCAGCTACAAGTCCATTGCCCTATCCCCCACTAATGCCGCTCTAGAGCAGAGACCACCGCCATGTACTTGAAGTCGCTGGGATTGTGGTTGAAGGTCTGCACCAGTTTAAAGTGATCGCTGGCGTAAAACAGCTGAACTTGATTAGCCAGACACTGCGCATCTTGGACATTCTGCAAGAAAACACAATTCACATCATCCTCTGCCAATCACAAACTAGTGGAAGGAACAGAAGGGGGACAAAGACTAGTCTGGAGAAAGGATAGAGGAGTCTGCAGTGGGGCGTCGGGCAGCAACCTTCTCCCTTGAAAGCATAAAAAGAACGAGCGCTCATGTGTATAACTACATGCGGGGGAGTGGGAAGACCTAGATGTGTGATCACAGATCTGGTCATCAGTTTTCTCCTGGGCCAGGTTTTAAGACATGAGGTTCCCTCAGTAGTTGGAGAGGTGCTGGGGGACAGAGGTCAATACATAGCATGGGGAAGGGGGTGGCAATTTTAGAGATAATACTATACCAGGAAGGTGGAGTCGCACTCGCCCATCATTAATACGATTCCTTTGCTTGCCTGGAGCTCACGGTAATGATGCAGGATAAGCTGACTTTGTGCAGAGTCACCGGCTGTCTGCAAGGCACAATATCCGCTGCAGTTTACCAACAGGAGAGGCGCAGGCACGTGTACATCTCTGCCCATTCAGCACTCACTCACCTGGATATTTATTAGTGCAGTGAAGTGAAGCTCCGATCCCGACCACTGTCCAATAAAAAACTCATAACCGTCCTCCCGAGGAAGGGCGTACAGGAACTGCAATAAGAAAGCACGAGGAATTATTAGGACCTCTGATGTGGTGAGGGGATCTAGGGTGGGTGACACGGAAGAACGTATTTCGCTTTATGCACATGATGTGCTTCTGTTCCTAGGGGATGCTCTCTCTTCTACTTGACAGGTATTGGCTACCCTTGAAGAGTTCGGCAAGTGGTCGGGCTTCCTCATTACTCATGCCTGTAGACCCGTGTGGTGACACACATTGGTTAGTAGATACAAATGTTAATAGGGTAACAGAATTTAAATAGCTAGGGATCAAGGTAACGGCTAAACCTGTTGACTATGTGCCCTTTAATTTGACACCGCTCTTGGATAAATTTATAACTAAAATTGATGTGTGGAGTAGACTTCCTCTATCAGTCGTTGGGAGAGGAAACCTGAGTAAGATGGTGTTAATGCCCCAATTGCTTTACATATTACACAATTCCCCAGTATAGATCCCGGCATGGCACTTTCAGACAACTCCTTTAGAAAAACCAACAGGCTAAAATCTGACTGGAGTACCTTGAAAAAAAGAAAACAAATGGGGATGGCCAAACTCCCAATGCTTGGATCTACTATGCGGCAGCCCAGATTCAGCAACTGAAAGGACGGGCTCAATCTAGTGAATTAGAGAAACATGGGCGATTGGCCAATCAGACAGGCCCCAGGTGGGTTCCAATGTGTATGGTAGAAGCTCGGGGAGGGGCAAACAAACTATCACAAACTCCAACTCTAGTTTGGGATAAAGACAGACATTTGCTTTGCGGCTTATTTTGTTCTAGGTTTACACCATTGTGGCACAATCCTAGTCTTTCTGAGTTTTAAAACCTAGATGGACACTCTGACTGGGAGGCGATGGAGGTGGTAGTGATGGCACACATCCAGTTTAAGGCTATGTGCCCACGGGACAACGTACCCAAAAATTTTGCTATAGGTTTGTCCACAGGTTTGATGCAGCTGCTCCCCGGAATCCACAGCTATCCATTGCTGCGGGATTCGAGCATTTTTGTTGCGGTAAATCTGCGGGACAAGTGCGGAAATACCTGCGGACGTCCCGCCCTCTATGTCCATAGTGGAAAGGCGAGGCATCTGCAGATATTTCCGCATGAATAATTGACATGCAGTTACGTGCGGCTGCGGGACATCCGCACCATTTTCCGCAGCCGCACATACCGCAGCATTGATACAGCACTCCCCAAATCCCATAGGATAACATGGGGAGTGTCTATACTTGCGTAAACCTGCGGATTTATCTGGAAAATCCATATAAATCTGCGGGTTTTCCGGGGCAAAATCCGTGGGTACATTGTTCCGTGGGCACATAGCCTAAGGGGTACTTTGCACACTGCGACATCGCAAGCCGATGCTGCGATGTCAAGCGCGATAGTCCCCGCCCCCGTCGCAGATGCGATCTCTTGTGATAGCTGCCATAGCGAACATTATCCCTACGACAGCTTCACACGCACTTACCTGCCCTGCGACGACGCTCTGGCCGGCGACCCGCCTCCTTATTAAGGGGGCGGGTCGTGCGGCATCATAGCAACGTCGCACGGCAGGTAGCCAATAGAAGCGGAGGGGCGGAGATGAGCGGGTCATAAACATCCCGCCCCCCCCTCCTTCCTTCCGCAGAGCCGGCGTGAGATGCGGTGACGCAGGTAGGAGATGTTCCTCGCTCCTGCGGCTTCTTACACAACGATGTGTGCTGCCGCAGGAACGAGGAACAACATCATACCTGTCGCTGCTGGCAAATTATGGAAATGTCGGACCCTACACCGATGATACGATAACGACGCTTTTGCGCTCGTTAATCATATCAAAAGGATTTACACACTACGATATCCACTGCGACGCCGGCTGTGCGTCACTTTCAATTTGACCCCACCGACATCGCACCTGCGATGTCGTAGTGTGCAAAGCCGGCCTAACAATGCACGAAAACAATTTCAGCAACTACGCACTGAATTTGTCATTCCCCACACATTTTTCTATAGTTGCCTACAACTTCAGCAGATGTACGCAGCACAAATAAAAACTAGACACCTCAGTTTGGATCGCAATCCCTTGACATATGTAGAACACTAATGTGTTTCATGATAAATTCCCCCATACTACCAAGGATTGGTGGGAGGAGGACGTGGGGCCGCCTTTTGGATGATCAGTGGGATTCTATATTAAATTCAGTGCCAAATCTATTGGTATCAGAGGCCCAGAGATTATCTCTGGTGTATCCAATACACAGGAAATATAAAACACCTGCATTCCTACAGAAAACTGCGGTAAGGAGTGACTTGTGCTGCCCCGTTGTCATTTACCTGATGCTCAACTTATGCATTTGTTTTGGGAATATACTAGGCCTGGACAATACTGGAACAAGGTTTTGGATAAGAGGTGTATGGAGTAAAGGGTGCTTTACACGCTGCGACATCGCTAACGATATATCTTCGGGGTCACGGTGTTTGTGACGCACATCCGGCGCCGGTAGCGACATCGCATCGTGGGACAGCAAGGAGCGACGAACAACGATCGCAAAAACGCCAAACATCGTTGATCGTTGACACGTCGCTCCAAATCATAATGTCGTTGGTGTTTCATTCCGCAGGTTGTTCGTCGTTCCTGCGGCACCACACATCGCTGTGTGTGACACCGCAGAAAACGATGAACATCATCCTACCTGCGTCCATTGGAAAGGAGGAAGGAAGAAGGTGGGCGGCATATTCCGGCCGCTTATCTCCTCCCCTATTGGGTGACCGTTTTGTGACGCCGCTGGGACGCCAAACTCACCTCCCCTTTGAAGGAGGGATTGTTTGGCAGCAACAGCGACGTCGCTGAACAGGTATGTGCGTGTGACGCTGCCGTAGCGATATTGTTCGCTGCGGCAGCGATCACCACATGTCGCATGAACAACGGGGGCGGGTGCTATCGCTAGCGATGTCGCAGTGTGTAAAGCCCTCTTAAGACTGACCCCAATCCAAAGATCTGTGTGCTTGGTAATTATACCGGATACTCCTGAATAGGGCCCGCTTGTGATCAGTATGGCTAGAGTTCTGTGTATAGCACAGAAAACCATTGCCTCGCACTGGAAGCGGTCTACCCCACTCCCCCCGGTAATGGCAGAGTTTATTAATAGTGTCAATATGACTGGAGAAAGGAGTATATATTAACAGAAAGGCTATCAGTAAATTTGATTAAATCTGGGGCCCGTGGCTCAACACCCCGGGACAGCCATCCCAAATCTTAATACCAGAGAACCTGTTTCCCATGGTTCATTAATTATCCGTATATTCCTAATGAGCTTTGGTTTACGTAAAGGTTTCACGACTGAGTTCATTATTTCTACAGCTTCGTATTAAGTGCCTGATTTCTTTCTTTTCATGCGGTCTAATTTTTTATGCATAGGATGGACCTTAAAGGGTCCGCAATAATAGAGGTTCTAATGTGATAGGGGGTGGGGGATTCTGCTTTTGTGTCATGTACAAAATGTTTGTCTTTAATCTTGTATGTAAAAAAAAAAAAAGTTTAATAAAAATAATCCGATTTAAAAAAGAAAGAATACGAGCGTGAAGGGCGCGGACCTCACATTGCTGCATCCGCGCTATATTATCTACAATGAAGCCACAATGGTGACTGCCAAAGTCATAAACTGCCAATCTCAGTCAACGGCAAAATGATGTGCGCACCACCCCAGGACAGAGCCCCTATGTAACACCACCAGCTTCACCCCCCAAAATGACGTGCAGACCACTATCCCACATACAGCAGTCGGGCAAATAGGATAGCGAGGCTACTCACAGACGGACAGGACTGAGATCTTCTCCAGACAAGGTCAAAGGCTTCTCCCTGCAGAGAAGAATGGGACAAAGTAAGGGGCCGCGCGGGCTCCACATACTTCACACTTGTGTATTTCCTGCCACTCACCGGGATAACAGCGTACACCGTGTCTCTTTTGGCAAAGTACTCTTTCCATATCTAGAAGAAGATCCAGATGACAGGTTAAATGCCCCATGGCTTGTGATATATATATACTCACCCCTCTGCCTGCTGGGTCACAATGAGCTCACCCCCATATAATCTGACCCTGGTAGACAGCACGCACCCTCGCATCCCCATAAGGCGGCCCTGGTGGGTAGTGCACACCTTTGCCCACCTATAATCAGGGCTGTGGAGTCGGAGTCGGAGTCGTGGAGTCGGAGTCGGAGCTCATTTTGGTGGAGTCGGAGTCGGTATAAAATGCACCGACTCCGACTCCTAAAATATATAATAAATTGGGGACAGGAGTGCAATGCAGAATGTGCTGAATATTTTACTAAATAACAACATTTAGTATAATGCTTATATTTAAGTGAAAAATTTATTGTAGTACAATGTGAACATCAGACATTTAATTGTTTTTATGATACAATAATCAAGATATTTGGATAGAACATAAAATATTTATTGGAATACAACTTTAGAACACAAAAAAACTAATAAATTGTAAATATGTAATATATATAATATATATATATATACAGTGTATATACACACACACAAGATATATATGTAATCTACTGTATATTACATAGTGTATTACATATTTACAATTTATTACAGTTTTTTGTGTTCTAAAGTTGTATTCCAATAAATATATTTTATGTTCTATCCAAATATCTTGATTATTGTATCATAAAAATTATTAAATGTCTGATGTTCACATACACATATTCATGTACTACAATAAATTTTTCACCTAACTATAAGCAATATATGTAGGAGTCGGAGTCGGAGTCGGAGCCGGAGTCGGTGCAAGAGAATTTGAGGAGTCGGAGTCGAAGGTTTGGCTTACCGACTCCACAGCCCTGCCTATAATGTTACCCTGGTGGATGGCGCACACCCTCACCCCCCATATTACATGTGGTGGGTGATGCGCACCCTTGCCCCCTATAACATGGCAATGGTAGGTGACATGCACCCTCGACCCCTATAACATGTCCCTGGTGGGTGGTGTGCACCCTCACCCCCCATAAAATGGCCCTGGGGTGTAGCACGCATCCTCACCCACCTATGACATGGCCCTAATGGGTGACGCACACCTTCACCCCCCTATAACATGGTCCTGGTGGCATGCAGCCTTGCCCCTTATAACGTGGCTCTGGTGGGTGGCATGCAGACTTGACCCCCTATAACGTGGCCATGGTGGGTGACACACACCCTCGCCCCTTATAACATGGCCCTGATGGGTGGCACGCAACCTTATAGCGTGGCCATGGTGGGTGGTGTGCACCCTTGCCACTGTAACGTGGCCATGGTAAGTGACGCGTACCCTCGCCCCCCTATGTGTCCCTGGTGTGTGGCACCCAACCCTGCCTTCTATAACATGGTCCTGATGGGTGGCGCGCAGCCTTGCCCCCTATAACATGTCCCTGGTATTTGTATTTAGCACGCACCTTCACCGCCACTAAAATATTGCCCTGGTAAGCGGCGCGTTCCCTCACACCCCTATAACGTTGCCCTGGTGGGTAACGTGTCCCCTATAACATGGTCCTGGTGGGTGCCGCCATCTCCCCTATAACATGGCCCTGCTGGGTAACAAGCACCCTCGCTCTCCTATAACATGGGTCCTAGTGAGTGGCACACAGCCTCGCCCCTATAACAAGGCCCTGGGGATGGCATGCAGCCTCGCCCTTTTATAACGTGGCCCTGCTGGGTAACGCGCAGCCTCGCCCCCTATGACATGGCCCTGGTGGGTGACGCGCACACCCTCACCCCCTATAACATGGCCGTGGTGGGTGGCATAAAGCCTCGACCTCCTATAATGTGGTCCTGCTTGGTAAATCGCACCCTCGCCCCCCTATATGTGGCCCAGGTGTTGTAGCAAACAGCCTGGCCCCCCTATACCATGGCCCTGGTGCGTGACGACCCTTCCCTCACCCCCATAACATGGCCCTGGTGGGTGGCACGCAGCCTTGCCCCCCCTATAGTGTGGACCTGCTGTGTAACGTGCACCCTCGCCCTCTATAACGTGGCTATGGTAGGTGGCGCACACCCTTGCCCCCCATAACGTGGCCCGGGTGGGTTGGCATGCTGCCTCGCACCTGGGTAATGTCTTCTGCGCTCTTGTCCACCACCAGCTTCATATTCAGCAGTGAATCTAGGGTCTAGAAAAGAAAATCTGACAATTACTGATATAGACAGTAACCCACCATATGGTACAAAAGGACATGTGTCCTAAGGGCCCCCCACTCATAAAAAAGCTCCCCATCCCTTTGTGCAGGAATAGCGCCCCCTCAGATCAATCTGGAGGGGGTGCAGAACCTCCAGACTCACCTTATTTTTCAGGATTCCTTCCTTATCTGAACCGGATTTCACCTGGGAAAGACGACAACTATCAGGAGCAAAGGCAGAAATTATGCAGGTCAGGGGGCGGAGCCTCCGTTACACAATGTGGGGAGCACACTTCCCCCCATTTCTCAATCATTACCTTCCCCTCCATGGACAACACATATTCAGATTGGGCAGACAAACCAACTGCATGGTCTTGTGGCTCCTTCCTCTTCGCCATACGGGCGTCAAACATTGCAGGATCCGACCTATGGTAAGAAGTAAAACATTGTAAACAATATGCCTATAACATGGAAGGGAGAGGGGGCGGCTGCAGGGAGCTTCCAAATACTAGAACCGTGAGATGTGGAGGGGAGAGGGGGCGGCTGCAGGGAGCTTCCCAATACTAGAACCGTGAGATTTTATTGATACAAAAGATTAAAATACACAGAAAAAACAACCTTAAGGGTATCAAAAACAACCAGTAAAAGGTTATAATAAACTAGAAATAGGCCCGATGCTATCGCATCGGGGGGTGGGGGGGCTAGGGGCATACAGATCTGGTGGGGGGGCTAGGGGCATACAGATCTGGTGGGGGGGGCTAGGGGCATACAGATCTGGTGGGGGGCTGGGGGCATACAGATCTGGTGGGGGGCTGGGGGCATACAGATCTGATGAGAGGGGCTGGGGGCATACAGATCTGATGAGAGGGGCTGGGGGCATACAGATCTGATGAGAGGGGCTGGGGGCATACAGATCTGATGAGAGGGGCTGGGGGCATACAGATCTGATGAGAGGGGCTGGGGGCATACAGATCTGATGAGAGGGGCTGGGGGCATACAGATCTGATGAGGGGGGCTGGGGGCATACAGATCTGATGAGGGGGGCTGGGGGCATACAGATCTGATGAGGGGGGCTGGGGGCATACAGATCTGATGAGGGGGGCTGGGGGCATACAGATCTGATGAGGGGGGCTGGGGGCATACAGATCTAGTGGGGGGGTGGGGGCATACAGATCTGATGAGGGGGGCTGGGGGCATACAGATCTGGTGGGGGGGGCTGGGGGCATACAGATCTGGTGGGGGGGGCTGGGGGCATACAGATCTGGTGGGGGGCTGGGGGCATACAGATCTGGTGGGGGGGCTGGGGGCATACAGATCTGGTGGGGGGGGCTGGGGGCATACAGATCTGGTGGGGGGGGCTGGGGGCATACAGATCTGGTGGGGGGCTGGGGGCATACAGATCTGGTGGGGGGGGGGCTGGGGGCATACAGATCTGGTGGGGGGGGCTGGGGGCATACAGATCTGGTGGGGGGGGCTGGGGGCATACAGATCTGGTGGGGGGGGCTGGGGGCATACAGATCTGGTGGGGGGGGCTGGGGGCATACAGATCTGGTGGGGGGGGCTGGGGGCATACAGATCTGGTGGGGGGGGGCTGGGGGCATACAGATCTGGTGGGGGGGCTGGGGGCATACAGATCTGGTGGGGGGGGGGGGGGCTGGGGGCATACAGATCTGGTGGGGGGGGGCTGGGGGCATACAGATCTGGTGGGGGGGGCTGGGGGCATACAGATCTGGTGGGGGGGACATACAGATCTGGTGAGGGGGGCTGATATTGGGAATTTCTCTTCATAGTTACTCCAATAGAATTTGTTTTCTGTGAATTATCTCCCTGCAGCTGCTCCCTCTCCCCTCCACATCTCACGGGTCCAGTATTGGGAAGCTCCCTGCAGCCGCCCCCTCTCCCCTCCATGTTATAGGCATATTGTATTATTTAATGTGAATTTGACCATATGTAAATTTCCATCTGAATTTGATACCTAATTATATTTAACAAATAAGTTGATTGGCAGAGTGATATATTTACCTATATTTTTGGGCATATCACAGCTTGTCCACTACCTAACCAGCTGAAGTCTTTATTTATTATGACCGTTACTGGTTGTTGTTTTTTTTATACCCTTAGGGTTGTTTTTTCTTTTTGTATTTTAATCTTTTGTATCAATATAATTTGACATCTTAGGAGAAATTTTCTTCTGTGATTTGAGCTTCCCAATAATGTACCCATGAGACATGAAGGGGAGGGGGTGGCTACAGGGAGCTTCCCAATACTGGACCCATGAGACATGGAGGGGAGAGGGGGCAGCTGCAGGGAGCTCCCAATAATGTACTCATGAGACATGAAGGGGAGGGGGTGGCTACAGGGAGCTTCCCAATACTGGACCCATGAGACATGGAGGGGAGAAGGGGCAGCTGCAGGGAGCTTCCCAATACTGGACCCATGAGACATGGAGGGGAGAAGGGGCAGCTGCAGGGAGCTTCCCAATACTGGACCCATGAGACATGGAGGGGAGAGGCGGCAGCTGCAGGGAGCTCCCAATGTACTCATGAGACATGGAGGGGAGAAGGGGCAGCTGCAGGGAGCTTCCCAATACTGGACCCATGAGACATGGAGGGGAGAGGGGGCAGCTGCAGGGAGCTCCCAATAATGTACTCATGAGACATGAAGGGGAGGGGGTGGCTACAGGGAGCTTCCCAATACTGGACCCATGAGACATGGAGGGGAGAGGGGGCAGCTGCAGGGAGCTCCCAATAATGTACTCATGAGACATGAAGGGGAGAAGGGGCAGCTGCAGGGAGCTTCCCAATACTGGACCCATGAGACATGGAGGGGAGAAGGGGCAGCTGCAGGGAGCTTCCCAATACTGGACCCATGAGACATGGAGGGGAGAGGGGGCAGCTGCAGGGAGCTCCCAATAATGTACTCATGAGACATGAAGGGGAGGGGGTGGCTACAGGGAGCTTCCCAATACTGGACCCATGAGACATGGAGGGGAGAGGGGGCAGCTGCAGGGAGCTCCCAATAATGTACTCATGAGACATGAAGGGGAGAAGGGGCAGCTGCAGGGAGCTTCCCAATACTGGACCCATGAGACATGGAGGGGAGAAGGGGCAGCTGCAGGGAGCTTCCCAATACTGGACCCATGAGACATGGAGGGGAGAGGGGGCAGCTGCAGGGAGCTCCCAATAATGTACTCATGAGACATGAAGGGGAGGGGGTGGCTACAGGGAGCTTCCCAATACTGGACCCATGAGACATGGAGGGGAGAAGGGGCAGCTGCAGGGAGCTTCCCAATACTGGACCCATGAGACATGGAGGGGAGAAGGGGCAGCTGCAGGGAGCTTCCCAATACTGGACCCATGAGACATGGAGGGGAGAAGGGGCAGCTGCAGGGAGCTTCCCAATACTGGACCCATGAGACATGGAGGGGAGAGGGGGCGGCTGCAGGGAGCTCCCCAGATCCAAGACTCTGTGATAGAAGCATGCTGGGAGCGGCTGCAGTAACACACACCACCGTTAGGGGCCGCACCGGCGCAGTTGCTGAATCTTGTCGCTGTATTTCCTGTAGAATGGGTTCTCCTCCAGTTCCGGTTCCTTCTTCACTGAGAACGTGCGTAGTTGAGAGGACACCAGTCCCAATGCCACTGGCCCGACAGCGCGGCTCCTCAGCACAAGGAAGCCCCTGTAACCCAAACTCATCTGCCACACCGCAGCCGCCATTCCTGCGTCACTGCCCGAGGCCCACATCCCCCTCCGAGAGCACCAGTCACATGTCCGCCGGAAACACTGCAGCGCACACAAAGTTCCGAGCAATGCGCATGCGCCTTCACTGAGTCCGGAAATGAGGAGCGCACCAGTAAAGGTCTCTGTGGTCAGTGCTGGTGCCAGTAAAGGTCTCTGTGGTCAGTGCTGGTGCCAGTAATGGCCCTTGGTGGTCTCTGTGGTCGGTGCTGGTCCCAGTAAAGGTCTCTGTGGTCAGTGCTGGTCCCAGTAAGGCTATGTCCGCACGCTGCAGTATATTTTCTGACAGAAAAACACACCCTGTGCCAGAAAATGTACGTTTTTGCAGCATTTTTGTCCCATGCGTTTATTTTTCTCCAGTGAAATCAGTTGCTGGAAGGGCTAAAAAACGCACCAAGAAATGGCAAGTTGCAGTTTTTTGTTTTTTACTTTATCAACCCAAAACTGCAGGCAAAAAGAAAGCCACGTGCTCACAGCATTTCTGAATTCTCATAGACTTTACTGGGAAAAGGAAAGACATGCAGTTTTGGATAACAAACTGCGCCAAAAATTGCAGCGTGCGCATGGAGCCTAAAGGACTCTGTGGTCAGTGCTGGTCCCAGTAAAGGTGTCTGTAGTCAGTAGCAGGTGAATGAGTGACAGGAGTAGGCCTGTTCTCCTGAGACCCCTGCCACTAAAGACACACTTGTAGATCCAACTTGGAGTCTCCACATTTCCAAAATTTAGGGGCAGACAGGAGGTAAAGTGGCATCAATTGCCCTACAGTACCCATAGTGTCTTTGCATAGCAGACAGGTATGGACGCTGGATTTTGGCTCAATGCGCATTACCCCGCAGTTTTTTTTTTTTTCTTACTGTTTACTAGAAATTCATGGTGGCCATGTCTAATTTGGTGTGCCACCATGAATTTCGGGCTTAGTACCAGCTGAGAATACAAAGCTGGTATTAACCCCTTTATTACCCAGCGTGCCACCGCCATCAGGCCTGCTGGACGAGCCGGGTAAAGCACCTGGAAATGGCACTAAGAAACAATGCATCATTTCCAGGGGTGGCTGTGGGCTGCAGTATTTAGCGTGGGGGGGCCCAGAATGCTTGGGCCTTACCTCACTGAGAATACCATTCCCCAGCTGCCTGGTTTTACCTGATTAGTGATCAAATACGGCGGGAGCCCACGCATTCTTTTTTTAATTATTTTTTTACATAATTAAAAAGAAAAATGTAATGGGCTTCCTGCATTTTGATTGTCAGCCAAGGTAAAGCTAGAAAAAGGTAAAGGCAGATGGGGGTGGCGGCCCGTAGCTGTCCGCTTTATCTATATGAGAATCAAAAATACTGCGGATCTCTACGTCATTCTTTTAAATTATTTATTACTAAAAAAAAACCAACCCTCCGATGTAGCCCAAAGGCGAACGAACATCTTCAGCTCTGCTACATCTGAGCGAGGAGACAAACACAGGTCTGCTCACACAGACTCCCATTCTCTGATTCTAACCAGATTGTAAGCCCCCCTTAAATCCAACTTGGAGAACTATTTAACTCCCACAATCTGGATGACTAAATCCGTAATCAGAGACAGAGGATAAGTGTCTCGAATGGTAATCTGATTCAATTCCAAACAAGGGCGGAGACCCCCATCTTTCTTAAGGAAGAAGAATCCAGCCGCCATGGGTGAAGAGGAGGGTCTGATATGTAGCACACCTGGATGAAACCCACTGCCATATCACGGTGAACCTCTATGTGGGTCCCTAATCTATGCCTCAAAAAAGCTGCTACACCAGTGACAACGCACCAGTAGGGCAGGTGATGGCGGTGTGGCCTGGAGTCATGGGGACTCTGCCTTGCAGCATGGGTGTTGTGAGGCACCAGGTCACCTGCCCTGCTGGTGGATTGTTACTGCTGCAGTGGTTGGCGCATGGCGCCGCACATTTGAGGCATAGATTAGGGACTCACTCAGAGGTTCGCCGTGACATGGCAGTGGCGTCATACAGTCTGATCACAATGTTAAACTAAGAACCTCATGTATAGGTATTTAATTTTTGCCAATCGGCTTTAGCTCAAAGTATGATTTTTGGGATGTGCAATTCATGCCTTTTTCTCCAGGGTCTGATATGTCCCTTCTCCAGGTTTGATATGGCCCTGCCCCATTCCAAGTTACCATGTCACACCTCGTGATAGATGGAGAGGCAAATCCTGACATCTCAGAAAATACATCCTCAAAACCAGACAAAAATGCAGGAAAGGACTTCGTAGAGACCGTAGAGAGAGATGTGTTCAGCAAATTATCAAGACCATAATTTCCCCTCTCCACAATTTCCCTGGATTGCCAATCCACCACAGGATTGTTACACCAACCAGGGTAGACCCAGTACAATGGGAGAGGGAAGGCCCTCCAGGACATAACAGCAAATTACTTCAAAATGCAGGGGTCCTACCCATAGTCTTATACCATGTACACTCTGTGTCACGCAACCCTGAGCAAGCGGTGCTGAGATGATGACATAGATGGAGATGGGTTTAGTCAAAATACAGCAGGTAAGCCCATGAGCCCCTGCAAACTAAGTGCCCAACATGCTGATTCCTGCTCCATTGTCCACCAACACAGAAATACTGTCTTGCTCTCTAGCACCACTTCTTTTGTTAGGACAAACCGAGAATTACATGTTGAAGACAAACACACACCCCGATTGTCCATCCCCACACTACCAAAGGTCAGTCGAGTCCCAGATGTTCCTTTTTTTTTTTTAGGAACCTAGGGGCAGACTCCAATAAAATGATCAATTTTACCACAAAAAACACATTTTTTTTTTGCGGATCTCAGCAGAAACATGTAAAGTGGTGGTTCTCCCTAGCTGTATGCACTCCTGCAAACCCCTGAGTGATGGTTTGCCTTCAGATTTCACCCTTGGCTAAGGAATGCTGCCCTAAGAGAATTATTTTACCACATTCCCCGGACACCCTATCTCAGAGACTCCGAGACGTCTATCCACACGTATGGCTAAGAACATGGCAGCCTCCAAGGACTCAGGGGTCTCTTAAATCACTAAAGTATCCTTCATCTTTTCTCCCTGACAAAATGGTCATTCCATCTGGTATCGGTGGCCCATCTGCGAAATTCTGAACAATAAGTCTCCGCTTGTGGGGGGCACGGGGCAGGCAGTGGTAGTCAGGGGTTGCCAGGCTGCAGCGCAGCCGGTTGGTAAACCCTTGCCTCCTAGTCACCGCTCCACTAAAAGGATGACTTTGCCACAGTCCATTGTGCAATCCATTCTCTCTCTGAGATAATAAAGTGCACACCGGAATATTCTCTTTCAACAACGGAACTTTACTATTCTTCTGTACAGTATCTGTCTTCACTTACACTACATGAACACCGCCTATGGTCCTGATGGGGTTCCCTCCTGACTCCACTTCCACATATAATTTAATGGCCGACCGCTTTCCTGGCACCTGGGCTCCATTAGATACCACTAGGCCCCTCATTCTCCCGTCTGATGTCACTCTGCACGAACCGATTCAAATAGTCCTTAAGCCTATCCGTCCCACCCACAGGGATTAGCTTGCTGTTTGGAAGGGCTACGTGCGACAGCACTTCTCGGTTCCTGCTTTACGCCAGGACCTACCCTTCTCAGACAAGGGCCCACTAACATTCAGTCTCGCAGGGGATTTCTTAGGATTTTCATATCCAGGAAAGAACGGACACATCCTCGACTGACCGGACTATACCCCGCTTCTGGAGACGCAGTTCCACAGTCATCTAAAGAACAGGACCCCACATGTCTGGGATCAAAGGGGTGACCCTTAGGATCGTTAATCAGTACAATAAATGGCTTCTTATTTCTATCGCCTCCTGGGGACTCTCCTACCCTCCTTCCATGTGCTTTCCTATATATATACTATCCTATTCTCCTCCTATCCCCTAACCCATTGTTTACCTAATCAGGGGCCAGGGCGGCTGTCATAAACACACAATGCCACCTGCTGTCCATTTATAAAATGCACATAATTTACTACAGCAGATAAACCCATTCGGTGTGCCGACTACTTCTGCATGGGGGGGTGTAGCCTTAGCCCCCCTACATGCCGACCGATCCCCCTTCTGGAGGCGACGCAGCTTGGACTTGGTTAGGATCATTATACAAGTGCATCTCATTGAATTAGAATAGCATCAAAAAGTTTATTTCAGTAATTCAATACAAAAAGGAAAATGCATATATTATATAAAGTCATTACACACAGAAGGATCTGTTATGAACTGGTAACTGTGGACGATCACAAAAAATCCCATTAATCAGGAAAAAACAAAACCACAAGAGTAGTTGGAAACTAAGCTGACCGCAATCCCCTATCTATCGGACAACACTAGAAGTAGCAGTGGGATGTTCCTAGCACACCTAGACACCTCGTCACTGCCGGAGAAGCTTGCTACACCTCAAAGATACAAATGAGGAATCCTAACTTGCCTCGGAGCAGTCTCCAAAGAAACAGCAAGCCCCCAACATGTAAACAACGATGATGTAAGAAAACACAATACACAGATAAAAAATATAGATTAGCAAAGGTGAGGCACGTATCACTAAATACACCAGGACAGGAATGATAACTGATTGCGGCCAGCAAAAAAACCCTGCAAAAAATACCAAACTCCTGATAGAAAAAAGATTTGAGGCCACACGATCAGCTTCATTACCATTTCTGGCCACCAGAGGGAGCTCCACACCAGCACCCACTCGGATGACATTCACAACAAGGATCTATTCACATGTTTATTATATATAATATAGAGTCATTACACACAGAGGGCTCTATTTCTATATATTATATAAAGTCATTACACACAGAGGGCTCTATTTCTATATATTATATAAAGTCATTACACACAGAGGGATCTATTTCAAGTGTTTATTTCTGTTAATATTGATGATTATGGCTTACAGCCAATGAAAACCCAAAAGTCATTATCTCAGAAAATTTGAATATTATATAAGACCAACTGAAAAAAATATTTTATACTTAGAAATGTTGGCACCTACTGAAAAGTCTGTACAGTAAATGCCTCAATACTTGGTCGCGGCTCCTTTTGCTGGAATTCCTGCATCAATGCGGCAATGTGGCCTGGAGGCGATCAGCCTGTGGCACTGCTGAGGTGTTATGGAAGCCCAGGTTGCTTTGGTAGCAGCCTTTAGCTCGTCTACACTGTTGGCTCTGGTGTCTCTCATAGATTCTCTATGGGGTTTAGGTCAAGCAAGTTTGCTGGCCAATCAAGCACAGTGATAGTGTGGTTATTAAACCAGGTATTGGTACTTTTGGCAGTGTGGACAGGGGTCAAGTCCCGCTGGAAAATGAAATTTCCATCTTCAAAAAGCTTGCCGGCAGAGGGAAGCCTGACGTACTCTAAAATTTCCTGGTAGACAGCTGCGCTGAGTTTGGTCTTGATAAAACACACCAGCAGATCACTTTGGTCTTGATAAAACGCTGTGGACCTACACCAGCAGATGACATGGCCCCCAAACCATCACTGATTGTGGAAACTTCACACTAGACCTCAAGCAGCTTGGATTGTGGCCTCTCCACTCTTCCTCCAGACTCTGAGACCGCGATTTCCAAATGAAATGCCAAATTTACTTTCATCTGAAAACAATACCTTGGACACTGAGCAAAAGTCCAGTTCTTTTTCTCCTTGGCCCAGGTAAGACGCTTCTGGTGTTGTCTATTGGTCATGAGTGGCTTTATACAAGGAATGCGACACTTGTACCCCATGTCCTAGATACGTCTGTTTGTGGTGTCTCTTGAAGCACTGACTCCAGCAGCGTCCACTCCTTGTGAATCTGCCCCAAATTTTTGAATGTCCTTTTCTTAATAATCCTATCAAGGCTGCCATTATCCCTGTTCCTTGTCCACCTTTTTCTACTACACTTTTTCCTTCCACTAAACTTTCCATTAATATGCTTGGATACAGCACTCTGTGAACAGCCATCTTCTTTAGCAATGACCTTATGTGGCTTACCCTCCGTGTGGAGTGTGTCAATGACTGCCTTCTGGACATCTGTCAGCTCAGCAGTTTTCCCCATGATTGTGTAGCCTACTGAACCAGACTAAGGGACCATTTTAAATGTTTAGGAAGCCTTTGCAGGTGTTTTGTAGTAATTATTCTAATTTTCTGAGATAATTACTCTTGGGTTTTCATTGGCTGTAAGTCATAATCATCAACATTAACAGAAATAAACACTTGAAATAGATCCCTCTGTGTGTAATGATTCAATATATATAGGAATAGATCACACTGTGTGTAATGACTATATAATATATAGGAATAGATCTCTCTGTGTGTAATATCTCTATCAAAGCAGGAGAGAAGGAGTTAACACCACACATTCGCCAGAAAAGATGTAGAATTGTTGATTAATTAAAGCTTTTATTCCATAGGTCTACGCGTTTCGAGGTATGAAACTTCTTCCTTAGGACCAGAATATCAACAATTGATCAGATTGTTGATATTCTGGTCGTGAATAAGAGGTTTCATACCTAGAAACGCGTAGACCTATGGAATAAAAGATTTATTAATTAATCAACAATTCTACCTCTTTCTGGCGAATGCGCGGTGTTAACCCCTTCTCCCCTCCTGCTTTGAAGACACATCCATATGGGGCTGTGGCAGCTGCCATTATCTTATGCTATCTGTGGTGGTTGTGACTCTCACAACCACATTAGGTGAGTGTATACTGGTACACATTACTCCTCTGTTTATCTGGTAAGACCCTATCAGCGCTTCTCTTTTCTAGTTTTATCACTGTTTTTTCATATCTTTATTTAATATATAGGAATAGATCCCTCTGTGTGTAATGACTCTATATAATATATAGGAATAGATCCCTCTGTGTGTAATGACTCAATAAAATATAATGCAATAGATCCCTCTGTGTGTGATGACTATATAATATATAGGAATAGATCCCTCTGTGTGTAATGACGCTATATAATATATTGGAATAGATCCCTCTTTGTGTAATGACTCTATATAATATATAGAAATAGATCCCTCTTTGTGTAATGACTATGTAATATATAGTAATAAATCCCTCTGTGTGTAATAACTCTATATAATATATAGAAATAGATCCCTCTGTGTGTAATAACTCTATATAATATATAGAAATAGATGACTCTGTGTGTAATGACTATATAATATATAGGACTAGATCCCTCTGTGTGTATGACTCTATATAATATATAGGAATATATATCGCTGTGTGTAATGACTCTATATAATATATAAAAAAATTGTTTAAAAGAACAGAGAGTCCTCAGTGGTTGATACCTTTTAATGGCTAACTGAAAAGATGGTAATAATTGCAAGCTTTCGAGACTACTCAGGTCTCTTCATCAGGCATGCCTGATGAAGAGACCTGAGTAGTCTCGAAAGCTTGCAATTATTACCATCTTTTCAGTTAGCCATTAAAAGGTATCAACCACTGAGGACTCTCTGTTCTTTTAAACAATTTTTTTATCTCTACTGGCTAACACGGTACAAAGATATATTTTACTTGTATATAATATATAGGAATATATCCCTCTGTGTGTAATGACTTTATATAATATATAGGAATAGATCCCTCTGTGTGTAATGACTCTATGTAATATATGTGTTTCCCTTTTTGTATTGAATTACTGAAATAAATTAACTTTTTGATGATATTCTAATTTATTGAGATGCACCTGTAGATGAGACCTAAGGTCTCAAAAAAATCCATCCACCGATGTGAGGCAATTAGAGTCATGTGGCAAAGAAAAAACCCAGGATTTTGGATCCCCCCTTGCAATAGTGAGATTACAATCCTCACCCGCTGCTCTTCACCCCCGGAGGAGTAAGGTCAAAACCTAAAGTACAATTTACACACCCTTTGAACAACAAAAATACCAAACAGTGGGAAAGGGAACAAATAACTTATCTCCAGATGACTCGGGGAGAGGAACTGCACCAACAATAAAGCTTCTCCAGATGAATACAAGCCGACTGCTTGCACTCAAGACCTGTATAGGTTTGTATAGGTTTTAAAAAAAACTATCACCAGCAAGGAGCAAGGGGGAATGAAAGTATTTAAAGATACAAAAGGAAGTGCTGATGATTAACATCTAAAAGGTGAGGAAATCTGCAGGGTCCTAAAGAGAAAGAGATAAGCCCCATGGAGGGAAAAAGGGAAACTCAGTGAGCAGCTTGTGTAGCCAAACGCTGCGACCTTCTACAGCCGGACACCACAGGACTGTTTGTGAAGTGTGACATACCCATGACACAAAGACCATCAGTGGTGCCACTTTTTAAAACGGAGTCACTCCATATTTACAAATAAACTATGCCAAGCACAGAACATCACTGAGGAAGAATAATGCTTCTCCCCTAGTAAAATCACCTGGACTGGCTGATTTTCTAGCAAATTGTCACCACATGGGCAAATTTACCCAGGGTATGGAAACCAAAATGGCGGGAAATCTCCCACTAAATTATTCACTTCAGTAATGGAACACATGTTGCATAGTAATGCCATGTGTTCCTCTCCCGAAGGGACAGTCATTACACGGGATGGAGGCCTCTCCTATATTAGACAAGATGGGGACCTCTCCTCTCCTATATTACACGGGATGGAGGCCTCTCCTATATTAGACAAGATGGGGACCTCTCCTGAGGCCTCTCCTATATTACACGGGATGGAGGCCTCTCCTATATTAGACGGGATGGAGGCCTCTCCTATATTACACAGGATGAAGCCCTCTCCTATATTACACAGGATGGAGGCCTCTCCTATATTACACGGGGTGGAGGCCTCTCCTATATTACACGGGGTGGAGGCCTCTCCTATATTACACGGGATGGAGGCCTCTCCTATATTACACGGGATGGAGACCTCTCCTATATTACACGGGATGGAGACCTTTCCTATATTACACGGGATGGAGGCCTCTCCTATATTACACGAGAGGGAGGCCTCTCCTATATTACACGGGATGGAGACCTCTCCTATATTACACGGGATGGAGACCTTTCCTATATTACACGGGATGGAGGCCTCTCCTATATTACACGGGATGGAGACCTCTCCTATATTACACGGGATGGAGGCCTCTCCTATATTACACGGGATGGAGACTTCTCCTATATTACACGGGATGGAGGCCTCTCCTATATTAAACGGGATGGAGGCCTCTCCTATATTACACGGGATGGAGGCCTTTCCTATATTACACGGGATGGAGGCCTCTCCTATATTACACGGGATGGAGGCCTTTCCTATATTACACGGGATGGAGGCCTCTCGTATATTACACGGGATGGAGACCTCTCCTATATTACACGGGATGGAGGCCTTTCCTATATTACACGGGATGGAGGCCTCTCCTATATTACACGGGATGGAGACCTCTCCTATATTACACAGGATGGAGGCCTCTCCTATATTACACGGGATGGAGGCCTCTCCTATATTACACGGGATAGAGACCTTTCCTATATTACACGGGATGGAGGCCTCTCCTATATTACACGGGATGGAGACCTCTCCTATATTACACAGGATGGAGGCCTCTCCTATATTACACGGGATGGAGACTTCTCCTATATTACACGGGATGGAGACCTCTCCTATATTACACGGGATGGAGGCCTCTCCTATATTACACGGGATGGAGGCCTCTCCTATATTACATGGGATGGAGGCTTCTCCTATATTACACGGGATGGAGGCTTCTCCTATATTACACGGGATGGAGACTTCTCCTATATTACACGGGATGGAGACCTCTCCTATATTACACAGGATGGAGGCCTCTCCTATATTACACGGGATGGAGACTTCTCCTATATTACACGGGATGGAGACCTCTCCTATATTACACGGGATGGAGGCCTCTCCTATATTACACGGGATGGAGGCCTCTCCTATATTACATGGGATGGAGGCTTCTCCTATATTACACGGGATGGAGGCTTCTCCTATATTACACGGGATGGAGACCTCTCCTATATTACATGGGATGGAGGCTTCTCGTATATTACACGGGATGGAGGCCTCTCCTATATTACATGGGATGGAGGCTTCTCCTATATTACACGGGATGGAGGCCTCTCCTATATTACACGGGATGGAGGCCTCTCCTATATTACACGGGATGGAGACCTCTCCTATATTACATGGGATCGAGGCTTCTCCTACAGTTGACATGTCTGCAGGTTTTTCCCTCTGCTCTCTATATAGACACATCTGCAGGTTTTTCTCACTAACTGACATGAAATCAGAATATACTTTTCTAGTTTTCGGTCAAATAGGAATCAAAATGTCTATTTTCCAAATGCCAGAATAATGAGAGAGAGAGAATATGTCTTAAGGCATATTTATTACTTACACGCTGAGGTACCCAGTGTTGCCCGGGATAGTAACTGTCTCTCACTCTCATTTTCTGTGTGTCTCCCTCTCTGTCCCTGTGTCACTTTCTCTCTTTATCTCAGTCTTTGTGTGTTTGTGTCTCTATATCGCTCTGTATGTGTCTGTGTCTGTCTTTATCTGTCTCTACCGACATCATATTACCTCACACATAAGCTTCTTATACTATAAATGTCCTTCGTTGCCTATAGCAACCAATCACTGCTCCTATTAAGGACCTGTGGCTCCCAGCTCCATTGACTTTAATGTAGGTAGTTTTTTTTGTGCTGAATAACTGTAAGGCTATGTGCGCACTAGAGCTTTTTACCTGCGGATTTACCCGCGGATTTGCCCCGGAAATTTCTTGAGAAATGTCTGCAATCTTTGTGCAGACATTTCCCATGAAATTCAATGAGAAAAAAAAATAGCTGTGCGCACTGTGCGGATTTTTCTCAAGAAAATTTCTTGAGAAAATTTTCTCGAGAAACTTTCTTGAGAAAATGTGCATGTCCATTAATTTCCGCAGGTACCGGGGGTATTCCGGGGGTATTCCGCAGGTAGCAATGATGTGCGGTATACCCCCGGAATAGCCGCGAATTACCTGCGGGAATGATCATCGCTGCCTGCGGTTTTGCAGGAAGCGATGTCATTATGTCAGGAAGAGGAAGCGGAGCAGACGTCACACTCCCTGGACGCCGCACAGAAGCACTTCCGTGCGACCTCCAGGTGCCAGTCTGTGTCCTGCTCCGGCCTCGCGGCTGCCTGCACTGCAGGGTGTCAGTGTCTGCCCGCAGTGTCAGCAGCCTGTCACGCTGCAGCGCAGGCAGACACTGACACAGGCAGACACTGACACCCTGCAGTGCTGGGAGCCGCGGGGATGACGATCGCTGCTGTCAGGAGATGAGATCATTACCTGCTGTGACGATCTCCTGCCTCCTGACGTCAGCGCTGTCTATGCCCGTCTCACGAGCGGCCCGAGACTGTCACTAGCGGTGACGTCACGGGCTCTCGCGATACTTCTGACAACGCAGTCAGTGACAGCGCTGACGTCAGCAGTACAGGAGATGATCACAGAAGGTAATGATCTCATCTATGCTCCTGAAGTCAGCGCTCGGCATCCCCTGCAGTGACCTGAGCTGACCTATTGATGTTAGCTCAGGTCACTGCATTGCTCTCCCAGCCAATGGGGAACATTCTGTTCTTCATTGACTGGGACAGCGACTATGGTATGGATCGCCGTGGGCCCCCCCCCTATTGGATTACGCCGGACGTGGATTGATTGTTCTTTTCAATAAATTGGTTAAAGAGGCTATGTGGGGAGTGTTTTTTCAAATAAAACTTTTTTTGTTGTCTATTTTTTAATTACCACTGACTGGGTTGGTGATGTCGGGTATCTGATAGACGCCTGACCTCACCAACCCCAGGGCTTGATGCCAGGTGACATTACACACCTGGTATTAACCCCATATATTACCCCGTTTGCCAACGCACCAGGGCGCGGGATGAGCTGGGGCAAAGCGCCAGGATTGGCACGTCTAATGGATGCGCCACTTCTGGGGCGGCTGCGGCCTGCTATTTTTAGGCTGGGGAGTGTCCAATAACAGTGGACCTCCCTAGTCTGAGAATATCAGACCCCAGCTGTCCGCTTTACCTTGGCTGGTGATCCAATATGGGGGGGACCGCACGTTTTTTGTTTTAAATTATTTATATAATTTAAAATAACAGCGTGGGGTGCCCACTGTTTTGGATTATCAGCCAAGGTGAAGCTGCCAGCGGTGGTCTGCAGGCTGCAGCCGTCTGCTTTACCCAAGCTGGCTACAAAATATGGGGGGACCTCACGTCGTTTTTTTTAATTATTTATTTATTTTATGGCTAAATACAAGGCTAAGCACCCTTTAGTGCCACATGAAAGTCACTAAAGGGTGCCAGCTTAGAAAATGCAGGGAGGTGGAACATTATATAGGTTTTTCTCATCTATCTATCTATCTATCTATCCCTCTATCTATCTATCCCTCTATCTATCCATCTATCCCTCTATCTATCTATCTATCCATCTATCTATCTATCTATCCATCTATCCCTCTATCTATCTATCCATCTATCTATCTATCTATCTATCTATCTATCTATCTATCTATCTATCTATCCATCTATCCCTCTATCTATCTATCTATTCATCTATCCCTCTATCTATCTATCTATTCATCTATCCATCTATCCCTCTATCTATCTATCTATCTATCTATTCATCTATTCATCTATCTATCTATCCCTCTATCTATCTATTCATCTATCCATCTTTCCCTCTATCCATTATCTGTCTATCGATTATCTTTATTATTTATTGCAGGGACAAACCCGCGGTAAATCCGCGGCAAATCCGCATGCGTTTTTGCCGCGGATTTTTCCGCAGGTGCGGAAATCTTCCACTCCCAGAAGTTTCTCAAGAAATTTTCTTGAGAAAATTCACATTTCTAGTGCGCACATAGCCTAAAGCACGGGGTTAAATTTTCCCCTCAAAATATAGTTCCCTGAGTCAAATGAGGTGTCTGTGCAAAATTTTGTGATTGAAAATGCGACGGTGCAGATTCCTTTCACACCCATACTCACTCACACCCATACTCACTCACACCCATACTCACTCACACCCATACTCACTCACACCCATACTCACTCACACCCATACTCACTCACACCCATACTCACTCACACCCATACTCACTCACACCCAAACCCTCTATATAACAATATATACGGTAGCATCTCTGGCTGTCATTACAATATAACAATGTAACAGCTACCAGTGTGGTCTCGCAGATAATATCTATTTACGGTTCTGTCTCCATTTCATACTGTCGCCCTGTTGCTCTTATATTATGATATATATTGTCGCATTTCTGGGTGTTTAGCTTCAATATTTACAGTAGCAGCTCTTACAATAATTCCACAAACAGCTATGGCTCTCATATTACAGCATATATGGTAGTAGTGTGCAGCCTTCGGATCCCACCCCCGGGATAACTGTCCGCACCGTGTTGCCAGGCTCAGGCACCTCCCTTCCGCCTCTCTCTCCGTGGTAACGCATTCTATAGGAACGGACGTCACCCAATCAGAAGACTGAGAATGCTTAAACCGACCAATAGGAAACAGCGAGCGCGGGCTTTAAACTGTTCGCACGGAAGCGACGTTTCAGATCTGTCCTGGACGCAGAGGAGAGCGCTATGTCTGTCCGCGTCACACGGGTGAGTGCGCCGAGTTATCCCCGCCGGGAGCGGCGCCGAGGACCCCCCCACTAACGACCCCGCTTCTTGCAGAACATGCTGTCAAATGTGGAAAACAACGTGAAGAGCGGGGCTGCGGGGAAGCGGCCGGTGGTGTCTAAGCCGGGTCTGCGGCCCCGGACCGCCCTGGGTGACATCGGAAACCGGACCGACGCAAAGATCCCGCTAACGAAAGTAAGGCTACCGTCTGCGAGTGCTGCATTAGGCCCCCCAAAAGTAAGGCTATCGTCTGTGAGTGCTGCATGAGCCCCCCCCCCCCCCCCAAAAGTAAGGCTAGTATCTGCGAGTGCTGCATGAGCCCCCCAAAAGTAAGGCTACCATCTGCGAGTGCTGCATGAGCCCCCCAAAAGTAAGGCTACCATCTGCGAGTGCTGCATGAGCCCCCCAAAAGTAAGGCTACCATCTGCGAGTGCTGCATGAGCCCCCCAAAAGTAAGGCTACCATCTGTGAGTGCTGCATGAGCCCCCCCAAAAGTAAGGCTACCATCTGCGAGTGCTGCATGAGCCCCCCCCAAAAGTAAGGCTACCATCTGCGAGTGCTGCATGAGCCCCCCCCAAAAGTAAGGCTACCATCTGCGAGTGCTGCATGAGCCCCCCCCCAAAAGTAAGGCTACCATCTGCGAGTGCTGCATGAGCCCCCCCCAAAAGTAAGGCTACCATCTGCGAGTGCTGCATGAGCCCCCCCCAAAAGTAAGGCTACCATCTGCGAGTGCTGCATGAGCCCCCCCCAAAAGTAAGGCTACCATCTGCGAGTGCTGCATGAGCCCCCCCCAAAAGTAAGGCTACCATCTGCGAGTGCTGCATGAGCCCCCCCCAAAAGTAAGGCTACCATCTGCGAGTGCTGCATGAGCCCCCCCCAAAAGTAAGGCTACCATCTGCGAGTGCTGCATGAGCCCCCCCCAAAAGTAAGGCTACCATCTGCGAGTGCTGCATGAGCCCCCCCAAAAGGCTACCATCTGCTAGTGCTGCATGAGCCCCCCCAAAAGGCTACCATCTGCTAGTGCTGCATGAGCCCCCCCAAAAGGCTACCATCTGCGAGTGCTGCATGAGCCCCCCCAAAAGGCTACCATCTGCGAGTGCTGCATGAGCCCCCCCAAAAGGCTACCATCTGCGAGTGCTGCATGAGCCCCCCCAAAAGGCTACCATCTGCGAGTGCTGCATGAGCCCCCCCAAAAGGCTACCATCTGCGAGTGCTGCATGAGCCCCCCCAAAAGGCTACCATCTGCGAGTGCTGCATGAGCCCCCCCAAAAGGCTACCATCTGCGAGTGCTGCATGAGCCCCCCCAAAAGGCTACCATCTGCGAGTGCTGCATGAGCCCCCCCAAAAGGCTACCATCTGCGAGTGCTGCATGAGCCCCCCCAAAAGGCTACCATCTGCGAGTGCTGCATGAGCCCCCCCAAAAGGCTACCATCTGCGAGTGCTGCATGAGCCCCCCCAAAAGGCTACCATCTGCGAGTGCTGCATGAGCCCCCCCAAAAGGCTACCATCTGCGAGTGCTGCATGAGCCCCCCCAAAAGGCTACCATCTGCGAGTGCTGCATGAGCCCCCCCAAAAGGCTACCATCTGCGAGTGCTGCATGAGCCCCCCCAAAAGGCTACCATCTGCGAGTGCTGCATGAGCCCCCCCAAAAGGCTACCATCTGCGAGTGCTGCATGAGCCCCCCCAAAAGGCTACCATCTGCGAGTGCTGCATGAGCCCCCCCAAAAGGCTACCATCTGCGAGTGCTGCATGAGCCCCCCCAAAAGGCTACCATCTGCGAGTGCTGCATGAGCCCCCCCAAAAGGCTACCATCTGCGAGTGCTGCATGAGCCCCCCCAAAAGGCTACCATCTGCGAGTGCTGCATGAGCCCCCCCAAAAGGCTACCATCTGCGAGTGCTGCATGAGCCCCCCCCCAAAAGGCTACCATCTGCGAGTGCTGCATGAGCCCCCCCCCAAAAGGCTACCATCTGCGAGTGCTGCATGAGCCCCCCCCAAAAGGCTACCATCTGCGAGTGCTGCATGAGCCCCCCCCAAAAGGCTACCATCTGCGAGTGCTGCATGAGCCCCCCCAAAAGGCTACCATCTGCGAGTGCTGCATGAGCCCCCCCAAAAGGCTACCATCTGCGAGTGCTGCATGAGCCCCCCCAAAAGGCTACCATCTGCGAGTGCTGCATGAGCCCCCCCAAAAGGCTACCATCTGCGAGTGCTGCATGAGCCCCCCCAAAAGGCTACCATCTGCGAGTGCTGCATGAGCCCCCCCAAAAGGCTACCATCTGCGAGTGCTGCATGAGCCCCCCCCAAAAGGCTACCATCTGCGAGTGCTGCATGAGCCCCCCCAAAAGTAAGGCTACCATCTGCGAGTGCTGCATGAGCCCCCCCAAAAGTAAGGCTACCATCTGCGAGTGCTGCATGAGCCCCCCCCCACAAAAAGTAAGGCTACCATCTGCGAGTGCTGCCTGCCCCCTGCCAAAAGTAAGGCTACCGTCTGCAAGCGCTGCGTGGCCCCCCCCCCCCAAAAGTAAGGCTACCGTCTGCGAGTGCTGCGTGGCCCCCCCCCCAAAAGTAAGGCTACCGTCTGCGAGTGCTGCGTGGCCCCCCCCCCAAAAGTAAGGCTACCGTCTGCGAGTGCTGCATGGCCCCCCCCAAAAGTAAGGCTACCGTCTGCGAGTGCTGCATGGCCCCCCCCAAAAGTAAGGCTACCATCTGCAAGTGCTGCATGAGCCCCCCCCCCCAAAAGTAAGGCTACTATCTGCAAGTGCTGTGTAGGCACTCCCAAAAAAAACAAAGGCTACTGCTGTGTGCCCCCTTCAAAAAGTAAGGCTACTTGGTCCCCCCAAAAGGTAAAACTACTGTCTGCGTGCCCCCCCAAAAAAGGCTACCGCCCACGAGCACTACATGGCCTGCCCCCCCCCCTAAAAGGAAAGGCCATGTTCCCCCCCCCCCCCACTCCACCTAAAAGGAAGGCTATCATCCACGAGGGCTGCGTGGTCCCCCCACCAAACAGGAAGGCTATTGTCTGCAAGTGCCACATGGGGGCCCCCCTCAAACAAGAAGGCTACGGCCAGCGAGTGCCATAAAGCCCCCCTCCCCCCCCCCCCCCCCCCCCCTCAAAAAAAGGCTACGGCTCACGAGTGCTGTGTGGGCCCCCTCCTCAAAAAGGAAGGCTACAGTTCTGAAGTGCCACGTGACCCCCAAAAAAGGAGGGTTACAGTCTGCAAGTGCCGCATAGAGGGCTTCCACCCCAAAAAAAGGAAGGCTACTGTCTGCGACAGCCGCGTCGGTCCCGTCCCCCCCCCTCACCCCCAAAGGAAGGCTACTGTCCGAGCGCTGCAGCTTACCCCCTCCCAAAAAAAGGAAGGCTACCATCCGTGAGAGACGCGTAGGCCACCTAGAGCGAGGTTACCGTTCTTGAAAGCTGCGCCGGCCCCTAATAAACAGGTTACCGGTCACAAGAGCCGCCTGGGCCCCTGAACGCTGCTTCCTTCTGTCAAAACTTGACCTCAATGATTTGTTTCTCAGGATGTAAAACCAGCCGTCAAAGCTGTAAAAAAACCAAAGGTCGCGGAGAAGGGGCCAGAGCCAAAGAAGGTGGAAAGTGTCTGCAAGGAAGTCCCTGTGGTAAGAAGCCCAGTGGTACCCCATGCTGCTGCTGCTCCTTAGTGACGGGCACTGTGGTCAGTGGTTCCCCATGCTGCTGCTGCTCCTTAGTGACAGGCACTATGGTCAGCGGTTCCCCATGCAGCAGCAGCTGCTCCTTAGTGATGGGCACTGTGGTCAGCGGTTCCCCATACAGCTGCTGCTGCTCCTTAGTGACTGGCACTGTGGTCAGCAGTTCCCCATGCAGCAGCTGCTGCTCCTTAGTGACAGGCACTGTGGTCAGCGGTTCCCCATACAGCTGCTGCTGCTCCTTAGTGACTGGCACTGTGGTCAGCAGTTCCCCATGCAGCAGCTGCTGCTCCTTAGTGACTGGCACTGTGGTCAGCTGTTCCCCATGCAGCAGCTGCTGCTCCTTAGTGACGGGCACTGTGGTCAGCAGTTCCCCATGCAGCAGCTGCTGCTCCTTGGTGACGGGCACTGTGGTCAGCAGTTCCCCATGCAGCTGCTGCTCCTTGGTGACGGGCACTGTGGTCAGCGGTTCCCCATGCAGCAGCTGCTCCTTAGTGATGGGCACTGTGGTCAGCGGTTCCCCATGCAGCTGCTGCTCCTTGGTGACGGGCACTGTGGTCAGTGGTTCCCCATGCAGCTGCTGCTCCTTAGTGACGGGCACTGTGGTCAGCTGTTCCCCATGCAGCAGCTGCTGCTCCTTGGTGACGGGCACTGTGGTCAGCGGTTCCCCATGCAGCTGCTGCTCCTTGGTGACGGGCACTGTGGTCAGCGGTTCCCCATGCAGCTGCTGCTCCTTAGTGACTGGCACTGTGGTCAGCAGTTCCCCATGCAGCTGCTGCTCCTTAGTAACGGGCACTGTGGTCAGCGGTTCCCCATGCAGCAGCTGCTGCTCCTTAGTGACAGGCACTGTGGTCAGCAGTTCCCCATGCAGCTGCTGCTCCTTAGTGACAGGCACTGTGGTCAGCTGTTCCCCATGCAGCAGCTGCTCCTTAGTGACAGGCACTGTGGTCAGCAGTTCCCCATGCAGCTGCTGCTGCTCCTTGGTGACTGGTTACTCTTGTTCTGTAGGTAGAGCCCAGCTCCCCCAGTCCTATGGAAACATCGGGGTGTCTTCCTGAGGAGCTGTGCCAGGCCTTCTCTGATGTCCTCATACATGTGAAGGATGTGGATGCGGCTGATGATGGGAACCCCATGCTGTGTAGTGAATATGTGAAGGACATCTACTCGTACCTCAGAAGCCTGGAGGTGAGGACCGGGCCCCATATCTGCACCTGTCATGCTGCTGCAGTGGTTGCTCCTCTCCCTGCTCCCATGATGGTCGGTGACATCTATAATTTCATGCTGCTATGCGTCGGGGTGGGTACAGAACATGGTGATATCTACAGGGTGAGGTATTTATTATTATTATTATTATTATTATTATTTATTTATAGAGCACCATTAATTCCATGGTGCTGTACATGAGAAGGGGGTTACATACAAAATACGTATACAAGTTACAGTAGACAGACTAGTACAGAGGGAAGAGGGCCCTACCCTTGCGGGCTTACATTCTATAGGATTATGGGGAGGAGACAATAGGTGGGGTGTAGGTCAGGCGGCAGCTGCGCACGGTGGTCGGGCGGCAGCTGCGCACGGTGGTCGGGCGGCAGCTGCGCACGGTGGTCGGGCGGCAGCTGCGCACGGTGGTCGGGCGGCAGCTGCGCACGGTGGTCGGGCGGCAGCTGCGCACGGTGGTCGGGCGGCAGCGAGTTCATTGTAGATTGTAGGCATTTCTGAACAGATGAGTTTTCAGGTTCCGTTTCAAGTTTGCAAGAGTAGGGGATAGTCTGACGTGTTGAGGCAGCGAGTTCCAGGAGACTGGGGATGCTCGGGAGAAGTCTTGGAGTCGGTTGTGTGAGGAGCGAATGAGAGAGGAGGAGAGGAGGAGATCTTGGGAGGACCGGAGGTGACGTGTTGGAGTGTAGTGGGAGAGTAGTTCGGAGATGTACGGAGGGGAAAGATTATGCACAGCTTTGTAGGTCAGTGTTAGAAGTTTGAATTGGATACGGTGGAAGATTGGAAGCCAGTGGAGGGACATGCAGAGAGGAGAAGCGGGGTGGTATTGAGGAGAGAGGTGGATAAGTCGGGCAGCAGAGTTAAGGATGGACTGGAGAGGGGCAAGCGTGTTGGCAGGGAGGCCACAGAGGAGGATGTTACAGTAGTCGAGGCGGGAGATTATGAGGGCATGCACTAGCATTTTAGTAGATTGCAAATTGAGGAAAGGGCGGATTCTGGAAATATTTTTGAGTTGAAGACGGCAGGAGGTGGTGAGGGATTGGATGTGTGGTATGAAGGATAAGGCAGAGTCAAAGGTCACTCCGAGGCAGCGAACTTTGGGTACTGGCGAGAGCGTGGTGTTATTTATTGTAATAGATAGATCAGGTGGAGAGTGTAGGTGAGACGGAGGAAAGATGATTAGTTCAGTTTTGGCCACATTGAGCTTTAGGAAGCGAGAGGAGAAGAAGGAGGATATAGCAGATAGACATTTCGGGATTTTGGACAGCAGAGATGTGGCATCTGGGCCAGAGAGGTAGATCTGGGTGTCGTCGGCATATAGGTGGTATTGGAAGCCATGGGACTTTATGAGTTGTCCCAGGCCAAATGTGTAGATAGAGAAAAGTAGGGGTCCTAGGACAGAGCCTTGAGGGACGCCAACAGAGAGATGGTGGGATGAAGAGGTTGTGTGGGAGTGGGAGACACTAAAAGTGCGATTTGAGAGGTATGAAGAGATCCAAGAGAGGGCGAGGTCTCTGACACCAAGGGAAGAGAGGATCTGTAGTAGGAGGGAGTGGTCAACGGTATCGAAGGCTGAGGACAGGTCTAGGAGTAGGAGTATAGAGAAGTGCTTGTTCGCTTTGGCAGTAAGCAAGTCATTTGTGATTTTAGTCAGGGCAGTTTCGGTGGAGTGATGTGGACGGAAGCCGGACTGTAGGTTGTCAAAGAGAGCGTTAGAGGAGAGGTGGGAGGAAAGTTCAGCATGGACATGCTGTTCCAGGAGTTTTGAGGCAAGTGGGAGTAGTGATATGGGGCGGTAGCTGGTAGTAGAGGTTGGATCGAGGGAAGGTTTCTTTAGGATAGGTGTGACTGTTGCATGTTTAAAGGCAGAGGGGAAGGTTCCAGTCGTTAAAGATAGGTTGAAGAGATGGGTTAAGGCTGGAATAAGGATGGTGGTGAGGTTGGGAAGGAGGTGGGATGGCATGGGGTCAAGTGCGCAGGTGGTGAGGTGCGCTTTTGAGAGCAGACGTGCAAGCTCTCCTTCGGTGATGGTGGGGAGGAAGTTTATGGGGGAGGGGCAGTGGTCAGCTACATGAAGGGGTTGTGGTGGCTGAGCAGAGAAGACTTGCCTTATTAGGTCGATTTTTTTCTTGGAAATAGGTGGCAAATTCTTCTGCAGAGATGAGGGAGGTTGGAGGGGGCAGTGGTGGGCGAAGGAGGGAGTTGAAAGTGTTGAATAACTGTTTGGGGTTGTGTGTTAGAGAGGATATGAGGTTTCTGAAGTAGTCGTGTTTAGCGGAGGTGAGGACTGAACGAAATGTGTGAATTGCATTTTTGAATGTGGTGAAGTCTTCCTGGGAGTGCGTTTTCTTCCACCGCCGCTCTGCAGCCCTAGACCTTTGCCGCAGTTTTTTAGTGAGGCTGTTGTGCCAGGGTTGTCTATTGATTCGTCTCACTCTGCCATGCACAAGGGGAGCGACTGAATCAATAGCTGATGTGAGGGTGGTGTTGTAGAAAGTAGTGGCGCTGTCTGTGTCGTGGAGGGACGATATGGAGGACAGTGGGAGGATAGAGTCGGCGAGGGTGTGCATGTTGAGGTGTGCAAGGTTTCTGCGGGGATGTGCTAGGTGCTGGACAGGGGGGGTAGGTGAGGAGGACAGGGCTGAAAAGGTCAGAAGATGGTGGTCAGATAGGGGGAGGGGGGAAGTTGTGAAGTCAGAAAGGGGACAGAGGCGGGTGAAGATAAGGTCTAGTGTGTGTCCATCTTTGTGGGTGGCAGAGGTGGACCACTGAGTTAAGCCAAAAGACGAAGCAAGGGAGAGGAGTTTGGAAGCAGCTTGTTGGCGAGTGTCAGTGGGGATGTTGAAGTCACCCATGATGATGGTGGGAATGTCAGCAGAGAGAAAGTGTAGAAGCCAGGCAGAGAAGTGGTCGAGGAAGGCAGTGGTGGCGCCCGGGGGTCTGTATATGACAGCCACTTGGAGGTTGGAGGGAGAATAAATTCGGACAGAGTGCACTTCAAAGGAAGGCAGGTCGAGGGAGGGTAGAGGTGGGATTGTGGTGAAGTTGTAGTTGTTAGAAAGAAGGAGGCCCACTCCTCCACCTTGTCTATTGCCAGGGCGAGGAGTGTGGGAGAAGTGCAGGCCACCGTAGCATAGTGCAGCTGGGGAGGCAGAGTTGGATGGTGTCAGCCATGTTTCGGTGATGCCTAGAAAGGATAGATTGCTAGAGGTAAAGAGATCATGAATGATGTGCAGTTTATTACACACTGAACGGGCATTCCAGAGCGCTCCTGAGAGAGGGGGCGGCAGAGTGGGTGAGAGGGGAATAGTTTTTATGTTGGATAGATTGCGGTAGTTACTATTATGTGGAGAGTGGTGGGTGGGTGATAAAGAGGGGTGTACCATCCACGGGGGGCCAGGATTGGGGGCTATGTCACCAGCAGTGAGAAGGAGTAGAGAAAGGGAGAGCAGGTGGGAGAAGGAGAGTGGACGGCATGGTCTGCGCGATATTAGGAGCGACCTGAGGTTCAGGAGTAGGTCTGGCATGTATATACTGGGACTATCTAGTCAGAGAAATCTGACATTCCCCTCATACCACCATCTCATGGGTTCATGTCTTTGGCTATGGATGAATTTGTTCTGGCCTCTTGTATTCATTGTTGCTTCTTGTGGTCTTCTGCAGGACGCTCAACCAGTGAAACCAAACTATCTCCGTGGTCAAGAAGTGACGGGTAACATGCGGGCCATACTGATTGACTGGCTTGTCCAGGTCCAGATGAAGTTCCGGCTGCTTCAGGAGACAATGTTCATGACAGTTGGCATAATTGACAGATTCCTGCAGGTGACGCTCTACTGCTGGACACTGAGCATAAATGCTTGTTATCACCTCTGTAAGGTCTGACACCTGAAAATTTTCTGCAGGAGAATCCGGTTCCTAAAAATCAGCTGCAGCTTGTTGGTGTGACGGCCATGTTCCTTGCTGCAAAGTATGAGGAAATGTACCCTCCAGAGATTGGAGACTTCACATTTGTGACAGATCACACATACACCAAGGCCCAGATCAGAGAGATGGAAATGAATATCCTCCGAGCGTTGAAGTTTGCCATCGGGAGACCTCTGCCCCTGCACTTTCTCAGGAGGGCCTCCAAGATCGGAGAGGTAAAGCCCATGTCAGCCAGCTATGAATGGTGGGAGGTTGAGCACATCCTGCTCTGGGGGAATTGGGTGCATTCATGCCACTGTAGCCATTGGGAAGGCTCCGTATGACATATTGTCCATAAGAGCCCATCCCGTGAAGCCTTCTGGCCTCTATGTAGGATACATTGGTACACACTGCAGCAGACCGTTGTTGCACAGAGGATTGGAGAAAATCAATATTCTATTTTTTCAATGCTATGAGTTAGTTTTTTTTTTTTTTTTTAGTGGGTGTTCGAATGTCTGTATGTTGAGCATTCACACATGTGCAGAGCATCCATGGTTCTCACGACAAGTAGACATGCCTCCTAAATTAGCTGCGTTTTCTGTGGGTGGCCTCCTAATTTTGAAGGTTTCGAAAAATGCTTCTAGTTAGACCCCACTAACCTGTCTGGTCGCACATCTCAGCAATCTGCCACCATATTTCATCATGGGAAACCTATTGCAACTGCAGGCCCATAGGGCTAGTATCTCGAATAAAGCTGGGCTTTTATGTAAGACTGCAGTGTATGAGGATGCTCTGTTATCTCGCCGTTGTATACAGCTGGCCAGCAATCACAGATTGTGAGCTCGTAGCTCAGCCGCCTGACAACTTGCTGTGGCCGAGTGACTTTACAGGATTGACAGTCTGCACTGCAGTCACTGCTGGACTGAGGCCGCTTTTCCTCTGTAGCACTAGAGGTAGCAGTGACCCTGAGCGTGGCTGTCATTACCATCTATTGAATGCATTTTGTAAGTGCTGTGCATGTTTAACCAGTAATAGACTGTAGTGGTGAGTGGTAACCTTCGTAAAGAATATCTTGTGTCTTATACATTGTTCATATTTTTTTTTTTTTTTTTTTTTTTTGCACATTGCCTCACTGCCTCCTGTGGCTGCCTGTTCCACTCTGTGCCCTCACTGCCTCCTGTGGCTGCCTGTTCCACTCTGTGCCCTCACTGCCTCCTGTGGCTGCATGTTCCACTCTGTGCCCTCACTGCCTCCTGTGGCTGCCTGTTCCACTCTGTGCCCTCACTGCCTCCTGTGGCTGCCTGTTCCACTCTGTGCCCTCACTGCCTCCTGTGGCTGCCTGTTCCACTCTGTGCCCTCACTGCCTCCTGTGGCTGCATGTTCCACTCTGTGCCCTCACTGCCTCCTGTGGCTGCATGTTCCACTCTGTGCCCTCACTGCCTCCTGTGGCTGCATGTTCCACTCTGTGCCCTCACTGCCTCCTGTGGCTGCATGTTCCACTCTGTGCCCTCACTGCCTCCTGTGGCTGCATGTTCCACTCTGTGCCCTCACTGCCTCCTGTGGCTGCATGTTCCACTCTGTGCCCTCACTGCCTCCTGTGGCTGCATGTTCCACTCTGTGCCCTCACTGCCTCCTGTGGCTGCATGTTCCACTCTGTGCCCTCACTGCCTCCTGTGGCTGCATGTTCCACTCTGTGCCCTCACTGCTTCCTGTGGCTGCATGTTCCACTCTGTGCCCTCACTGCCTCCTGTGGCTGCATGTTCCACTCTGTGCCCTCACTGCCTCCTGTGGCTGCATGTTCCACTCTGTGCCCTCACTGCTTCCTGTGGCTGCATGTTCCACTCTGTGCCCTCACTGCCTCCTGTGGCTGCATGTTCCACTCTGTGCCCTCACTGCCTCCTGTGGCTGCATGTTCCACTCTGTGCCCTCACTGCCTCCTGTGGCTGCATGTTCCACTCTGTGCCCTCACTGCCTCCTGTGGCTGCATGTTCCACTCTGTGCCCTCACTGCTTCCTGTGGCTGCATGTTCCACTCTGTGCCCTCACTGCCTCCTGTGGCTGCATGTTCCACTCTGTGCCCTCACTGCCTCCTGTGGCTGCATGTTCCACTCTGTGCCCTCACTGCCTCCTGTGGCTGCATGTTCCACTCTGTGCCCTCACTGTCAGTTTTTCCGAATGTCTAATAAATATATATCCATTTTATCATGGGGGTTTGCTGCATCTTGCTAGTGCGTTGGGAATCTGACTTGATGATGGCTTTTTTTTATTGTGTGTTTTTTTTTTTTTTTTTTTTTTTTTAACCTAGGTAACGAGCAGGAACAAAAGTGAAAATCTTTTCTCTAGTGACCCTCCAACAGCACACAGGAGGTTAACTCTGCCCTAATAGGGACAGAAAACACAAGGTTAAATATCCCATCTCCCCACTGAGGTCAGAGCTTACCCACTTCTTCCTCCGTTGCTGCTCCCTGTCTCCTCAGGGGCGTGTCTGCTCCAGCTGCGCCTCTTAGGAGGTAAAGCGGGCAGACCTACTCGTTGAAGGCCTCCTCAAGCTCTTTGGCAGCACCTCCTCTCTCGCACACCAGCTGTGGGCGCGGGGGAAGTGGCATCACTTTCGGCATCATACGTTCCACAGTGGAACAAATACGATTCCCTCAGCTCTGCTGTGGTCTGGCGCTCTCCTCTTGCTTGGGGCCTGCGCCAAGCGGCTAAAAGTACAGTAGCCAATTGGATTAAGAATGCAATCAGGGAAGTGTATAACAACAAAGGCCTCATTCCACAAGATCGGTCAGTCTCTTGCGCTGAGAGGGCAGACGTTTCCATCTAGCAGATTTGCGGAGCCGCTACTTGGTCTTCAGTCCATACTTTTTACAAAACATTACAGGCTAGATCTACTTTCCAGTAAAGACCTGGCCTTTGGTCGAAAGGTCCTTCAAGCCGATGTCCCTCCCTAGCCATATTTTGTTGGTACTCCTGTGTGCTGTTGTGGAGGGTGACTGGAGAAAATAGAATTTCTTACCGTTAATTCTGTTTCTAGGAATCCCTCCACAACAGCACGAATATCCTTCCCTATCGTCTTCTTTTCGGTGATGCATTTTAATGGTTTATTCTGAAATGAGTTACACCATTCATGCTGTTATGGTTACTTGAAAAAACACTGGAGATGAGGTGGAGAGGTTATTTAACCTGTTTTCTGTCCCTATTAGGGTTGAGAGTTAACCTCCTGTGTGCTGTCGTGGAGGGTTTCCTAGAAACTGAATTGTCAATTGTTTTTTTTTTTTTTTAAAAGCACTTTGCATCCCCTGGGACGAGAAAACAAGCTATTTACTAGATGGAAAGAGAGGGGAGTCAGGAGAATGATAGATGTTATGAATGTGGAGGACAGGAGGTGGATGACAGGTCGGGAAGTGCTGGATAAGTACAACCTTAATAGCTCACATGTCATCCAGTATGAACAATTGAAACATGGAATAATAGGAGACCTGGGTGTGGTTGGAAGAGAGCTGAACAGAAGTTCGATTGATGAGTTACTGGAATGTGATGTAACAAGTATAAATGTCTCTAAAATTTATCGATCGCTAAGGGGGGTGCTTATCTCTCGGGAGGATAGTCGGACTTTAAAAGCGTGGGGGAAACAATTGGGAAGGGAAGAAGTGGTGGATGATATACTGAGAGGATGGGTACAAGTGCGGAAACACATTACCAATGAGAGATGGAGAGACACTCAATTCAGAATTCTACATAGGGCCATTATAGGTTTCAACATACCAGGTAGGGATAGGTGGTGTCCTAAGTGTCAAAAAGAAAAAACGGATATGCTGCATGGGCTATGGGAATGTGAGACAATCGCTAGGTTCTGGAACCAAGTCAGACTATTTGCCCAGTCAACATGGGGAATTTTCAGCAAACTAGACTTAATGGTGTGGATTTTCCACTCCTTTGAGGGAGGAGTAGGAGGAGGACCGAGCACGCAGGAAAAGAGGAAATACGCAATAATGCATGACATAGCCTTGATAGCTAAGCGTTGCATCTTAAAACACTGGATTCAAAGGGAGGGCCCATCCATAAAGGAGGTTGTGGGCGAACTACACAACCTTCTGAAGTGGGAAAAACTAGAAGCGGAGAGGGATAAAGATGGGTTGACAGCCAAGTTTTTTGTGAGATGGAGACATTTTATTGAAAGCCAATTCACACAGGGAGAAATAATTAACCTGATGGCACCTTTTGTTCACTCGGAGTGGTATATCCTGAGCGATATCCAGGACAGCCTGGGTAAACTGAGAATCACCTAGGAGGGGGCTCTGGCGGGAGGGGGAGACGAGACGGTTGGGAATACCAAGACACGCTAGCAAAATTGAAATCATTCAGGGACGACACAGAGATTTAACGAATTGTATTGCATATGTTATATTATATTTCATTACCTATGTTTTGGTTTAATGTTACTGTATACTATCTTAAATCGAACAGCAACATGGAACTCCAAATTGGGGTATCACCCACCTCTATGTCACATTTTGTCAGACGAATGTTCTTCTTTTGCAATGATACTTGTCATGTTTTTACAAATTTGAAAAATCAATAAAAAACGTTTTGGAAAAAAAAAAAAGCACTTTGCAATTTTTCTATTGTAGAATGGGGGGGGGGGTGCATCCTTGGGGTGAAATCATTTGGGTGGGATGAATGTGCTTGGATATGAGACTCCTGCTCATTTTTGTGTTTACTGCCCCTTCTCTCCAGGTCACAGCTGAGCAGCACAGTTTGGCAAAGTATCTGATGGAGCTGGTTATGGTTGACTATGCGATGGTGCACTATCCGCCTTCGCAGATTGCTGCTGCGGCTTCCTGCCTGTCTCTCAAAGTCTTCAGTGCTAGTGACTGGGTATGTTTTGGCTGTTTCTACCATGGCCCTCTGGTTGCTCTGTACTAAGCAGTGACTTGTTCTCCTCAGACTGTGACGCTGCAGCACTACACGTCATACTCGGAAGAGACACTGCTGCCCGTCATGCAGCACATGGCCAAGAACGTGGTGAAGGTAAACAAGGGACTCACCAAACACCTGGTAAGATAATGGAGCACGCCACAGGTCACTCGCATAATCACTGCCTCATATGAAGTTACAGAAATGGCTTCTAGGGGGTCCCTGCTCATAGGTTTGCATTAGTAACTTCATTGATGGTTACAATTGCATCAAATCCTTTGTCGTGAAGGTCTCAAAGTGTGTGTGTGTGTGTATGTGTATCACAGGCTCCATTCTAAGGTGTGACTGAGGCTAACCATGTTGCCTTTGAAAACATGACTTCCTCCAGTTGTAAGATTCTGATCCAATCAAAGATTGTCAAGTTTTATTTCTTTATAGATTTTTTTTTTTTTAATAAAAAATTAAACTTTAATAGTATCCTGTCACTAGATTTAATAACCCTATAAGCTGTGGCCACCACCAGTGAGCCCTTATATACAGTATTCTAGAACACTGTATATAAGAGCCTAGGCCGTGCTGTATAACAAACACTTTTAGAATACTCACCTAGGGGCGGTCCGATCTGATCCAGTGTATCCTCTGCGGCAATCTCCATCCTCTGTCTATAGATGACCTGATATGTCTTCTACACTGTCTGGTATTGTGATGCTACGCAGTAGCATTATCTGCCCTACTGAGGGCAGATCAAAGTCCTTTAATGCACATGCAAGGAAAGGTTAAATTGAACCTGTCAGATTTGGGGCCTATAAGCTGTGGCAACAACCACCAGGCTCTTATAGACAGCATTCTAACATGCTGTATATAAGAGCCTAGGCCACTGTGTAGAATGTAAAAAAATCACTTTATAATACTTAAACAGTCGCTGCGGTGGAGTTGGGCCATATGGGCATCTCCGGCGCCAACTCATACGGCCATCTTCGTCCTTCTGAAGCCTTTCTGCATGACGCGTCCTAAATCATACACACTTGCCAGTCCTGCGCAGGCGCACTACAATACTTTGATCTGCCCTACTCGGTGCAGATCAAAGTGCGCCAGCGCAGGACCTTAATGCCAGCAAGTGTGGATGATGTAGGACGCGTCATGCACCCCAGCTTCAGAAAGATGACCAAGATGGCTGAAAGGAGGCACCGGTACTGGAGAACGAAGACGCCTATAAAATGTTTTGTGTTCTACACAGCGGCCTGGGCTCTTGTATACAGCATTCTAACATGCTGTATATAAGAACCTGCTGGTGATGGCTGCAGCTTATAGGCCCTAAATCTGCTGACAGGTTCCCTTTAAAGACCGCCCACTCATGTGCACTACAATACATTGACCTGCCCTCAGTAGGGCAGATAACAGTGCGCCTGCACAGGAGCGTAATGCCAGCCGGTGTAGAAGACATAGATCGCGTAATCTACACTGGGTAGGATAGGAGGATGGCGATCGCAGCTGAAAGGAGGCGCTGGAGTGGATGGCGCCCATAGCACTCGACTGCCCCCTAGGTGAGATTAGAAGTGTCTTATGTTATACAGCGTGGCCTGGGCTCTAATACAGTATTCTAGAACACTATATAAGAGCTCACCGGTGGTGGGTGCAGCTTATAGGCACCAAACATGGTAACAGGTTTGCGTTAATCATTTTCCTTATTCTACAGACGGTGAAGAACAAATATGGCAGCAGCAAACAGATGAAGATTAGCACTCTCCCGCAGCTGCGGTCAGAAGTGGTCCTGCAGATGGCGCGCCCGCTGCTGTCCTAGCCCTGTATAGATGTATTGTGATCACCTTTTGTGCTGCTTGTAAATAGTATTTTTGCTTTTAATAAAGTTCCTCTTTTTATTTGTTCTGATTTTTGTGTAGCCTTCTCCACTTGCTGATCTGGAGCCTTTGATGTCTGTGGCCACATCGATGTTTACTGGTTAGCTTGGGCACTCGCTAAGGACTGGGCACTAATGCGATCCTTGCATGATACTCAGCTCTCGCTGGCAGCACAGTGGGAGCAGTGTCATGCGAGTGTCACTGACTGAGGTCTGTGCAATCGGACCTTAGCTGTGGGGGGGGGGGCGGCGCTGAGGAGGAGAGGGATTTATCTCCCTCTCCTCTGTTGCTGGCTATTGCCATTCTCGCCCTGCACTTGCGGTACACCGGTGTACCACGAGTGCAGTGCGTGTTGGTTTTTTTTTTTTTTTTTCTTCTCACCCTATAGACTTTGGGTGCGAGAGAATCTAGGATCGCATTAAGTTGCAGCATGCTGATTGTTTTCTCGGTCCTATTAGGGCTGAGAAAATAATAGCTCATGGGTGCTGACATAGGCTAATATTGGTCCACGTGGAATGCAATGTTAACGCATTCCACGCCATGTGTCTTAGGCCTAATATCAGAAGTTGTAATATTAACAAGTTCGATCTCTGCTGATTATTGGGTGAAGGACACATCCAGTAACTAGGTCAATGTTACTTAGGGTTGTAGGAGCTGTCCCGGAGCAACACTGACTCCTTAGCTGTAGGAAGGGCAACTAACACTGAAAAGCTGCTTATCTGCTGCATCCAGATTAAGGGTACATCCGCACGCTGCGTTCTTGATTTGACAAAAAATGCACCCTCTGGCAGACTTCGTCAACTGGAAACTGTTTGACAAAACAAAATGCATCCAAAACACGTTTCGAATGCAATTTTTGACCAGTGTGGTCCCACGGCGATTCAGCTCTGCTACATCCCTGTTCGGTCACAGCAGCACCGTAGAGCATGACTGGCCGCTGACAGAGCCATGCTATAAGAATGCACTCTGATGAACCTGTGTACTGCAACACAGGCAGTAGTGCAGGGCCCGCAGCTGTGACATCAGAGGTTCATCAGAGTTCACTGTCATCGTGCGGCTCTGTTTCACGGCCTGATTTGCTGTCACAGATGGACTCCAGCTGTGGATAACCTGAGTGATATCACTGCTGATGGCGAGACTCTCTTCAGTTGCTGCGTGGAGCTCACAGCGATTGGTTGTACTCTATGGCCGCTCAGTGTCAGATGTAGAAGTGCGGGAAGTGTTGTGTGGATTACATCGGCCCTGGAGGGGTAAAACGTGGTAGTGGTGGTTTTTTTTTTTTTTTTTTTTTGTTTCCGGTGTTTATTTACTTATTGATGGGGCGTATCTCTGACTCCTTCCATCACTAAGCTAGGACTTTGTGGCAGCTATGGTCTGCCATTAACTCATAACCCTGATTGCCATCACACCAGGGCATTTGGCATGAGCTAGGTAAAGGCCTGGGACTGTTGCATCTAATGGATGTGGCAATTCTGGGGGCTTCCAATAATGTGGGTCTCCCCAGTCTGCGAATACCAGCCCTTGGCTGTGTGGCCTTATCTTGGCTGGGTATCAAAATGGAGGAGGGGGGGGATGGTGATGCATGATGTAATTTTATTTATTGTACTGCGTGACATACACTACACAGTTCAAAGTTTGGTGTCCCAGAGACAATATTTCTTTTCCAAGAAAAATACTTTTATTTAGCAAATGAGTTGCAGAATGAATAGAGAATATCGTCCAGACATTGACTAGGTTAGAATTAATTTATTTTACTTGACATTTTCTCCCTCACACTTTTGCTTTCGTACCAGAATGTTCCTTTGTAGACCTTTGGCATTCTAGCTGTTAATTTGCAGAGGTAATCTGGAGATATTTCACCCCATGCTTCTCCCCCTCCCACAAGTTGGAATGGCTTGATGGGTACTTTTTGTGCACCATACGGTCAAGCTGCTCCCACAATAGCTCAAGGGTTGATCTGGTGACTGGGCTGGCCACTCCATTAGAATACCTGATGCCTGTTTCTTCCCTAAATAGTTCATGCATAATTTTTCATTGTCCTGTTGTAGGATGAAACTGGCTCCAATCAAGCGCTGTCCACAGGGTATGGAATTGTATTGTAAAATGGAGCGATTAGCTTTCCTTATTCAAAATGCCTTGTACAAATCTCCCACTTTACCAGCACCAAAGCAACCCCAGACCTTCACATTACCTCCACCATGCTTGACAGATGGTGTCAGGCACTCTTCCAGCATCTTTTCAGTTGTTCTCTGGATCACACAGAACATTTGTGAGACTAACACCTTAAACTTTGATTCGTCTGTCCATAACACTTTTTTCCAATCTTCCTCTGTCCAATGTCTGTTCTTTTGCCCATATTAATCTTTTCCTTTGATTAACCAGTCTCAGATATGGCTTTTTCTTTGCCACTCTGCCCTGAAGGCCGGCATCCTGGAGTCTCCTCTTCACTGTAGACATTGACACTGGCGGGTACTAATGAAGCTGCCAGTTGAGTACCTGTGAGGCATTGAATTCTCAAACTACAGACTCTAATGTACTTGTCTTGTTGCTCAGTTCTGCAGCGCGGCCTCCCACTTCTTTCTACTTTGGTGAGAGCCTGTTTGTGCTCTCCTCTGAAGGGAGTAGTACACACCGTTGTAGGAAATCTTCAGTTTCTTGGCAATTTCTTGCCTCCATTTCTAAGAACAAGAATAGACTGTCAAGTTTCACATGAAAGTTCTTTTTCTGGCCATTTTGAGAGTTTAATGGAACCAACAAATGTAATGCTCCAGATTCTCAACTAGCTCAAAGGAAGGTCAGTTTTATAGCTTCTTAATCAGCAAAACTGTCTTCAGCTGTGCGAACATACTTGCACAAGGGTTTAAGAGATTTTTTTAACATCCATTAGGCTTCTAACACAGGCTAATTTCACACATCCGGCTTTTCACTGGTTTGCTGGATTCGGTGCACGCCAGTACAGTGTATACAGTACAAAGGCAGTGCCGCAACTTCAGGGTCACATTACAGCATGTGACCAGCGCTTGTCGTGCTGCCATTATACTGTATACTGGCGTGTGTTGAATCTGGCAAACCGGCGAAAAGCCGGATGTATGAAACTAGCCTTAGGAAACACAATGTACCATTAGAACATGAGTGGTGGTTATTGGAAATGGGCCTCTATACACCTATGTAGATATTGCATTAAAAACCAATTGTTTGAAGCTAGAATAGTCATATACTACATTAACAATGTATAGAGTGGATTTCTGTTTAATTTAGTGTTAGCGTCATAGAAAAAAAGAAGGGAATTTTGTTTACTTACCGTAAATTCCTTTTCTTCTAGCTCCAATTGGGAGACCCAGACAATCGGGTGTATAGGCTATGCCTCCGGAGGCCGCACAAAGTATTACACTAAAAGTGTAAAGCCCCTCTGTGAGGTAAATCCGGAGATATGACGATAAATCATGATATTCAAGTATGTCAGGAAGCCCTCTCCTGGTGTCACCCCCCCCCCCTTTCCTTCACACAACTGGTTTAGCAACAAACTCCATGGCCATGTCCTGTGATATGGAAATTAGGTGGCTTTAGGACAAAGGACACAGGATGACTCCCTGCCGTCACCCTGTAACAAGAGTTGTATCTCATTAGCAAGGCTATGGAACTAGCAGACAGAACGACTCCAGTAAAAAATGGTTCATATCTCGCAAGCCATATTTCCGATAAATATGGCAACCATAAAAATGGTGTCCGCATGTGGACGATGCCGGCACCCCCTTTTTATGGGAGCAGGACATTGGGAAATGCCCCAGGCGTGATATCAGCCAATGGGGAACTGGCAGACAGGTCATGAGTCCCCTCGTTCTGTAGCTAAATTCATAACTGTCACAATGAGAGCATTGGCGTCCGCCTACGACGCTCCCAGGCAAAGTTATGGCCAATATCCCCTTTGCTGGATAATTCTGATCCATGCAGGGGGAGTGGCAGTGCTTCCCTGTGAGGTCACGAAGGTAGGAGGGGACCTGGATTTGGCCAGGTTGATAACCCTACTTCGGCCATTTTCCAGTGTTCTTCTGCTCGGGGGCCTGGTTGGGAAAGACCTGTGAGGGAGTTCCTGGAAACCTGGTCTACAGCGCCCCCCTGTGGCCAGACGCAACAAGGTAACTGCTGGAACTGTGTATGCCTGTTTGTAACCCATGCTTTGACTGTAACTGTACTCTGACATATGTATATTCTGTAGATTCCCTATTGTACATATTGTAGTTTCTAGTGTGCTTTAGGCTGATTAAATTATATAATTAATCTTGGGCTGTTCTGTTATCTCGATCTTGAATCCCACGTCTGTGTGTTCGGCTAATAGTTACCGTAAAGCGGTTGGTGGCAGCGAGTTGTGCCAAGGATTATTGTGGGGAGGCCAGTGAGATTCTGGGAGGTTTAGATATATTCCGCCCGCGGAGGTCGGGGGAATATATACCCTACTCTCACCGGGGACCCTTCAATAATCGGCATAAGTAGTATAGCGGCCTCCTTGCTTATTGTCGGGCAATTCCATAATTGGCCTGACTATAAGAGGGGCGCTAGAGAGCGCGTCACGTGCTCTGTCTGTCGGTCGGGAGGTATAAAGGAGGGGTGACCCCCCACTTGTTACACCCCGATTGTGACGTACTGGTAGCCAGCGCGGGAGATTTCTGAGTGACCCCCCGGTGGTTTGTGACATATTGGTGGCAAGCGGTGGGATCGAGATAATAGTGTGTGTGAGTGTGAGACCCATACTCCCAGACACTAAAGACTGCCTGCAGCAGCTGTGGCTGCTGGGGTCTTCAGACTAGCTCAACACTAGAGTGTCAGAGTGCAGATACTGTAAGGTGTGTGGAGGCATCAGGTGTCAGTTCTGTGTCAGTGACCAAAAGTCTGCAAGAATGGCTGAGAGCACCAGGAGCAAAGCCAAAGGAATGGCCGATGCTCAGGCCAGAGACGATGAGGAGGTTGTCCACGAGTCCTCCAGGAGCTCGACGCCAGAAAACAGCTCTGCAGAGGACATTGCACAACCGGGCACTGCTGGACAAGATGAGGAGCAGCTCGCCCAAGGGTCCTCAACGAGCCAGACGCCAGCCCTCCGCTCTGCAATGGACAGTGAAGCACCAGGCTCCGCAGCGGGCCGCAGATCACCACGTGCCATTCCACCGAGCCTGGGAGGCTCGGATAGCCTTCTTCAAATGGCTATGGCCCTACGCCAGGCTGGAGACCGGGAGGGCTACAAGGAACTCATGGCCGAGCGTGAGCGGCAAGCAGCGCGTGAAGAGCGCCAGGCAGAGCGTAACTACCAGCTGCAGCTAGCTCAGCTCCGGCCCTCATCAGCCACCCGTGACCTTCCAGACACCAAACTTCCAAAGGTCCGTGTTGAGGACTTCCCAGTGCTGGAGAAGGATGGAGACTTGGACTCTTTCTTGACTGCTTTTGAACGGACTTGCTTGCAGCATCATCTGAACAAGGACCAGTGGGCCAAATACCTGACCCCCCGTTTAAGGGGTAAGGCCCTGGATGTCCTTGGGGACTTGCCTGCTGAGGCAGATCAGGGCTACGACACCATCAAGCGGGCCCTGATCCAACAGTACAACCTCACTCCAGAGTCCTACCGCAAGAAGTTCCGGAGCCTACAGAAGGGACCAAAGGACTCCTGGGCTGACCACCGGCGGGCACTTGCCCGAGCTGCCGACCACTGGACCCAAGGCCTGCAGCTTTCCACCGGACCGGAGATCCTGGACTTGTTCATCACGGAGCAACTCTTGTGGAACTGCCCTGAGGATCTCCGCCAGTTCATCCGAGACCAGAAGCCAAAGGGGTCCACGGCTACAGCTGCCCTTGCCGATGACTACACCAACAACCGGGCCCCTGAGGCCAGGAGAGCGGCCACCAGCAGCACCTGGAGAGGGGGTAAGATGAATTCTGCGACTGCCCCACCTGCCCCTAGACTGCAGGGGGTGTCCCCCTCAACTCCCCTCTCCAGGCCCGTGGCAGAGCCAAGACGGTGCCACCAGTGCAACCTACCTGGACACTTCAAGGCCATGTGCCCTCAGCGTCCCAAGGCCCCGGCTCCGTCCCCGTCCCAAGGGCCGCCCAAGGTGTATTGTGTGGGTGGGGGTGGTGGTAGGTCCCTGGACAGCTTCCAACCTGTCACCGTCGGCCGGTCTGTGACCATAGGACTGCGAGACAGCGCCTCGGAGGTGACTCTGGTGCGGCCTGAGATGGTGTCCCCCCAAGACTTGATCCCTGGAAAAACCCTCGCTGTCTCCGGGATTGGAGGCATTGACCCGGCGCTGCCTGTTGCTGACATTTATGTGGACTGGGGCGCAGGGCGAGGGGTGAGGGAGGTGGGGGTAACTGATCGGATCCCTGCAAACGTGCTACTTGGGACAGATTTGGGGCAAATAACCTCCCAGTTTGGCCCCGCCCCAAAGGCTGAACCTTCAGCCAGTGCTGACGTGCCTCCGGACAATGTTAATGTGTTATCTATGAATGATGTAAGGGAGGAGGGAGTGAACTCTGATATTTCTGCTTGCACAGACACCATAGACACACACGCAGCTGCAGCTGTGACAGGGGAGGGGGTCAGAGAAAGGTGTGACAATGCCTCTACAAGTAACCAGCCTGTGAGCTGGGATCTGCTGCCCTCTGCAGGGATAAGCAGAGAGCAGGGTGCTGCAGGGGGAGGACCAGTGTGTGGGGTGGGGGCTACCACAGCAAATGTGGGGTCCCCAGAGATTTCACAGCGGGGTTCTGTTGCTGCAGGGGGGGAACAGGCAGGTGAGATTGGGGCCGGTCCAGGAGCGGAAGTGCTCCCAGGTAAGATCTCGGTGCATAGTTCCCCCACAACCGGGGTGTCAGGAAGCCAGGTAGGTCTGCCTGAACCGGCGACTTGGTCAGGAACGGAGGAGGAGCAGGCACGACCCACGGTCGCAGCGGCTGTGGCCGCTGTCACCCGCAGTGGGAGTGCTGGAAGCCAAGGGGCCTCCCGGAGGTCCGATAGCTCTTCCCCTTCTGACCAAGTGGCAGCCGAGTCAGGTGGAGGCCAGGACACAGGTCCCGGGGTACTGACTGAAGATGTGACAGTCTCGTCGATTCTGGCCACATCTAGTCAGGGGTTTCAGGCAGCGTTAGAAGCTGACGACAGCCTGAAAGCTCTTAAGGAGCAGGCGGCACAGCCTCCCTCGGACTCGGACCCGGAGCGAGTGGTCTGGGACCAAGGACGGCTGTACCGGGCCACGGTCCAGCAGGGTTCACCGGAGGCGTGGCCCAGGGACCGACAGTTGGTGGTACCCTATCCGTTCCGGACGGAGTTGTTGCGGATCGCACATGAGATTCCGATGGCCGGACACCTAGGGATCGCTAAGACCAAGGCCAGGTTAAACCAGCATTTCTACTGGCCAAAAATGGGGGCCGATGTGGCTGCCTACTGCCGTTCGTGTGAAACCTGTCAGAGAGTGGGGAAGGCGGGGCCACGCCCCAAAGCCCCACTGGTATCTCTGCCAATCATCGATGAGCCTTTCAGGAGGGTGGCTGTGGATCTGGTCGGCCCGCTGGCCATCCCCAGCAGCTCCGGGAAACGCTTCATACTGACGGTAGTGGACTATGCCACCCGGTACCCAGAAGCAGTGGCCTTGTCGTCCATTCGGGCTGACAAGGTGGCCACCGCATTGCTGGAGATTTTCTCCCGAGTGGGTTTTCCCCAGGAAATGCTCACTGACCGGGGGACCCAATTCATGTCCCAGCTGATGGAGGCCCTCTGTAAGCAAGTCCAGGTGCGACATCTGGTGGCCAGCCCGTACCATCCACAGACTAATGGCCTGTGCGAGCGGTTCAATGGCACCTTAAAGCAGATGCTTAAGATGTTGGTCGACTCCCATGGGCGTGACTGGGAGCGGTATCTCCCACACCTGTTATTTGCTTACCGGGAGGTTCCACAGGCCTCAACAGGATTCTCACCGTTTGAGCTCCTGTACGGGCGACGTGTGCGGGGCCCCCTGGCTCTGGTGAAAGAGGCTTGGGAAGGGGATTTGGCCACCCCTGGAGTGTCGGTTATCGAGTATGTCATGCGCTTCCGGGACAAAATGCAGGCCTTGACGCAACTGGTACACGACAATATGGCTCAAGCCCAGGCCGATCAGAAGCGTTGGTACGACCAGAACGCTTGTGAGAGGACCTACCAAGTGGGTCAAGAGGTGTGGGTACTGGTCCCCGTACCACAGGACAAGCTTCAGGCAGCCTGGGAAGGCCCATACCTCGTGTACCAGCAGCTCAACCCTGTGACGTACCTGGTCACCCTGGACCCTGCCCGTGGAAGGCGGAAGCCCTTCCATGTGAACATGATGAAGGCACATCATGAGCGGGAGGCATGTGCGCTCCCCGTGTGCAACCTGCCCGAGGAGGGAGAAGCGGAAACCCTCTTGGATATGCTAGCCCAGGTTAGGGCAGGCAGATCCATTGAGGATGTGGAGGTTGGCCACCAGCTCTTGGAGGACCAACGGTCCCAGCTGTGGGCCACCCTACACCCCTTCCGGGGGTTGTTTACCAACCAGCCCGGAAGGACTGACTTGGCTGTCCATCACGTGGACACTGGGGATCATCCCCCGATCCGGCGTTCAGCATATCGGGTCTCCCTGGAGGTGCAGCAACACATGCGCCAGGAGATTGACGAGATGCTGGAGCTGGGGGTGATCCAGGCATCCAACATCGCTTGGGCCTCGCCTGTAGTCCTCGTCCCTAAGAAGGACCGAACCACTCGGTTCTGCGTGGACTACAGAGGGCTCAATGCGGTCACGGTCGCCGATGCGTACCCAATGCCACGCATCGATGACCTGCTCGATCAGTTGGCCGGGGCTCAGTACCTGACCATCATGGATCTGAGCCGGGGATATTGGCAGATCCCCCTGACTCGCAAGGCCAGGGAACGCTCTGCCTTTATTACCCCATTTGGACTGTACGAGTCCACGGTGATGCCATTCGGGATGAGGAATGCCCCTGCCACTTTCCAGCGGATGGTCAACACCCTGCTCAAGGGACTTGAAGGGTACGCGGCCGCGTACCTAGATGACATTGCCGTCTTCAGTCCCACCTGGGAGGACCACCTAGAGCATCTAGCACAGGTGCTCAGGCGGATCCACCGGGCAGGTTTGACCATCAAGCCGGGAAAGTGTCAGCTGGCCATGAGCGAGGTCCAGTACCTCGGTCACCGGGTAGGTGGGGGAACGCTGAAGCCCGAGCCTGAGAAAGTGGAGGCCATCGCATCCTGGCCCACCCCCAGGACCAAGAAGCAGGTGATGTCCTTCTTGGGGACCGCTGGGTACTATAGGAGGTTTGTTCCATGCTATAGTAGCCTGGCAAAGCCCTTGACGGACCTCACCAAGAAGAAGCTGCCCTCTGCAGTCGATTGGACAATGGACTGCGAGACAGCCTTCCGGGCCCTAAAGGACGCCCTGTCCAGCCCGCCCGTGCTACAGGCAGCCGACTTCACGCGGCCGTTTGTAGTACAGACCGACGCCAGTGACTTCGGCCTCGGTGCGGTGCTCAGCCAGGTGGACTCTGCGAGCCAAGAGCACCCAGTCTTGTACCTGAGCAGGAAGCTGTTACCAAGGGAAGTTGCCTATTCCACGATGGAGAAGGAGTGCCTGGCCATAGTGTGGGCCCTGCAGCGTCTGCAACCCTATCTATACGGGCGCCACTTCATCGTGGAGACGGACCACAATCCCCTCAGCTGGTTGCACACCGTCTCTGGGACGAATGGGCGATTGTTGCGATGGAGCCTTGCGCTCCAGCAATACAACTTCACCATTCGCCACAAAAGGGGCCGTGACCACGGTAACGCAGACGGGCTGTCCCGACAAGGAGAGGTCGCGGACGGGCGCACGGGGGAACACCGGAGTGTGCTGCCCCCTAGCGCCCTCAAAAGGGGGGAGGTGTGAGGTAAATCCGGAGATATGACGATAAATCATGATATTCAAGTATGTCAGGAAGCCCTCTCCTGGTGTCACCCCCCCCCCCCTTTCCTTCACACAACTGGTTTAGCAACAAACTCCATGGCCATGTCCTGTGATATGGAAATTAGGTGGCTTTAGGACAAAGGACACAGGATGACTCCCTGCCGTCACCCTGTAACAAGAGTTGTATCTCATTAGCAAGGCTATGGAACTAGCAGACAGAACGACTCCAGTAAAAAATGGTTCATATCTCGCAAGCCATATTTCCGATAAATATGGCAACCATAAAAATGGTGTCTCCGCATGTGGACGATGCCGGCACCCCCTTTTTATGGGAGCAGGACATTGGGAAATGCCCCAGGCGTGATATCAGCCAATGGGGAACTGGCAGACAGGTCATGAGTCCCCTCGTTCTGTAGCTAAATTCATAACTGTCACAATGAGAGCATTGGCGTCCGCCTACGACGCTCCCAGGCAAAGTTATGGCCAATATCCCCTTTGCTGGATAATTCTGATCCATGCAGGGGGAGTGGCAGTGCTTCCCTGTGAGGTCACGAAGGTAGGAGGGGACCTGGATTTGGCCAGGTTGATAACCCTACTTCAGCCATTTTCCAGTGTTCTTCTGCTCGGGGGCCTGGTTGGGAAAGACCTGTGAGGGAGTTCCTGGAAACCTGGTCTACAGCGCCCCCCTGTGGCCAGACGCAACAAGGTAACTGCTGGAACTGTGTATGCCTGTTTGTAACCCATGCTTTGACTGTAACTGTACTCTGACATATGTATATTCTGTAGATTCCCTATTGTACATATTGTAGTTTCTAGTGTGCTTTAGGCTGATTAAATTATATAATTAATCTTGGGCTGTTCTGTTATCTCGATCTTGAATCCCACGTCTGTGTGTTCGGCTAATAGTTACCGTGAAGCGGTTGGTGGCAGCGAGTTGTGCCAAGGATTATTGTGGGGAGGCCAGTGAGATTCTGGGAGGTTTAGATATATTCCGCCCGCGGAGGTCGGGGGAATATATACCCTACTCTCACCGGGGACCCTTCAATAATCGGCATAAGTAGTATAGCGGCCTCCTTGCTTATTGTCGGGCAATTCCATAATTGGCCTGACTATAAGAGGGGCGCTAGAGAGCGCGTCACGTGCTCTGTCTGTCGGTCGGGAGGTATAAAGGAGGGGTGACCCCCCACTTGTTACACCCCGATTGTGACGTACTGGTAGCCAGCGCGGGAGATTTCTGAGTGACCCCCCGGTGGTTTGTGACACCCTCCCCTTCTGCCTATACACCCCCCGTGCTCCCACGGGCTCCTCAGTTTTGGTGCAAAAGCAAGAAGGAGGAAAAGAAATATAAACTGGTTTAAGTAAATTCAATCCGAAGGAATATCGGAGAACTGAAACCATTCAACATGAACAACATGTGTACACACAAAAAAACAGGGGCGGGTGCTGGGTCTCCCAATTGGAGCTAGAAGAAAAGGAATTTACGGTAAGTAAACAAAATTCCCTCCTTTGTCGCTCCATTGGGAGACCCAGACAATTGGGACGTCCAAAAGCAGTCCCTGGGTGGGTAAAATAATACCTCATGATAGAGCCGTAAAACGGCCCCTTCCTACAGGTGGGCAACCGCCGCCTGAAGGACTCGTCTACCTAGGCTGGCATCCACCGAAGCATAGGTATGTACCTGATAGTGTTTCGTGAAAGTGTGCAGGCTCGACCAGGTAGCTGCCTGACACACCTGCTGAGCCGTAGCCTGGTGCCTCAAAGCCCAGGACGCGCCCACGGCTCTTGTAGAATGGGCCTTCAGCCCTGAGGGAACCGGAAGCCCAGCAGAACGGTAAGCTTCGAGAATTGGTTCCTTGATCCACCGAGCCAGGGTTGATTTGGAAGCCTGTGACCCTTTACGCTGGCCAGCGACAAGGACAAAGAGTGCATCCGAGCGGCGCAGGGGCGCCGTCCGAGAAATGTAGAGCCTGAGTGCTCTCACCAGATCTAACAAGTGCAAATCCTTTTCACATTGGTGAACCGGATGAGGACAAAAAGAAGGTAAGGAGATATCCTGATTGAGGTGAAAGGGGGATACCACTTTAGGGAGAAATTCCGGAACCGGACGCAGAACCACCTTGTCCTGGTGAAACACCAGGAAAGGGGCTTTGCATGACAGCGCTGCTAGCTCAGACACTCTCCGAAGTGAAGTGACTGCTACTAGAAAAACCACTTTCTGCGAAAGGCGTGAGAGAGAAATATCTCTCATTGGCTCGAATGGTGGTTTCTGAAGAACCATCAGCACCCTGGGTTCTAACGGCCGCTTGTAAGGAGGAACGATGTGACAAACCCCCTGCAGGAACGTGCGTACCTGTGGAAGTCTGGCTAGGCGCTTCTGGAAAAACACAGAGAGCGCTGAGACTTGTCCCTTAAGGGAGCCGAGCGACAAACCCTTTTCCAGTCCAGATTGAAGGAAGGACAGAAAAGTGGGCAAGGCAAAAGGCCAGGGAGAAAAACCCTGAGCAGAGCACCACGACAGGAAAATTTTCCACGTCCTGTAGTAGATCTTGGCGGACGTTGGTTTCCTAGCCTGTCTCATAGTGGCAATGACGTCTTGAGATAACCCTGAAGACGCTAGGATCCAGGACTCAATGGCCACACAGTCAGGTTGAGGGCCGCAGAATTCAGATGGAAAAACGGCCCTTGAGATAGCAAGTCTGGTCGGTCTGGTAGTGCCCACGGTTGGCCGACCGTGAGATGCCACAGATCCGGGTACCACGACCGCCTCGGCCAGTCTGGAGCGACGAGGATGACGCGGCGGCAGTCGGCCCTGATCTTGCGTAACACTCTGGGCAACAGTGCCAACGGAGGAAACACATAAGGGAGCTGAAACTGCGACCAATCCTGAACTAAGGCGTCTGCCGCCAGAGCTCTGGGATCTTGAGACCGTGCCATGAACGTCGGTACCTTGTTGTTGTGCCGGGACGCCATGAGGTCGACGTCCGGCACCCCCCAGCGGCAACAGATCTCCTGAAACACGTCCGGGTGAAGGGACCATTCCCCTGCGTCCATGCCCTGGCGATTGAGATAATCTGCTTCCCAGTTTTCCACGCCTGGGATGTGAACTGCTGAGATGGTGGAGGCCGTGGCTTCCACCCACATCAAAATCCGCCGGACTTCCTGGAAGGCTTGCTGACTGCGTGTGCCGCCTTGGTGGTTGATGTATGCCACCGCTGTGGAATTGTCCGACTGAATTCGGATCTGCTTGCCTTCCAGCCACTGCTGGAACGCTTTCAGGGCAAGATACACTGCCCGTATTTCCAGAACTTTGATCTGAAGCGAGGACTCTTGCTGGGTCCACGTACCCTGAGCCCTGTGGTGGAGAAAAACCGCTCCCCACCCTGACAGACTCGCGTCCGTCGTGACCACCTCCCCGGATGGGGGTAGGAAGGATTTCCCCTTCGATAATGAAGTGGGAAGAAGCCACCACCGAAGGGAAGCTTTGGTCGCCTGAGAGAGGGAGACGTTCCTGTCGAGGGACGTCGGCTTCCTGTCCCATTTGCGTAGGATGTCCCATTGAAGAGGACGCAGGTGAAACTGCGCGAAAGGGACTGCCTCCATTGCTGCCACCATCTTCCCCAGGAAGTGCATGAGGCGCCTCAAGGGGTGTGACTGGCCTTGAAGGAGAGATTGTACCCCTTTCTGTAGTGACCGCTGCTTGATCAGCGGAAGCTTCACTATCGCTGAGAGGGTATGAAACTCCATGCCAAGGTATGTCAGCGATTGGGCCGGTGTCAGATTTGACTTTGGCAAATTGATGATCCACCCGAAACTCTGGAGAGTCTCCAGGGTAGCGTCGAGGCTGTGTTGGCATGCCTCTTGAGAGGGTGCCTTGATCAACAGATCGTCCAAGTACGGGATCACCGAGTGACCCTGAGAGTGGAGGACCGCTACTACAGTAGCCATAACCTTGGTGAAAACCCGTGGGGCTGTTGCCAGGCCGAACGGTAGTGCCACGAACTGCAGGTGTTCGTTTTCTATGGCGAAGCGCAAGAAGCGCTGGTGCTCTGGAGCAATCGGTACGTGGAGATAAGCATCTTTGATATCGATCGATGCAAGGAAATCTCCTTGGGACATTGAGGCGATGACGGAGCGGAGGGATTCCATCCGGAACCGCCTGGTCTTTACGTGTTTGTTGAGAAGTTTCAGGTCCAGGACAGGACGGAAAGACCCGTCCTTCTTTGGGACCACAAACAAGTTGGAGTAAAAACCGTGGCCCTGTTGCTGAAGAGGAACAGGGACCACCACTCCTTCTGCCTTCAGAGTGCCCAGCGCCTGCAGAAGAGCCTCGGCTCGCTCGGGAGGCGGGGATGACCTGAAGAATCGAGTCGGGGGACGAGAGGTGAACTTTATCTTGTAACCGTGAGACAGAATGTCTCTCACCCAACGGACTTTTACCCGTGGCAGCCAGGTGTCGCAAAAGCGGGAGAGCCTGCCACCGACCGAAGATGCGGAGTGAGGAGGCCGAAAGTCATGAGGAAGCCGCTTTGGTAGCGGCACCCCCGGTGGTCTTTTTAGGACGTGACTTAGACCCCCATGCATCAGAGTTCCTTTGATCTTTCTGAGGCCTTTTGGACGAGGAGAATTGGGACCTGCCCGCGCCCCGAAAGGACCGAAACCTCGACTGCCCCCTCCTCTGTTGGGGTATGTTCGGTTTGGGCTGGGGTAAGGATGTATCCTTTCCCTTGGATTGTTTGATGATTTCATCCAAACGCTCGCCAAACAATCGGTCGCCAGAAATTGGCAAACTGGTTAAGCGCTTTTTTTGAAGCAGAATCTGCCTTCCATTCCCGTAGCCACAAGGCCCTGCGTAGTACCACCGAATTGGCGGCTGCAACCGCTGTACGGCTCGCAGAGTCCAGGACAGCATTAATAGCGTAAGACGCAAATGCCGACGTCTGAGTGGTTATGGACGCCACCTGTGGCGCGGACGTGCGTGTGGCTGCGTCAATTTGCGCTTGGCCTGCTGAGATAGCTTGTAGCGCCCATATGGCTGCGAATGCTGGGGCAAAAGAAGCGCCGATAGCTTCATAGATGGATTTCAACCAGAGCTCCATCTGCCTGTCAGTGGCATCTTTGAGTGAAGCCCCATCTTCCACTGCAAGTATGGATCTAGCTGCCAGTCTGGAGATTGGAGGATCCACTTTGGGACACTGAGCCCAACTTTTGACCACGTCAGGGGGAAAGGGATAACGTGTATCCTTAAGGCGCTTAGAAAAACGCTTATCTGGACAAGCATGGTGATTCTGGACTGCCTCTCTGAAATCAGAGTGGTCCAGAAACATACTCTGTGTACGCTTGGGAAACCTGAAACGGAATTTCTCCTGCTGAGAAGCCGACTCCTCCGCCGGAGGAGCTGAGGGAGAAATATCCAGCATTAGATTGATGGACGCAATAAGATCGTTCACTATGGCGTCCCCGTCAGGAGTATCCAGATTGAGAGCGGCCTCAGGATCAGAATCCTGATCAACTGTCTCCGCTTCATCAACCAGAGATCCCCCCCCCTCTGAGACCCTGCACAATATGATAATGTCGAGGGAAATTCTAAGCGAGCTCGCTTAGTCGGTCTGGGGCTGGGGTCTGTGTCAGAACCCTCAGCCTGGGACCCATGAGATACCCCGGGAGGACATTGTTGGTCCAACTGAGGTGGGCCAGGGAACAAAGATTCAACAGAGTCCCTGTGCTGAGATACCGGCCTGGACTGCAAGGCTTCTAGTATCTTAGCCATAGTCTCAGAGAGTTTTGCAAACTCCGTCCCCGTCACCTGGACAGTGTCAGAAGGTGGCTCCCCCTGGGCCCCTCTTAGCAGAGGCTCTGGCTGAGTAAGTGCCACAGGGGCCGAACAGTGCACACAATGAGGGTCAGTGGAACCTGCCGGTAGCGGGGTCGTACATGCGGCGCAGGCAGCATAAAAAGCCTGTGTTTTGGCACCCCTGCCTTTCGTGGGCGCCATGCTATTATCTTCCCTGAGCAACACAATAGGGTATATAGCCAGAAATCAACTGTGCACCATACAGTGTAAAATATATATACCATAAACATATGTTACACTACTGCACAATGGGGCTAGCACCACAGGTGCTGCTTACCACCCGCTTAAAGCGGTTGTGAGGCCACCAGAGTCCCTGCCTGGGTCTCCCAGACTTTGTCCCCCTCTGCAGCGTCCGAGGAGCTGACAGGAATGGCTGCCGGCGTCCTGAGGAGAGGAGGGAGCCGTGGGCGTGACCCAGAAAGTGCGGGAACTGGTGCCCGCACTGTGCACAGTGAGGGGGGTGGAGTATGCAAAGCATGCTCCAGCCCTCAGTGCTGCTCGTTCTGTGCAGCGTCCCGCCCTTCCCCTGCCTGTCAGGGCTGGGGGTGGGAAGAAAGGAAACTAGGCCGCAAAAAGCCGGGGACTCTAGTAATAAACGCGGCCGCCGTAAAAGCGCGGCCGGCGTGGAAGTCCCCGGCGCACTACAAGTCCCAGCCGCGCCGCGGTGTTTCCATGGCAGCGGCGGTCAGTGCGGCAGTCCCTATACATAAACACACTCAGCAGCGCTGAGTGTGTAATGGCACATATTAACCCGGTCAGCGCCGCGGTCCCCGGTGCACTAGCACACCCAGCAAAGCTGGAGTGTTGCTGTGCGCTGTCCCCACAGGGATACAGAGTACCTCCAAGTAGCAGGGCCATGTCCCTGAACGATACCCGGCTCCTATCCAGCAGGCTCCACAGGAGTTGTGGATGAAGCACGGTCTCAGTGCCTGGAGACCGATAGGATCCCACTTCACCCAGAGCCCGAAGGGGGATGGGGAAGGAAAACAGCATGTGGGCTCCAGCCTCCGTACCCGCAATGGATACCTCAACCTTAACCACACCGCCGACAAGAGTGGGGTGAGAAGGGAGCATGCTGGGGGCCCTATATGGGCCCACTTTTCTTCCATCCGATATAGTCAGCAGCTGCTGCTGACCAATCTGTGGAGCTGTGCGTGCATGTCTGCCTCCTTCGCACAAAGCAAAAAAACTGAGGAGCCCGTGGGAGCACGGGGGGTGTATAGGCAGAAGGGGAGGGGCTTTACACTTTTAGTGTAATACTTTGTGCGGCCTCCGGAGGCATAGCCTATACACCCGATTGTCTGGGTCTCCCAATGGAGCGACAAAGAAAATGTGCTTTTCTTTCAAATATAAGGAAATATCTAAGTGACCCTAAACCTTGGAACTGCAGTGTATACAGGGAGCTCCCCCTAGTGGTGGCTGCAGACAGAATATAATCATGTATCTCTATAAAGGGAACTTTTCCTAGGGATAACTGCAGACAGAATATAATCATGTACCTCTGTATACAGGGAGCTCCCTTTATTGGTGACTGCAGACAGAATTTTATGCATCACTGTATACAGGGAGCTCCCCCTAGTGGTGGTTACAGACAGGATCTTATCTTATATATCTGTATACAGAGAGCTCCCCCAAGTGGTGGCTGCAGAGAATCTTGTCTATCTCTGTATACAGGGGGGGTTTTCCTAGTGGTGGCTGCAGATAGAATCTTATCATGTATCTCTGTATACAGAGGGCTCCCCCTTGCTTTTTCTGCAGACTGCATCCTATGTATTTCTATATACAGGAAGCTCCCCTAGTAGTGGCTGTAGCCAGAATTTTATCATGTATCTCTATATACAGAGCACTCCCCCTAGTAGTGGCTGCAGACAGTATCTTATTATACAGAGGACTCACCCTAGTGGTCACTGCTGACAGGATCTTATATATCTGTGTACACAAGGGGGGGAGGATTTTCCCCTAGTGGTTGCTGCAGACTGGATCCAATGTATCTCTTTAGACAGAGGACTCCCCCTAGTGGTGGCTGCAGACAGGAACTCATCATGTATCTCTGTATACAGGGGACTCCCCCTAGTGGTGGCTGCAGACAGGAACTCATCATGTATCTCTGTATACAGGGGACTCCCCCTAGTGGTGACAGACAGGAGCTCATCATGTATCTCTGTATACAGAGGGCTTCCCCTAGTGGTGGCTGCAGAAAATCTCATGTGAAGAATGTTGAACTTGCTTGAAACAAAAAGCTTTCCATCTAGGTCAGAAGTCAGGATTCACACCGTCTTAGTCTCACACCTGTTCGGCTGCGTTATTCTTTATAGAAACGGTTTTATTAGAGAAATGTACAACTTTGGAGTTTATCTTATAGTCTGACAGATTCCAAGTTTTGTCCTCTCCGTCTGGAGCATAGCCGACATCTAGAAGGGCTCTTGAATTCATGCCCGGGTTACAGCTTTGTATGGAAGACCTTCATCTCACAAGTTCCATGTAAAGTGCACTTTTCAGAGGTAAGAATCACTGCATAATTTACCAGTATGAAGACTGCACCATCTCATGGTACAAGTGCCCCATAAACAACACAGAAAACGGCTCTCTAAAATCAGAATCATCCACATCCCAGAATATCAGCTCTCATTTCACAAGCTGAAAATAATTGCTAGAAATTAACTCTGTATTTGCTGCAGGATTTTTTTTTAGAGGCCAGGGAAAGTCCCAGAACGTGCAGTTATTCCCTCTAGGCTCGGTGCTTGCGTAGTCACCCACTTATCACCGCCTCGGCCGCCCGTACACATTGCTCCTCAGTGCGGGGACAGAGTCCTGATCGCTTTGTGATGTGAGAAGGGTAAAGTGCAAGACACAAGTTTAAGGCAAGTCCATGTAAACTACAAAACAAGACGAGGTTTTCACACGAATGCTAAAAGTCTGCCTTCTTATTGCTGGGGAATACATTACTCTAGCCCCCGAGTACCGGCAAGGTGCGAGTGGCCACAGGCCCGGGCCTCCAGCCATCAGCACAGTCATCATTGCACCTGCCGACTACACACCAACGAGCGGCTTCAGTTCTGTCAGTGAGAAACGATTATCTCCATTACTATCATATTCCTTCAAAGACCGGTACTGCCGCCGACCCCAGCCCAGCAGGAGCTCCAGCTCCTGGAAGGAAAATGTTCCATTGATTCCCTGGGGAGATTTCCTGAAGATATCCTCAAGATCTAGAGAGGAAAGAGACAACAGTCATTAGGGTTAACGTCTAACCCATTTCACTAGGTACCCAGGAAAGCGGCAGCCTAAGGCTACTTTCACACATCCGTTTTTTGCCGTCGGGCACAATCCGGCGAAATGCGAATAAAACTGATCCGGCGCTAGATCAGTTTTATTCCCTATTGACTTGTATTAGCGCCAGATAGCCCTGCGTTGCATGCAGCGTCCACCGGATCCAGTGAGATTTCTTCGGCTGCCGAAAAAGACGCAGCATGCAACATTTTTGTCTCCAGTAAAAAAAACGGACTATGCCGGATCCGACACCGTCTGGCATGTTTTATAATGGAATCCTATGGGCGCCGGATCAGTCATCATCCGGCATATGACGGAATCCAACAACAGATCAGTTTTATTGAACTGAGCATGCTCAGTATCACAACGGATCTGTGAAAAAAATGGAAGGAACACATGGAAAAAAAAAAAAAAAACCCTGATGCAACGGATCTATTTTTCGCCAGATCCATCGCATCAGTTTTTTAGCCGGATCGTGCCTTACGGCAAAAAAAACGATGTGTGAAACCAGCCGAAACTGTCACCGCCATCCCAGGGAGGAAACATGGAAGCTGCTACGGCCAGTGGCGGAGAGATGAAAGCTGCCATCAGCATTCAGAACAGAATAAAATCTCCAGTTGGTTAGTGCAGACACAAAACCTTGCCTTGTACTGTAGAAATTCCAGGTAGCACGTCACGCCGCTGTCGTCTTCTTGGATTCTTCTTCTCTGGTGTTGATGTCGCTGTGTCATCTGCAGAAAATAACATGAAACAGATCCACACTACTTGGCACAGTGGATTCTAGGCTGTGTTGCCACCATCACATCACTTACAACTTGTCTTACTTTGGGACATTTTTTTTTCACAAATTTTGGAACAATTGTTAAATTTTAAACTATGTTCCTAATGTTTTACCCCATATGTCCAAGGTCAGGAAGGGGTTATGTACTGTTAGCTGCTTCCCAGCCTTGAACATTCCCCATGTGCCCCTTGCAATCGGCCAGGGCATAGGAGCTGTACCCCAGCAATTGGCACGGGAAGCTCAGCTTATCTGACAGCCGAGCTCCAGCCCTCTCAGCTAAGGACGATCCCCGCTCTGTCCCTGGCTGTTTAACCCCCTAAGTGCCACAATTGATATCGATAGCGGTACTGAAGGGATTGTCAGAGAGATCACGCTCCCTCTCTCTCCTCTCTGATTGGTGCCCCATGCAGAGAGCCGGCTGTCAATCAACCGGATATCAGCAGTTACATCCCGCCGACTGATGATGTGGAGCAACTGAATTGACGACTAGAGCCATCACTGAAAACTAAGGGGTACTTTACACGCTGCGACATCGCTACCAATTGATAGCGATGTCAAGCGCGATAGCACCCGCCCCCGTCGTGTGTGTGCGATATTGTGTGATCGCTGCCGTAGCGAACATTATCGCTACGACAGCGTCACACGCACATACCTGGTCAGCGACGTCTCTGTGACCGCTGAACAATCCCTCCCTCAAGGGGGAGGTGCGTTCAGCGTCATAGCGACGTCACTAAGCGGCCGGCCAATAGAAGCGAAGGGGCGGAGATGAGCGGGACGTAACATCCCGCCCACCTCCTTCCTTCCGCATTGCCGGTGGACGGAAGTAAGGAGATGTTCGTCGCTCCTGCGGTGTCGCACATAGCGATGTGTGGTGCCGCAGGAACGACGAATAACATCGCTACTAAGCAGACAACGATTTTTTGATTCAGGACGATCTCTCCAAAGCAAATGATTTTGACCACTTTTGCGATTGTTTAAGGTCGCTCGTACGTGTCACATGCTGCGAAGTCGCTAAAAGCGCTGGATGTGCGTCATAAACAACGTGACCCCGACGACAATAAGTTAGCAATATCGTAGCGTGTAAAGCCCCCTTAAGTCTTGGACAAGACCTTTAATTACTTGAAAAAGAACTAGGTCTCTGTAGTGGCTCGTATGACCCCAGTTTTGGTAGTTTTGGGGCCTGGGTGGGGGGGGGGGGGGGAGAAATACTCTCTTTTCTGAATGGTCAATAACCCTGACGATGCTCCAGGTGCTCATATGGGTGAGGTTTATCCTCAGCGATCCACACCTCAGATCAGTCCAGAGACAGGCAAGCTGCAGCATGCATTAGAAACCCAGAGACCAGGAGTCAGGGTCTGGATTTTCTTTTGTGGTTCATGCCCCATAGGCCATCATGCCCCATAGGCCACTTACCTGCCTTCAACTTGTCACTATCCGGGGCATTGGTCAGCACGTGGATGAGCTGCAGCTGCTCTTGGATGTCGGAAACATCGTCATACTTTGACGTCTTAGAAGAGAACAATGAGAAATGTCTTGATAAGAAATCTCAGCATAGCACCAGGAAAGAAGAAATAGAGGAAGCAGCTGGGGAGGAAAGGCAGGAGACTGCAGAAAGCATGGGGGAGAACAGAGTCTGGAAAAATCATCAATGGGGAAGGGCCTGGTTGTGGCGGTAGCAAGAATTGAGAAAGGCTCTGGAAGCTAGTGAGGACTGAAGAAAGCAGGGCAACCTCAGAAAACAGCAGCCACCATATATTTGTCTTTCACTGCAAATGCACTGAATTAATCACATCTACAAGTTGTACCTGTCCTTATCTTGAAAGCCAAGCAGAGTGTGCCCAGTCATCCCTTTAAGGCCTTGTGCGCACTAGACGGAATTTCCCACGGATTTGCTGAATGTTTCGCTGCAGAAAATGTTCATAACATCTCTGCAGTGATTCACAAGCAATTCTTATAGGAAAAAAAAATGCTGTGTGCACTATGCAGATTTTGACAGCTGCATGTTTTGCTGCGGGATTCCCGCAGCAAAAACAATTGCATGTCAATTCTTTTCCGCAGGTAGCTGCGGGACGGGATACTGGAGGAATCTCCAGTAATACCAGGCCTGGCCGCAGTTACCTGCACTGAACTCCAGAGCTGTCACCTGAGCTCCGGAGTGCAGCCCGGCCTCTCTACAGCTGTCACCTGAGCTCCGGAGTTCAGCCCAGCCTGAACTAAACTGCAATCGCCGGGGAATCAATCACTCGGCACTCGCAGTTTAGTCTAGGCTGCACTCCGGAGCTCAGGCGACAGCTCCGGAGTTCAGTGCAGGTAACCAGGGCCAGGCCTGGTATTACTGGAGAATGCGGATTTCGGTACGGTATTTTCCCGCAGGTGCGGAAATCTTACTGAGCCTCCGGAATTTTCTTAATTTCCTTTTTCGAGTGCGTACAGGGCCTAAGACTTATCTCCCATCTCAGCAATAGGCTATATTGAATAGAAATGGGGTAATACCCTACATAGAAGAGTTCATAAGAAGCTGCAGTAGTGCACAACCATCTGAAGGCCACAATTTGACCAACCATCACCTATAATGCAGAGGCACAAGCACTCAGAATGCAGCATCCGGCAAACAATAAAACATTATTATTAATTATTATAGACCCATTTATTCCATGGCGCTTTACATGTGAAAAGGGGTATACATTAAGGGCTTGAGTTTACCTTACAGCACATGGTTTGCTGCTGCAGTTCTAGCCACAATATTTTAGTAGCTTTAGGGTATCTGCACATGCTGAGTATTTGGTGCAGAAATTTTCTACATCAAATCTGTATCTTCTGGCAGAAAAACGCACCAAAAACGCGAGACTTTTTGATAATTAACCCCTTAACGACTGAGGACGTACTGGTACATCCTAAATCATCAAGAGATAATCACCTTCGGCTGCTGCGGGCAGCCGGCGGTGATTGCTACATATATCAGCTGACATGTGTGACTCGCAGGCGCAGGTGGATCTGCGATCCATCTGTGCCCGATATCCCCTTTGCGCTGATCCTTATGATCTCCTCCTAGGGAGACAAGTAATATAAAAGTAAAAAGAAAAAAAGTTTTAAAAAAATAAAAAAAACCAAAAACCTAAAAAGTTCAAATTTCTCGCCTTTCGTCCTATTGAAAATTAAAAGTTTGAAAAAAAATACAAAAAAGTATACACACATTTGGTATCGCCGCATTCAGAAATGCCCGCTCTATGAAAATAAATATCAATTAATCTGATCGGTAAACAGTGTAGCAGCAAAAAAAAAATAAAAAATGCCCAAATCACTTTTTTTGGTGTCGCAAATGTTGCGCAAAATACAATAACAGACTATTAAAACATAGCATCTGCAGAAAAACGGTACCATTAAAAAAACAGCTCGAGAAACAAAAAATAAGCTGTAACAGCCATAAATCCCGAAAAATGAGAACGCTACGGGTTGCGGAAAATGGCGCACAAATGGCTCCACTTTTTTTGAACAAACGTCTGAATTTTTTTTAACCCCATAGATAAAAGTAAAGCTATACATGTTTGGTGTCTACGAACACGCACCGACCTGAGGCATGACACCGACATCACTTTTACCATTTAGTGAACACTGAATAAAATATCCCCAAAACAATAATGCAATTGCACTTTTTTGCAATTTTTCAGCACTTGGAATTTTTTTTCCTGTTTTCCAGTACAATATATTGCAAAAATTATGGTTTCATTCAAAAGTACAACATGTCCCGCAAAAAAAACAAGCCCTCGATATGGCAAGATTAACGGTTCTTGAAAGAAGGGGATCCATTACGTCGTTTAGATGTCAACTGACGCAATGGATGTGTTATTTCACAGGATTCCGTTCACAGGAATCCTGTGAAAAAAGAAGGGAATTTTGTTACTTACCGTAAATTCCTTTTCTTCTAGCTCCTATTGGGAGACCCAGACGATTGGGTGTATAGCTACTGCCTCCGGAGGCCACACAAAGCATTACACTAAAAAGTGTAAGGCCCCTCCCCTTCTGGCTATACACCCCCAGTGGGATCACTGGCTCACCAGTTTTAGTGCAAAAGCAAGAAGGAGGAAAGCCAATAACTGGTTTAAACAAATTCACTCCGAAGTAACATCGGAGAACTGAAAACCATGCAACATGAACAACATGTGTACCCGAAAACAACCAAAAATCCCGAAGGACAACAGGGCGGGTGCTGGGTCTCCCAATAGGAGCTAGAAGAAAAGGAATTTACGGTAAGTAACAAAATTCCCTTCTTCGGCGCTCCATTGGGAGACCCAGACGATTGGGACGTCCAAAAGCTGTCCCTGGGTGGGTAAAGAAATACCTCATGTTAGAGCTGCAAGACAGCCTTCCCCTACGGGGAGGCAACTGCCGCCTGCAGGACTCTTCTACCTAGGCTGGCGTCCGCCTAAGCATAGGTATGCACCTGATAATGTTTGGTGAAAGTGTGCAGACTCGACCAGGTAGCTGCCTGGCACACCTGTTGAGCCGTAGCCTGGTGCCGTAAAGCCCAGGACGCACCCACGGCTCTGGTAGAATGGGCCTTCAGCCCTGATGAAACCGGAAGCCCAGTAGAACGGTAGGCTTCAAGGATTGGTTCCTTGATCCATTGAGCCAAGGTGGATGTTGCAGCCTGCGATCCCTTGCGCTGACCAGTGACAAGGACAAAGAGTGCATCCGAGCGGCGCAGGAGCGCCGTGCGGGAATGTAGATTCTGGGTGCTCTACACCAGATCCAACAATGCAAAGCCATTACATATCGATGAAATGGATAAAAGGAAGGTAAGGAGATATCCTGATTGTGATAAAAAGGGGATACCACCTTAGGGAGAAACTCTGGGATCGGACGCAGCACTACCTTATCTTGGTGAACACCAGGAAGGGAGCTGTGGATGACCGCGCTGCTAGTTCTGACACTCTCCGAAGAGACGTGACCGCTACCAGAAAGGCCACTTTCTGTGAAAGTCGAGAAAGTGAAAACAACCCTCAGAGGCTCGAAGGGCGGCTCCTAGAGAGCAATTAATACCCTGTGCAGATCCCATGGGTCTGACGGCCTCTTGTACGGAGGGACAATGTGATAATCCCCCTGCAGGAACGTGCGTACCTGAGGAAGTCGTACTAGGCGCTTCTGAAAGAATACCGACAGCGCTGCGACTTGTCCTTTAAGGGAGCCGAGCGACAAACCTTTTCCCAATCCAGATGCAGGAAGGGGGGAAAAAGGAGACAATGCAAATGGCCAGGGAGACACTCCCTAAGCAGAGCACCAAGATAAGAATAACTTCCACGTCTTGTGGGAGATTTTGGCAGACGTCGGCTTCCTAGCCCGTCTCATGGTGGCAATGACGTCTTGAGATAATCCTGAAGACGCTAGGATCTCGGACTCGATGGCCACACAGTCCGGATCAGGGCCGTAGAATTCAGTGGAAAGAACGGCCCTTGGGACAGTAAGTCTGGCCGGTCTGAGAGTGCCCACGGTTGGCCGACCGTGAGATGCCACAGATCCGGGACCACGACCTCCTCGGTCAGTCTGGGACGACGAGGATGGCGCGGCGGCAAGCGGAGCTGAGCTTGCGTAGCACTCTGGGCAACAGTGCCAGAGTAGGAAACACATAGGGTAGCTGGAACTGCGACCAATCCTGAACTAGGGCGCCTGCCGCCAGAGCTCTTTGCTCGTGAGACCGCGCCATGAAAATCGGGACCTTGTTGTTGTGCCGAGACGCCATTAGGTCGACGTCCGGCATCCTCCAGCGGCTACAGATTTCCTGATACCATACTGGGTGCAGAGGCCATTCCCCTGCGTCCATGCCCAGGCGACTGAGGAAGTCTGCTTCCCAATTTTCTACGCCCGGGATGTGAACTGCGGATATGGTGGATGCTCTGTCCCCCACCCACATCAGAATCCGCCGGATTGCCTGGTAGGCTTGGCGATGCGTGTTCCGCCTTGGTGGGCGATGTCTGCCACCGCTGTGGAATTGTCCGACTGAATTCGGATCTGTTTTCCTTCCAGCCACTGCTGGAAGGCTTGCAGGGCAAGATGCACTGCCCAGATTTCCAGAACATTGATCTGAAGGATGGACTCCTCTGGAGAGAGTCCTTGACCGTCTGAGAAGGGAAACGTTCCTTTCTAGGGACGTCGACTCCCCAACCCATTGGCAAAGCATGTCCCATTGAAGTGGACGCAGTGAAACTGCGCAAAAGTGACTGCCTCTGCATGAGGCGTCTTAAGGGGTGTGACTGGCCTTGAAGGAGAGACTGCACCCCCGTCTGTAGTGAACGCTGCCTGTCCAGCGGAAGCTTCACTATCGCTGAGGGAGTGTGAAACTCCATGCCCAGATATGTCAGCGATTGGGTCGGTGCCCGATGTAACCTTGAAAAGTTGATGATCCACCCGAAACTCTGGAGAGTCTCCAGCGCCACGTTCAGGCTGTGTCGGCATGCCTCTTGAGAGGGTGCCTTGACAAGTGGATCGTCCAGTAAGGATCACAGAGTGACCCTGAGAGTGCAGGACTGCTCCCACTGCTGCCCTGAACTTGGTGAAAACCCGTAGGGCTGTCGCCAGACCGAAGGGCAGGGCTACGCCCTGAAGATGCTCGTCTTCAATAACGAAACGTAGCAAACGCTGGTGCTCTGGAGCAATCGGAACGAGGAGATAAGCATCCTGATGTCTATTGATGCTAGGAAAATCTCCTTGAGACATTGAGGCAATGACGGAGCGGAGGGTTACATCCGGAACCGCCCGGCCTTCACGTGCTTGGTGAGCAGTTTTAGGTCCAGAACGGAACGGAAAAAGCCACCCTTTTTTGGCACCCCAATAAGATTGGAGGAAAAAAACGTGTCTTGTTCCTGAAGAGGAACAGGGATTACCACTCCTTCTGCCTGCAGAAGAGCCTCGGCTCGGTGGGGGGGGGGGGTGAAGTTCTGAAGAATCGAGCCGGAGGACGAGAACAGAGTTCTATCCTGTACACGTGAGACACAATGTCTCTCACCCACCGGTCTGTGACCTGTGGCAGCTAAATGTACCCAGAAGCGGGAGATTCTGCCACCAACCGCGGATGCGGGGAGAGAGAGCTGAAATACATGAGGAGATCGCCTTGGTAGCGGTTCCTCCTGCTGCCTTCCTTGGGCGTGAATGAGCCCGGCCGGAATCTGAGCCCCTCTGAGCCTTTTGAGCCCTTTTAGACGAGTACAATTGGGACTTGCCCGAGCCTGGGAAGGACCAACCTCGACTGTCCCCCCAGGACAGCATTACTAGGGTAAGTCGCAATGCAGACATTGCGAGGTTAAGGACACCACCTGCGGCACAGATGTACATGTGCTCAAGACCAGCTGCGCAAGACCAGCTGAAAAAGGTTAGGGTGCCCATACGGCTGCGAATGCCGGAGCAACCGACACGCTGATAGCTTCACAGACAGATTTCAACCGGAGGTCTGTCTGTCAATGGCATCTTTAAGTGAATTCCCATCTCCACTGCAACTATGGATCTAGCCGCAAGCCTGGAGATTGGGGGATCCACCCTTGGACCCTGGGTCCAGGGATGCACCACATCAGGGTAAAGGGATAACGTGCATCCTTAATACGTTTGGAGAAAAACGTTTATCTGGTAAGCGTGGTGTTTCTGAACTGCGGCTCTGAAGTCAGCGTGGTCAGAAAGAAGGGAATTTTGTTACTTACCGTAAATTCCTTTTCTTCTAGCTCTTATTGGGAGACCCAGACGATTGGGGTATAGCTACTGCCCTCCGGAGGCCACACAAAGCACTACACTAAAAAGTGCAAGGCCCCTCCCCTTCTGGCTATACCCCCCCGTGGTATCACGGGTTCTCCAGTTTTAGTGCCAAAGCAAGAAGGAGGAAGCCAATAACTGGTTTAAACAAATTAACTCCGAATAACGTCGGAGAACTGAAAAACCGTTCAACATGAACAACATGTGTACCCGCAAACAACAATAAAATCCCGAAGGACAACAGGGCGGGTGCTGGGTCTCCCAATAAGAGCTAGAAGAAAAGGAATTTACGGTAAGTAACAAAATTCCCTTCTTCAGCGCTCTATTGGGAGACCCAGACGATTGGGACGTCCAAAAGCTGTCCCTGGGTGGGTAAAGAGATACCTCATGTTAGAGCTGCAAAACAGCCCTCCCCTACGGGGATGTCACTGCCGCCTGCAGGACTCTTCTACCTAAGCTGGCATCCGCCGAAGCATAGGTATGCACCTGATAATGTTTGGTGAAAGTGTGCAGACTCGACCAGGTAGCTGCCTGGCACACCTGTTGAGCCGAAGCCTGGTGTCGTAATGCCCAGGACGCACCCACGGCTCTGGTTGAGTGGGCTTTTAGCCCTGAAGGGACCGGAAGCCCCGCAGAACGGTAGGCCTCTAGAATTGGTTCTTTGATCCATCGAGCCAGGGTGGCTTTAGAAGCCTGCAACCCCTTGCGCGGACCAGCGACAAGGACAAAAAGTGCATCGGAACGGCGCATGGGCGCCGTGCGGGAAATGTAGATTCTGAGTGCTCTCACCAGATCTAGCAAACGTAAGTCCTTTTCATACCGGTGAACCGGATGAGGACAGAAGGAAGGCAAGGATATATCCTGATTAAGATGAAACGAGGAGACGACCTTAGGGAGAAACTCCGGAATGGGGCGCAGCACTACCTTGTCCTGGTGGAACACCAGGAAGGGAGCCTTGGATGACAGAGCTGCCAGCTCCGACACTCGCCGAAGCGATGTGATCGCAACAAGAAACGCCACTTTCTGTGACAGGCGAGAAAAGGAAACTTCCTTCAGAGGCTCGAAAGGCGGCTTCTGTAGAGCAACTAGTACCCTGTTCAGATCCCATGGATCTAACGGCCGCTTGTACGGGGGCACAATATGACAGACCCCTGCAGGAACGTGCGCACCTTAGGAAGACGTGCTAGACGCTTCTGAAAAAACACGGATAGTGCCGATACTTGCCCTTTAAGGGAGCTGAGCGACAAGCCCTTTTCTAACCCCGATTGCAGGAAAGAAAGAAAAGTGGGCAATGCAAATGGCCAGGGAGACACTCCCTGAGCGGAACACCAGGATAAGAAAATCTTCCACGTTCTGTGGTAGATCTTAGCAGAAGTCGACTTTCTAGCCTGTCTCATTGTGGCTACAACTCCTTGGGATAATCCTGCAGACGCTAGGATCCAGGACTCAATGGCCACACAGTCAGGTTCAGGGCCGCAGAATTCTGATGGAAAAACGGCCCTTGGGACAGTAAGTCTGGTCGGTCTGGCAGTGACCACGGTCGACCGACCGTGAGATGCCACAGATCCGGATACCACGATCTCCTCGGCCAGTCTGGGGCGACGAGTATGACGCGGCTGCAATCGGATCTGATCTTGCGTAACACTCTGGGCAGGAGTGCCAGAGGTGGGAAGACGTATGGGAGCCGGAACTGCGACCAATCTTGAACTAAGGCGTCTGCCGCCAGAGCTCTTTGATCGCGCGACCTCGCCATGAATGCCGGGACCTTGTTGTTGTGCCGGGACGCCATTAGGTCGACGTCCGGCACTCCCCATCGGCGACAGATTTCCTGAAACACTTCCGGGTGAAGGGACCACTCCCCTGCGTCCATGCCCTGGCGACTGAGGAAGTCTGCTTCCCAATTTTCTACGCCTGGGATGTGAACCGCGGATATGGTGGATGCTGTGTCCTCCACCCACATTAGAATGCGCCGGACTTCTTGGAATGCTTGCCGACTGCGCGTCCCTCCTTGGTGGTTGATGTATGCCACCGCTGTGGAGTTGTCCGACTGGATTCGGATCTGCTTTCCTTCCAGCCACTGTTGGAAGGCCAGTAGGGCAAGATACACTGCCCTGATTTCCAGAACATTGATCTGAAGGGTGGACTCCTGCGGAGTCCACGTCCCCTGGGCCCTGTGGTGGAGAAACACTGCTCCCCACCCTGACAGACTCGCATCTGTCGTGACCACTGCCCAGGATGGGGGCAGGAAGGATCTTCCCTGAGACAATGAGGTGGGAAGGAGCCACCATTGTAGAGAGTCCTTGGCCGTCTGGGAAAGAGAGACTTTCCTGTCCAGGGACGTTGACTTCCCGTCCCATTGGCGGAGAATGTCCCATTGAAGTGGGCGCAGATGAAACTGCGCAAAGGGAACTGCTTCCATGGCTGCCACCATCTTCCCGAGGAAGTGCATGAGGCGCCGTAAGGGGTGCGACTGGCCTTGAAGGAGGGATTGCACCCCTGTCTGTAGGGACCGCTGCTTGTTCAGCGGAAGCTTCACTCTCGCTGCTCGAGTATGAAACTCCATGCCAAGATACGTTAGCGACTGTGACGGTGACAGATTCGACTTTGGAAAGTTGATGATCCATCCGAACGTCTGTAGAGTCTCCAGCGTAGCATGTAGACTGAGTTGGCATGCCTCTTGAGAGGGTGCCTTGACAAGTAGATCGTCTAGGTAAGGGATCACCGAGTGTCCCTGAGAGTGCAAGACTGCTACCACCGCCGCCATGACCTTGGTGAAGACCCGGGGGGCTGTCGCCAGACCGAATGGCAGAGCTACAAACTGAAGATGGTCGTTTCCTATCACAAAACGTAGAAAACGTTGATGTTCTGTAGCAATTGGCACGTGGAGATAAGCATCTTTGATGTCTATTGAGGCAAGGAAGTCTCCTTGAGACATTGAGGCAACGACAGAGCGGAGGGTTTCCATCCGGAACCGTCTGGCGTGCACATGATTGTTGAGCAGCTTTAGATCCAGAACAGGACGGAACGAGCCGTCCTTTTTTGGAACCACAAAGAGATTGGAGTAAAACCCTCGCCCTTGTTCCTGAGGCGGTACAGGGACCACTACTCCTTCCGCTCTTAGGGAGTCCACCGCCTGCAGCAGGGCATCTGCTCGGTCTGGATGTGGAGAGGTTCTGAAGAACCGAGCTGGAGGACGAGAACTGAACTCGATTCTGTACCCGCGAGACAAAATGTTTGTCACCCACCGGTCTTTGACCTGTGACATCCAAATGTCGGAAAAGCGGGAGAGCCTGCCCCCGACCGGAGATGCGGAGGGGGGGGGCTGGAAGTCATGAGTTAGCCGCTTTGGAAGCGGTTCCTCCATTTGCTTTCTTGGGGCGTGCGTGAGCCCGCCAGGAATCTGAGACTCTTTGCGTCCTCTGAGTCCCTTTGGACGAGGAGAATTGTGTCTTGCCCGAACCTCGAAAGGACTGAAACCTCTGCTGCCATTTTTTCTGCTGAGGTTTGCTTGATCTGGGCTGGGGTAAGGAAGAGTCTTTACCCTTGGACTGTTTAATGATGTCAGCCAATGGCTCGCCAAACAGTCTATCTCTAGATAAAGGCAAGCTGGTTAAACATTTTTTGGAACCAGCATCTGCTTTCCAGTCCTTTAACCACAAGGCTCTGCGCAAAACTACCGAATTGGCGGACGCCATTGAGGTGCGGCTGGTAGATTCTAGGACCGCATTGATAGCGTAAGACGCAAACGCAGACATCTGCGAGGTAAGGGACGCCACTTGCGGCACCGCTGGATGTATGATAGCATCCACTTTTGCTAAACCAGCTGAAATAGCTTGGAGTGCCCATACGGCTGCGAATGCTGGAGCAAACGACGCGCCGATAGCTTCATAGACAGTTTTTAACCAAAGGTCCATCTGTCTGTCATTGGCATCCTTAAGTGAAGCGCCATCCTCCACTGCAACTATGGATCTAGCTGCAAGTTTGGAAATCGGGGGGTCTACTTTTGGACACTGGGTCCAGCGCTTGACCACATCAGGGGGGAAAGGAAAACGTGTATCCTTAGAACGTTTAGAGAAACGCCTTTCTGGATGAGCGTCGTGTTTCTGGATTGACTCTCTGAAGTCAGCGTGATCCAAGAAAGCACTCAATTTACGCTTGGGATAGAGGAAACGAAACTTCTCCTGCTCTGCAACTGCCTCCTCTGCAGAAGGAGCTGGGGGAGAAATATCCAACAGTCTATTGATGGCTGAGATAAGCTCGTTTACCATGGCGTCCCCATCCGGGGTATCCAGATTGAGAGGGGTTCCAGGATAAGACTCCTGATCACTCTCTTCAGACGCATCACAGGGCGACTGATTGCGCTGAGACCCTGAGCAGTGTGATGACGTTGAGGGTCTTTCCCAGCGAGCTCGCTTAGGGTGGCTGGGGCTATCATCTGAGTCATAATACTCAGCCTGGGAAGCCGGGGACCCCCTTGCAGTCTGGATTAATTCCAACTGAGGGGGATTAGAGGACAGAGACCTCGCCGTGTCCATAGACTGAGCCCCAGTCATGGATTGCAAAGTCTCAAGGATTTTTGCCATAGTCACAGACATTCCATCAGCAAAAACTGCAAAGTCTGTCCCTGACACCGGGGCAGGACTTACAAGCGTCTCAGCCTGGGTCACTACCCCTCCGGACTCCGGCTGGCGAAGCAGCACCGGATCTGAGCATTGCACACAATGGGGGTCTTTGGAACCTGCTGGTAGAGCAGCCCCACATGCAGCACACGCAGTGTACACAGCCCTAGCCTTGGCAGCCTTGCGTTTTGTGGATGACATGTTGCTGCCTCCTCAGAGCGATCTGGGTCCAGCCAGGAAGCGACCTCACAGTGCAAGAAATAAATAAATATATATATCTGGTGACACAGTACACCAATGCACACTGAGGCACTAGAGGGGCCAGCTGAAATGCCGCTTACCGCCCGCTTAAGAGCGGGTGTGTGGTCTCCAAAAGCCCCCTAGTCCAGGTCTCCCAGAGCCTTGCGTCCTTCCTCCAGCCAGACTGCATGTAATGGCTGCCGGCGTCCTGGGAGAGGAGGGGGGGCGGGCCCTGGGCGTTCCTGGCTAAGAGCGGGAAGCCTGCTTCCCTCTGTGCCTAGTGAGAGGGCTGGAGCATGTAAATCAGGCTCCAGCCCTCGTCGCTGCTGCGAAACAGCGTCTCTCCCCTACCCTGATTGACAGGGTGGGGGCGGGAACGAAGCGGAGCTAGGCCGCAAAAAGCCGGGGACTAAAGTTATAAACGCCGCCGCCGCCGTAAAAGCGCGGTCAGCGTGTCCCCGGCGCACCACAAGTCACAGCAGCGCCGCCCGATCCAGTGGGGGTCGGCGCTGCGTTCCCACAACACAAAGTCCCCCAGTAAACTGTAGGAACACTAACTCCAACGTTACGGTCCCCGGCGCACTACAACACCCAGCCAGCCCGGAGTGTGTCTGTGCCTGCCGGGGACACAGAGTACCTGTATGATGCAGGGCCATGTCCCTGATTGTACTCCTGCTCCGTATCCATCAGGTGCTATGGGTCTGTGGATGGAGCCCGGCGTCAGAGCTTAGAGGCCGGCAGGATCCCACTTCCACAGAGCCCTACAAGGGGATGTGGAAGGAAAACAGCATGTGGGGCTCCAGCCCCTGTACCAGCAATAGGTACCTCAACCTTACAACACCATCCACGGGTGAGAAGGGAGCATGCTGGGGGCCCTATATGGGCCCTCTTTTCTTCCATCCGAAATAGTCAGCAGCTACTGCTGACTAAAATCTGTGGAGCCATGCGTGGATGTCTGACCTCCTTCGCACAAAGCTTGAAAACTGGAGAACCCGTGATACCACGGGGGGGTATAGCCAGAAGGGGAGGGGCCTTGCACTTTTTAGTGTAGTGCTTTGTGTGGCCTCCGGAGGGCAGTAGCTATACCCCAATCGTCTGGGTCTCCCAATAGAGCGCTGAAGAAAAGTACTCAATCTACGCATGAGTACTGAAAAAGGATTTCTCCTGCTGTGAAGCTGACTCCTCCACTGGGGGAGCTGAGGGAGCAATATGCAACATTCCATTGATGGACGCTATAAGATCATTCACTATGGCGTCACCATCCGGTGTATCCGGATTGAGAGCGGTGTCAGGACCAAAGCCCTGATCAGCTACGTCTGCTTCATCATACAGAGAGTCGTCCTGCTGGGACCTTGACCAGTGATGAAGCCGAGTGTCGTACCCAGCGAGCTAGCTTAGGCTGTCTGGGGCTGCCGTCCGTGTCAGAGCCTTCACCCTGGAATGCCTGGAACCCCCCCGGAGTACTGAGTACGTTCCAAATGAGGGTGGCCAGGGAGCATTAATCAAGATTGCCCATGGCCTGTCTGGAGTGCAAAGTCTCCATCCCATGACAATCTCCGTCCCTGTCCCTGGACAGGGTTCACAGGTGGTTTCTTTGGCCACTTCTAGTAGAGACCCCGGCTGACCAAGTGCTACAGGGGAGCATTGCCCACAATGGGGGTCAGTGAAAAACCTGCCGGTGGAACAGTATCTGCAGGAAAAGCAGCATAGAAAGCCTGTGTTGCTTTTTTGCTGCTGTATTCTAGTCATCTATGCAATGTACAACATACAAGCATAAACACTTCAGCACATGCAATACAAGCAGCATAGAAAGCCTGTGCCTTGGCACCCTTGCTTTTTTGCTGCTGTTGTCCAGCCATCTAGGAGAATATAGCCCAGAGTAGCGACCGTACAGTGCAATGTATAGCATACAAGCATATATACAAATGAACACTTCAGCACATGCAGTGCAAGCAGCCTATAAAGCCTGTGCCTTGGCACCCATGCTTTTTTGCTGCAGTTGTCCAGCTCTCTAGGAGAATATAGCCAAGAGTAGCGACCGTACAGTGCAATGTATAGCATACAAGCATAAGTACAAATGAACACTTCAGCCATGCAATACAAGCAGCCTAGAAAACCTGTGCCTTAGCACCCTTGCGTTTTTGCTGCTGTTATCTCGCCATCTAGAAGGGCATATAGCCAAAGATAGCGACCTACAGTGCAGTGTATAGCATACAAGCATAAAATACAAATGGACACTTCGGTATTTAGTGGGGTCAGCACTTCAGGTGCTGCTTACCGCCCGCTTATAACGCGGGTGTGTGGTCGCCAGAGCCCTGTGTTGGTTGCCCAGAGCATGTCTCCGTTCCCCAGCTCGTAAGGCGTGCAGTAATGGCTGCCGGCGTCCTTCTCCAGCTCGTGTGACGAGGGGCGGGCCGTGGGCGTGCCCCAGACAAGAGCGGGAAACTGGCGTCCCACTGTGTCCAGTGAAGGGGGCTGGAGAATGCAAAGCAGACTCCAGCCCTCGGCGCTGACTGTCTGTACAGCGTCCCGCCTCTCCCCTGACTGGCAGGGCTGGAGGCGGGAACGAAACGAAAACTAGGCCGCAAAGCCGGGGACTCGAGTAATAAGCGCGGCCGTCCATGTGCACGGCCAGCGCGGAAGTCCCCGGCGCACCACAAGTCCCAGCCGCGCCACAGTGTAAAAACACCCAGCAACGGCCGGCGCGGCAGTTCCCAATACATAAAGTCACTCAGCAAAGCTGTAGTGACTAATAGCACGAGCGCTCTGCGCTGTTGCCCCCGGCGCACTAACACTCCCAGCAATGCTGGTGTGTGTGTGCGCGCTTGCCCGGGGACACAGAGTACCTTAATGTAGCAGGGCCTGTCCCTGACGATACTCAGCTCCATATCCAGCAGGTTCTCTGGGTCTGTGGATGGAGCCCGGTCTCAGTGCCTGGAGACCTGTAAGATCCCACTTCACCCAGAGCCCTGAGGGGGGATGGGGAAGGAAAACAGCATGTGGGCTCCAGCCTCCGTACCCGCAATGGGTACCTCAACCTTACAAACCGCAAGTGGGGTGAGAAGGGAGCATGCTGGGGACCCCATATGGGCCCACTTTTCTTCCATCCGACATAGTCAGCAGCTGCTGCTGACTAAACAGTGGAGCTATGCGTGGATGTCTGACCTCCTTCGCACAAAGCAGAAAACTGGTGAGCCAGTGATCCCACTGGGGGTGTATAGCCAGAAGGGGAGGGGCCTTACACTTTTTAGTGTAATGCTTTGTGTGGCCTCCGGAGGCAGTAGCTATACACCCAATCGTCTGGGTCTCCCAATGGAGCGCCGAAGAAAACTGATCTGTCGCGTCTGTTACATTCGTTGTGCGTCCGTTTTTTGACAGATCCGTTTGTGTTTGGGACAGCCCAATGGGTGTGCTAAACATGCTAGAGCATGACGGAATCCAGCACTGGATTCCATCGTGTGACGGATTACGGCTGAATCCAGCAACATAGATCGCCATTATAGCTCTTGACGGATGGCGACGGAATCCTGCGCAGTGTGTTTTTTTGCCGCTCAAAAAAAAAACAAAAAAAAAACACATTACATTCTGCGTTCTATCTGGCCGGCAGTCATTCCACGGATGCAAAGCACGGCCATCAGTCGCAATCCGTTCTTAATACAAGTCTATGGGGAAAAAAATGGAATCCTGCAAAATATTTTGCAGGATATATGGTATCCTGCAAAATATTTTGCAGGATTCCGTTTTTTTCCTCAAGGTGATGGATTGTGATTGATGCAAAACAACGCAAGTGTGAATGTAGCCTAAGGCTAGTTTCACACTTGTGTTGAACGGTATCCGTTGCATTGCGTTGTGTGACGGATGCAACGGATGTGTTGCATATAGTGGCACAACGGATCGTACAAAACAACGGAATCAGCCTTTTTTTTTTTTTTTTTACACAGTTTCACCGGCAGCAGACTATTGTGGACGACCGGCTGATCGCTCCCAGCACGGGGGGGGGGGGGGTTAAACTGATCGCTCCCAGCGATCAGCTGATCGCTCGGCCGCCGAGAATGTGTGCGGGGGGCAGAGTGCGGAGTGGGTGGAGCAGAGCGGGGCCATGGCGCTGAGGACAGGTGAGTGTGTGTGTGTGTGTGTATATATGTATGTGTAAACACACACGCGGAGTGGAGTGCGGGAGGGGGCAGAGCCGAGCGGGGAAGTGTCGGGCTCTCTGCACACGTGGCCAGGGTAAATATCGGGTAAAGCACTTTGCTTGGTTACCCGATATTTGTCTTTGTTACAGGTGCAAGGAGCCAGAGAGCATGCGCAGTGAAATCCTAAGGATTCCGCTGCTCAAAAAAACGTTACATGCTGTGTTCCTCCCGCTGGGCGGAAGCAACGCAGCGTTGCCCAGCGGAAGCAATGCAGGTCCTTTTGGCACAATCAGTCATCCATACAAGTCTATGGGAAACAGCGGAATCCGTTAACGGATTCCGCTCTTTTCCAAAAGGGCGGATTGTGACGGAAGGAAAACAACGCAAGTGTGAAAGTTCCCCAAGTAAGAAATAAGTAACAGGTGCACAACACTTCAGAATTCTCATTGACTTTGCTGGAATAAGCATAGGCATGCAGACTAAACGGCACCCAAAAACGCATCAAAAATGTAGTGTGCACATGGCCTTCCAGAAGGGTTGTGGTTAAGATTTTTCAGAATGAGCCAGCCAATGGTAAGAGGTGCATGCTCGTTCCAAACCCAAAGCGATTGTGAAGTATTAGGCATGAGGATCACAACTATCCACCGCGCGGAGCTGCCGCCCGACCACCGCGCGGAGCTGCCGCCCGACCACCGCGCGGAGCTGCCGCCCAATCTACACCCCACCTACTGTCTCCTCCCCAAAATCCTATAGAATGTAAGCCTGCAAGGGTAGGGCCCTCTTCCCTCTGTACTAGTCTGTCTACTGTAACTTGTGTATGTATTCTGTATGTAACCCCCTTCTCATGTACAGCACCATGGAATCAATGGTGCTCTATAAATAAATAATAATAATCCATGTGTCTGGCAGTTCAGTCCTATACACATGTCCTCCGGGAAAGGGTGTCGCAGGCTGATTTAACTCCGTTACAGCTCTTTAAGCTGAACATAAGTCATTCCAACAGTAGAAGTTCACTCGGCACTTACCTCGGGGGTATCCCCTCGGCTTTCATTACTTAAGTATGTTGAATTTTCCACCTAGAACCAAAAACATATGGGTGAGCCTGCAGCCGCCAACCCCAAGAAGCCGACCTCTGGATCAGACACTCACCGTGCCGCCCTCCTTGTAGTACCGGTGACTGCTCTCTAGGGCGGCCACTCTCTGGCTTAGGTTACCCATGGAGAAGTCCATGTGGAGGAGCCGCTGGTCATTCTGCTTCACATACACCAACAAAGTGCTGTTCAAATCCTCCAAGGAGTCCTGCACCTACAGAACACAGGAAGCAATCATGAGGCCACACAAGACGCCACACCACCCAGGACAGGGAAGGCGAGTGACTGATAGGGATCCCACCTGAAGGCCGCTGCTCATCGCTGTACCTGAGGGGACCTGCAGAAGATGAACATATAGATAAGTGAACATTACTCTCTGAATGCAGCACGCCACGGAGAGCCGTGGTCTACAGGAGGCCACTCACCATATCAATCTGAAGAGCCTCCACTTTCTTCCTCTGTTCCTCCGCTGCTATCTGTAATGTATCCACATCATGATGGACACTGGTCAAAGTACTGCCCAAAGAAGCCACACTCTGAAGTGCAAGACAAACCGGCATTACATGGGCACTGTATGCAGGCAACAGGCGGGAGAGCAACACAAGAGAGAAAGGCCAGTGCGTAGCCGGGGAAGGATGAAGAGTGCGGGGTGGGGGGGCTCATACCTTCTGCAGCTCCTCCATTGTTTTAGGCAGGTTGATCATATCGGATGCAGACTTGAGACTGATCTTCAGCTGATTGACAGCAGTGGTCAGAAGTGCAATCTGCAAACAAGTGCCAAAACGGCAAAATAAGAGAATACATTAGTCATAGCACACGAGGAGCAGCATAGAGCACTGTACCTGAGGGAGCTACAACAGCCAAGCTGGAGCGGTGTAGAGGACCCTGCGGGGCGCCATACAGCTAGAGCGGTGTAGAGGACCCTGCGGGGCGCCGTACCGCTACAGCAGTGTAGAGGACCCTGCGGTGCACCATACCACAAGAGCGGTGTAGAGGACCCTGCGGGGCACCATACCACAAGAGCAGTGTAGAGGACCCTGCGGGGCGCCATACCACAAGAGCGGTGTAGAGGACCCTGTGGGGCGCCGTACAGCTAGAGCGGTGTAGAGGACCCTGCGGGGCGCCATACCACAAGAGCGGTGTAGAGGACCCTGCGGGGCACCATACCACAAGAGCGGTGTAGAGGACCCTGTGGGGCGCCGTACAGCTAGAGTGGTGTAGAGGACCCTGCGGGGCGCCATACCACAAGAGCAGTGTAGAGGACCCTGCGGGGCGCTGTACCGCTACAGCGGTGTAGAGGACCCTGCGGGGCGCCGTACCGCTACAGCGGTGTAGAGGACCCTGCGGGGCGCCATACCACAAGAGCAGTGTAGAGGACCCTGCGGGGCGCCGTACCGCTACAGCGGTGTAGAGGACCCTGCGGGGCGCCGTACCGCTACAGCGGTGTAGAGGACCCTGCGGGGCACCGTACCGCTACAGCGGTGTAGAGGACCCTGCGGGGCACCGTACCGCTACAGCGGTGTAGAGGACCCTGCGGGGCGCCGTACCGCTACAGCGGTGTAGAGGACCCTGCGGGGCGCCGTACCGCTACAGCGGTGTAGAGGACCCTGCAGGGCGCCGTACCGCTACAGCGGTGTAGAGGACCCTGTTCGCTCTCATTACTCACTGCATAGTATAGCACCCGATACTTATTTCCTAATCATATTATTGCGGTGCACCCCATTTTGTTTCTACAGTGTAGAGGACCCTGCTGAGCGCCAAATCACAATCGTTTTGAAGAACCTTGCCGTGCCCTGTACAGCAAGAGTGGTGTAGAGGACACAGCGGGGCGTCGTACCGAAAGAACGGTGCAAATGAAAGAAAAAAAGGATTTTGTCAGCTCACTATATTTTTATGTAGATGATTCTGATCAGGAGAGCTTGCTAGGAAAGGGCGGTGGGGCGCTCCATACCGCAAGGGCGATGCAGAGGACCCTGCCGAGCTCCTTACTGCAAAAGCATTGCATAGGACACAATGGAACGCTGTACCTTAAAGGGAACTTGTCAGCAGCAATATGCCCCCGGACCACGAGCAGTTCTGGGTGCATATTACTAATCCCTGCCTAACTGTCTCTGTATCTAGTAGCATAGATAAAGAGATCTGTACAAAAAGTATTTCTAAAGATCCTTTATTGTATGCTAATGAGGCCAAGGACTAGTCATGAGGGCGTTCGTTACAACAACTAGTCCGCACTCTTAGCATGTTAGTACGCCCACAGGGTTGTGCAAACATGTTATTCAATGCTGTGTCTGCGGTGAACGCTGGGATGAATTTCCGGCACATTGCACCTGACAGGTTTCCTTTAAGAGCGGTGCAGAGGACCCTGCAGAGTGCCGTACCACAAGAGCCACCACACTGCCAAGCTCTGCATGACAAGAATGGTGCAGAGGTCAATGTGGACCGCCATACCACAAGGGGGATTGTAAAGGACACTGCGGAGCGCTGTACCACAAGAGCCGCCACACTGCAGCCATCCTTTCTGCTCCTCAGCAGTAGCATTACATCTCGTATCAGGGGTGGTCTCTTGCCGCCGATCACCACTGACCTGTTTATTCATCTCTGTTATATTTGCCCACAGTCTATTTAACCCCTTGTCTCCGCTCTCCATTTCCTCCAGTTGTCTCTGTTTCATCAGCAAGTCTTCATTGATCTTTGGGATCTCTTGGCCTGAGCTCCGCTGAGTGGATTCCACTGTAAAGAGAAGCAGGTCATAACCACAGTGTCCTCAACTCATGCAGATGGCCGATTTGGTTTATTTTAACCCTTCCACTGCCTGGGATCTAATAGTTACCTCCTGGATGTGAAAGGGTTAAGTTCTTGCTTGTGACAGGCTGACACTTTCTTACTTGCTTTGAACTGTTCTTTAAGGGAATCCATGTTCTCCTTCAGGGCGACTTGCATCCAGACCAGGCCGATACAAGTAACTACGCACGCCGCCAGGGCGATGAAGCCGCAGAGAGGGTAGCACACGCCGCAGCACTGGACAACGCTCCACCTGGCAAGTGAGGAAAAGTAAAAGGCTCATATGTAGAATGTGAAACCTCGTCCCACCTGGCCACTCAGCACAGTAGGGTGGTGGTCACCTCCCCGGCCTTACCGCCATGTCCCCACCCCATCACCTTGCTCAGGGCAGGTAAGACGCTCTGTAGTAGAAGCCCCTCGCACGGGGCAGTAGTTGAAGTCGCTCTCTCAGGCATAGTTTTTGTTGCCCCCCCCCCACCCCCCCGCAGGGTGGGGCAGATGGGGCGCTAGAGGCAGGGGCCATAGTTGAAGTCGCCCTCCCACAGGAACCACTCCCCGTGGACAGGTCAGGAGCTCTATAGTAGCAGTCCATTGGGGGCATAGTTGAAGTTCCCGTCCTGCAGGCACCACCACCGCAAGGCAGATTGGGGGCTTGGGGCAGGGGCCGTAGTTGAAGTTGCAGGCACCCCACGCCAGGCAGGGGTTCGGGGCAGGTCGAAGGCTTGGTAGTAGCAGCCCCTCAGGGGGCATAGTTGAGGTCGCCCTCCTGCAGGTACCAACTCCGCAGAGCAGGTTGGGGACTCGGGGCTGTAGTTGAAGTCCCCCTCTCACAGGCAGCACCACACCCCCAGGGCAGGTCAGGGGAAAGTTGGGGGCTTGGTAGTAGCAGTCCCTCAGAGGGGGGGGGGGCATAATTGAAGTCACCCTCCTTCAGGCACCACCCCCGCAGGGCAGGTTGAGGGCTTGGGGCGGGAGTCGTAGTTGAAGTCGCCCTCCCGCATGGCAGTTCGGGGGCTCAGAGCTGGTCAGGCGTTTGGTAGTACAGCCCCTCGGGGGGGACATAGTTGAGGTCGCCCTCCTGCAGGCACCTCCCCTGTAGGGCAGGTTGGGTGCTCGGGACTGTAGTTGAAGTCACCCTCTCACAGGTGGCACCCCCCCCCACAGGGCAGGTTGGGGGCTCGGGACAGGAGCCATAGTACCTCCGGTTGTAGTTGAAGTCACCCCCCCCCACAGGGCAGGTTGGGGGCTCGGGACAGGAGCCATAGTACCTCCGGTTGTAGTTGAAGTCACCCCCCCACAGGGCAGGTTGGGGGCTGGGGGAGGGGCCGGAGTTAAACACGCCCTCTTGCAGGCACCTCCCCCGCAGAGCAGGTCAGGGCTCGGCAGTAGCAGCCCCTCGGGGGGCCATAGTTGTAGTCGCCCTCCTGCAGGCACCTCCCCCGCAAATGGCCGCCTCTCGCAGCACAGTTCTATTGGTTACTTTCCGCGGACATTACTGACCTCCCGCAGCGGACGCGGCTCTCCCCTCTGCCGGAGAACTCGTCCTCATCCGTGTCGGTGTCGGAGTCAGACGCCGGGGGCTCGGTGCGCAGCAGCCGGTGGCCGAACCCCTTCTTGGCTTTCTTCCTCCCGCTGTCTCCGGCCAGGCCGATTAAGGCGTTCAGCTCTTTGCGTTTCTTCATCTTCTTGTGCGCGGTAGGGGCGGCCGGAATGCCGGCGGACAGAGCTCCGGAGCCCATGTACCAGGCCGCGCTCTGCTGCACTCTGCTCCCCTCACATCCGGGGCTGCGGGCGACAGCGCCACGTCACTCTGTGGGCGGTGTCTTCAGCTACACATCATCCCAGGGGCGGGGCCCACTACGTCACACCATGGGCAGGAGACTGCGCCTCACACCGGGGGCGGGGATAAAGGGCTCGTCACACCGGGGGCGGGGATAAAGGGCTCGTCACACCGGGGGCGGGGATAAAGCGCTCGTCACACCGGGGGCGGGGATAAAGCGCTCGTCACACCGGGGGCGGGGATAAAGCGCTCGTCACACCGGGGGCGGGGATAAAGGGCTCGTCACACCGGGGGCGGGGATAAAGGGCTCGTCACACCGGGGGCGGGGATAAAAAGAAGATGATAGGATAGAATAACCGATACATCGCTAGAATAGATAGAAAGAAAGAACATACAGAATAAATAGATAATACATAGATAAATAGATAGAGGGATAGATAGATAGATAATAGATAATAGATAGATAGATAGATAATAGATAGATAGAGGGATAGATAGATAGATAATAGATAGATAATAGATAGATAATAGATAGATAGATAGATAATAGATAGAGGGATAGATAGATAGATAATAGATAGATAGATAATAGATAGATAGATAGATAAATAGATAGATAAATAGATAATAGATAGAGGGATAGATAGATAGATAATAGATAGATAATAGATAGATAGATAATAGATAGAGGGATAGATAGATAGATAATAGATAGATAGATAATAGATAGATAGATAGATAAATAGATAGATAAATAGATAATAGATAGAGGGATAGATAGATAGATAATAGATAGATAGATAAATAGATAATAGATAGAGGGATAGATAGATAGATAGATAATAGATAGATAATAGATAGATAATAGATAGATAGATAGATAATAGATAGAGGGATAGATAGATAGATAATAGATAGATAGATAATAGATAGATAGATAGATAAATAGATAGATAAATAGATAATAGATAGAGGGATAGATAGATAGATAATAGATAGATAATAGATAGATAATAGATAGATAGATAATAGATAGATAGATAGATAGATAATATATAGATAGATAATAGATAGATAGATAGATAATAGATAGATAGATGGAGGGATAGATAGATAGATAGATAATAGATAGAGAATAGATAGAGGGATAGATAGATAGATAATAGATAGATAGATAGATAGATAATAGATAGATAGAGGGATAGATAGAGGGATAGATATATAATAGATAGAGAATAGATAGAGGGATAGATAGATAGATAATAGATAGATAGAGGGATAGATAGAGGGATAGATAGATAGATAGATAGATAGAGGGAGGGATAGATAGATAATAGATAGATAATAGATAGATAGATAGATAATAGATAGATAGAGGGATAGATAGAGGGATAGATAGATAGATAATAGATAGAGAATAGATAGAGGGATAGATAGATAGATAATAGATAGATAGATAGAGGGATAGATAGAGGGATAGATAGATAGATAGATAGATAGAGGGAGGGATAGATAGATAATAGATAGATAATAGATAGATAATAGATAGATAGAGGGAGGGATAGATAGATAGAGGGATAGATAGATAGAGGGATAGATAATAGATAGAGGGATGGATAGATAGATAGATAGATAGATAGAGGGATGGATAGATAGAAAGAAAGAACATATAGAATAGATAGAAAGAAAGAACATATAGAATAGAGGGATAGATATAGGGATAGATAGATAATAGATAGATAAGAGGGATATATAGAAAGAAAGAACATATAGAATAGATAGAAAGAAAGATAGAGAAGGAACATATAGAATAGATAGATAGATATATAGAGGGATAGATAGAGGGATAGATACGGTAGATAGAGGGATATATAGATAGATAGATATATAGAGGGATAGATAGAAAGAAAGAAAGAACATATAGGATAGAAAGAAAGAACATATAGAATAGATAGAAAGAAAGAACATATAGAATAGATAGAAGGATAGAGAAATAACATAGAATAGATAGAAACAAAGAACAGAGAATAGATAGAAATAACAGAATAGCTAGATAGAGGGATAGCTAGCTTGGACAGCTGTTTGGTTTTTTAATTTTTTTTTGGGGTAAAAAAAAATGACGTGGCCCCCCCCCCTGTTTTTCATATCCAGCACAGGAACAGCAGCAGCTGCAGGCGGCAACCCTCACTCTCTGCTGCTGTACGTTGGCTGGTTACTAAAATTAGAGGGGATCCCACACTTTTTTTTAAATGATTTGATTTATTTATTTTTTTAAAATAACATGGGGCCCCCCATGTTTCTAAAACCAGCCAAGGTACAGCAGACAACTGGGGGCTGATGTTATTAGGGTGGGAAGGTTCATGGCTATTTGGCCCTTTCCAGCCTAACAATAGCAGCCCACAGCCGCCCCAGAACTGGCGCATCCATAAGGTGCCCCATTTCTGGCGCTGGGCACAGCTCTTCCCGTTGCCCTGGTGCGGTAGCAATGGGAGTATAAAGAGTTAATAACAGCCCACAGCTGCTACCAAGTCCTAGCTTAGTGATGGCAGGCGTCTATGAGACACCCACATCACTAATCTGTAAGTGAAAGTAAATAAACACAACCCCTCAAAAGTCCTTTATTTGGATTAAATACAAAAAGCCCCCTCTTTCACCACTTTATTAACCCCCAAACACTCCTGCGGGTGCGAAGTAATCCACACGAGGTCCCATGGCGATTCAGCTGTGCTACATCTCTGTCCTGCCACAGTGCCTGCCCGCATGACTGCCCGCTGTGAGAGTAGACAGAGCTGCGCAGTCAGAATGAACTCAGATGAACCCTTGACGTCACAGCTGCAGGTCCCACAATATGGCATGTATCGCGGCAATGACATTACGGGATCACCACTGTGAGGTTTAGGCGGCGATGTCACTCAAGTGAGTCCTCCACCTGCGGGTCACTTCAGTCACGGCCTGATTTGTGGTCACAGGTGTAAAATTCCAGCTGTGACCGCAAATCATCTGAGTGACGTCACCGCTGATCGTGTGGTTCACTTCGGTCACTCAGGTAATTTGCTGTCACAGGTGGAGGACTCCAGATGTGGCCGTGGCTAACCTGAGTGACATGGCTCACTTCAGTTGCTGCGTGGAGCTCACAGCGGGTAGTCTTGTTCTAGGGCGTACGCTGTGAGCGTCAGTTGTAGCAGTGCTGGAAGCGTTGTGGGACCTCGTGTGGATTACGTCGGACCTGCAGCGGTGTATGGGGGATTAATAAAGTAGTTAAAAGAGGGGACTTTTTTGTCTTTTATTTCAAATATGGATTTTTAGGTGTTTGTGTTTATTCTCTTTCACGTACAGATTAGTGATGGAGAGTGTCTCATAGATGCCTGCCATCACTAATTTAGGACTTAGTGGCAGCTATGAGCTGTTCATAAATCCTTATTACCCTTATAGCCACTGGACCAGGGCAATCGGGAAGAGCTGGGCAAAGTGCCACATCTAATGGATGCAGGAATTCTGGCAGCTGCTGGCTGATATTTTTAGGCTGGGGAGAGCCTAATAAGCATAGACCTCCAGAGTCTCAGAATACCAACCCCCAGCTGTGGGGATTTATCTTAGGTGGGTATCAAAATTGGGGGAACTGCATGCTGGTTTTTTAAATGATTTATTTTACTATAATCAAAACAGACTCACACTTCTATGTCTATACCAGTAGAGGAAAAATAACCTAAGAAATGTGAACCAATAGACACAATTTGAAAACAAATTTTTTTAAAATTAATATTTTTTATTCTTTACATTTAAAAACATAATGTTAAAAAGGACAATACCACCAGTGTGGGACTAAACAAACAGAACCAGAGTACTTAAATACTAAACAATTATTGATAATTACGGCAAACGCAACCCCCGTGGAGACTTTCACAGCGTCGCATCAGCTGGCTCGACAGTGCCCCCCTGACAGTTTCGCCCGGGGCAGATTCCCCATCAGCGTCCCCCTAGATACGCCTCTGCCTGTGTAGCGCCCCTGCAGCAGTCGGACTGCTCGGATCCGGAGTTGCTGTGGCTCGAGGGTCTCCGGACCTTGGGGCTCGCGGGCACTCTAAAATGAGAAGGGGACTATTTACAGAGGGGTAAGGGGTACTTTGCACGTTGCGACATCGCTAGCATCGGCTAGCGATGCCGAGCGCGATAGCACCCGCCCCCGTCGCACATGCGATATCTTGTGATAGCTGCCGTAGAGAACATTATCGCTACGGCAGCTTCACATGCACTTACCTGCCCTGCGACGTCGCTCTGGCTGACGACCCACCTCCTTCCTAAGGGGGCGGGTTGAGCAGTGTCACACGGCAGGCGGCCAATAGAAGCGGAGGGGCGGAGATGAGCGGGACGTAAACATCCCGCCCACCTCCTTCCTTCCGCATAGCCGGTGGAGGCAGGTAAGGAGATGTTCCTCGCTCCTGCGGCTTCACACACAGCGATGTGTGCTGCCGCAGGAACGAGGAACAACATTGTATCTCCTATTGGTGCGACATTATGAAAATGACCGACGCTACACAGATCACCGATTTTGGATGCTTTTGCGATCGTTTATCGGCGCATCTAGGCTTTACACGTTGCGACGTTGTTACCGGCGCCGGATGAGCGTCACTTTCGATTTGAACTCGACGATATCGCAGTAGCGATGTCGCATGGTGCAAAGTACCCCTTAGGGGCACTTTGCACGCTGCGACATCGCAGGCCAATGCTGCGATGCCGAGCGTGATAGTCCCCGCCCCCGTCGCAGCTGCGATATCCTTGTGATAGCTGCCGTAGCGAACATTATCGCTACGGCAGCTTCACATGGACTCACCTGTCCTGCGACCGTCGCTCTGGGCGGCGACCCGCCTCCTTATTAAGGGGGCGGGTAGTATGGCGTCACTGCGACGTCACACGGCAGGAGGCCAATAGGAGCGGAGGGGCGGAGATGAGCGGGATGTAAACATCCCGCCCACCTCCTTCCTTCCGCATATCCTACGGAAGCCGCAGTGACGCCAGTAGGAGATGTTCCTCGCTCCTGCGGCTTCACACACAGCGATGTGTGCTGCCGCAGGAACGAGGAACAACATCGGACCGTCGCGTCAGCGTAATCATGGATTACGCCGACGCTGCAGCGATGATACGATTACGACGCTTTTGCGCTCGTTAATCGTATCATCGAGCCTTTACACACTACGATGTCGCATGCAATGCCGGAAGTGCGTCATTTTCAATTTGACCCCACCGACATCGCACCTGCGATGTCGTAGTGTGCAAAGTACCCCTTAGTGTTTGTGACGCCACCTGTGGTTCGCAGTAAGGGGAGTACCGCCGCTGCCGATGGGAGTACCCGGGGGAGATGGAGTGGGGCAGCCAGATGACGTTCTCTCCACGGGTAGGGTAGGCAACGAGACTCTGGATGGTGATGGCGCAGGGAAGCGTGGTGCAGACCATGCAGCAGGCAGAACGCAGCTGGGGGAGCAGCATACTCACTCAGGCCGTGTGGATGTTGGTGTGACCATTAAGTAGACTCTGACACATGAGTAACCAAGTCTCTGGGTGCTGCTGCCTCTCTGGGGAGCTCGTCCGGGAATCCATTCCCGTTGGTTTTGCTGACGGTCCTGACCTGCCTCCATGCACGATTGTGTAGATGTTCCTAAGTGACCCTTCGGCCTGAAGCTTTTGGGGTCCTGCTCCCTATATTTTGATAGAGGAGCTGTGCTCTCGTTGGCTAACACTTGGGGTTTCAGTGGGCCGCATGGGTTGGAAAGCTCTATCCCCTTCGTTGTATTGGTGCCTTCGATCTCTGAGCTCTTGGGGAAAGTTCATAAAGAGACTATCCTCCACAGGTTAATTATCAGGTTGCGTGAAGCTACTCCCTGATCTAGGGTCCAGTACCCTGCCGTGCTCGGTACCAGTCCGGTTAGTAGATATTCCGGTGCCAACCGTTCTCCAAAACTAAGTCTGGCACCTTTCTCCAATATCCTGCGATCGGGTCTCCGACTCCTCCGGTCCCAAACCATCGTCTGCGACCTAGCCAAAGTCTCCCAGGGAGCTACAACACCCCTAGCTCCTCACTCTCTGAGGGCTACCACTGATCTGACTATAATCTCTCCCACCAGCCTTCCTGACCCCTAGGCGGGTGGCCCTATTCCAGCTAGACCACCCACTGGTGTGCCTGACAGGGTGTGGTGTGAGGTGGCTAGGATTTGAATGCTGATGGAAGCAATACCAATAGTTAGGATCCCAAAATCATAGAGGGTGGGTTCTGCACCATAAGAAAAAGGAGTGGAGTTCCCTGTGACACCCTGACTAGTTCAGGGGCGTGACATCTGAGGTTAGGGATAGCATAGGGCCCCCTAACTTGAGGACCAGCTTAGAAGCCAGAATGCCCTGCTATCCTGTAGTCATCCTGACACAGACTTGTAGTGCATAGGCAGGCTAACAAGAGTGAATCTCTGCTGGGCTCCAATAGTGCCAGCTATAGTTTATCTATACTGGTCTAGAGAGATGGTTTGATCCAGACTTACTGGTGGTTGTGTGCATTATTATTGTGAGCGGTTGTGGTGTTAACCTTTGTTATCCTTTTGTTGCTGCCTTACTTTTCTTGCTCTCCTCCTTAATTCCTTTCTGTTCATTCTTGTGAGTTTGCAGTGTGTTTGAGTTTTGTTTTTTCCCTGTCTTTCAAAATCTGTGTTGCCATCACACTCCTGCCCCTTCCTTTACTGGAGGGAGTCAGGGGGAGGTTTTGAACAGATTAGCTCTGGTCAGGAAAATAGCCAGGCACAGGACTCAGGCATCTCCACCATTAGGGGTAGCCCTGAGGTTAGAGATAGCCTAGGGTCCCCAGGTTTGAGGGACAATATTGGAACCCCCCTGTCCCGTGCTATCCTTGTGACGCTTTAAATCTCCAGAACTATTGCAACGTGGCTTGGGCAGTAGACATAAGTGAGTTCTGCTTCATTAACACTCCAGCAAATTACGGAAAATTGAGAATTTTGTGTGTGTGAGTTAGTACTGTAGTTAGTGGGACCATCTTCATATTCAGACCTGTCTCATTTGGTAAGGCATCAGACTCCTTTGTCTACGGGATGAGTAACCCAGAAAAGTGGATAAAAACAAATTTCTCTTTACTCAAGGGTAAGTGTGGATACAAAGGGAGCAGGCAGTATACTTTAAAGGGAACCTGTCATCCGTTTTTTGCCCTATAAGTTGCGGCCACCACCACTGGACTCTTATATACAGCATTCTAACATGCCACTTCAGCACCAATGATGAGGAACGTCCTGGACGGCCGAGAGTGGTTGTTGTTCCGGAGATTGTCGATGCTGTGCACAACTTCATACTGGACCACGAATTTCAGCTTAAGCAATAGCAGACATCATGGGGACTTCCCGTGAACGATTTTGTGTCATTATCCATGAACATTTGGACATGAGGAAGCTTCTGCAAAGAGCGTCCCCAAACGTTTGACAACAGATCAGAGAAGCATGCGAGTGAAAACTTCCTGCTCCTGCTCCATTTGTCAGCATTTCCAGACTGATAAGAACTTCCTGGATCGACTGGTCACTATGGATGAGACCTGGATTTATTTGTATGACCCTGAAAACAAGGGACAGTCTAAAGAGTGGAGGCACAGTGGTTCTCCTCATCCAAAAAAGTTCAGGGTGCAAAAATCAGCCACTAAGGTGATGGCGTGTGTTCTGGGATAAGGAGCTCGTGCTGCTAGTGGACTACCTTCAAAAGGGTTCCACCACCAATGCAAGGTACTACATTGAACTTTTGGACCAATTGAAGGTAGCTCTCAAGGCCAAGCTGTCCAAAGGAATCTTGCTCCTGCAAGACAACGCCTCCGCTCACACTGCACAAGTGACCACGGCAAAACTGGCAGAGCTGAGCTTCCAGCTGGTTGACCACCCACTTTATTCACCAGATCTAGCTCCCTCCGACTATCATCTGTTTCCAAACCTGACAAAACACCTCAAAGGTACCAAATTTCACACCATTTCTGATGCCATGGCTACTACGGATGCCTGGTTTGAGGCACAACCGAAATCCTTCTTTTTGCTAGGCTTACAGAACTTGGAATACCGATGTAAGACGTGTGTTGTATTCAGTGTAGAGTATGTGGAATAAATGGAAAGTTTCATCATTCTATATCATTTCTTTCTGTGTAAAGCCAAAGACGTACAGTTAGGTCCAGAAATATTTGGACAGTGACACAATTTTCGCGAGTTGGGCTCTGCATGCCACCACATTGGATTTGAAATGAAACCTCTACAACAGAATTCAAGTGCAGATTGTAACGTTTAATTTGATGGTTTGAACAAAAATATCTGATAGAAATTGTAGGAATTGTACACATTTCTTTACAAACACTCCACATTTTAGGAGGTCAAAAGTAATTGGACAAATAAACCAAACCCAAACAAAATATTTTTATTTTCAATATTTTGTTGCGAATCCTTTGGAGGCAATCACTGCCTTAAGTCTGGAACCCATGGACATCACCAAACGCTGGGTTTCCTCCTTCTTAATGCTTTGCCAGGCCTTTACAGCCGCAGCCTTCAGGTCTTGCTTGTTTGTGGGTCTTTCCGTCTTAAGTCTGGATTTGAGCAAGTGAAATGCATGCTCAATTGGGTTAAGATCTGGTGATTGACTTGGCCATTGCAGAATGTTCCACTTTTTGCACTCATGAACTCCTGGGTAGCTTTGGCTGTATGCTTGGGGTCATTGTCCATCTGTACTATGAAGCACCGTCCGATCAACTTTGCGGCATTTGGCTGAATCTGGGCTGAACGTATATCCCGGTACACCTCAAAATTCATCCGGCTACTCTTGTCTGCTGTTATGTCATCAATAAACACAAGTGACCCAGTGCCATTGAAAGCCATGCATGCCCATGCCATCACGTTGCCTCCACCATGTTTTACAGAGGATGTGGTGTGCCTTGGATCATGTGCCGTTCCCTTTCTTCTCCAAACTTTTTTCTTCCCATCATTCTGGTACAGGTTGATCTTTGTCTCATCTGTCCATAGAATACTTTTCCAGAACTGAGCTGGCTTCATGAGGTGTTTTTCAGCAAATTTAACTCTGGCCTGTCTATTTTTGGAATTGATGAATGGTTTGCATCTAGATGTGAACCCTTTGTATTTACTTTCATGGAGTCTTCTCTTTACTGTTGACTTAGAGACAGATACATCTACTTCACTGAGAGTGTTCTGGACTTCAGTTGATGTTGTGAACGGGTTCTTCTTCACCAAAGAAAGTATGCGGCGATCATCCACCACTGTTGTCATCCGTGGACGCCCAGGCCTTTTTGAGTTCCCAAGCTCACCAGTCAATTCCTTTTTTCTCAGAATGTACCCGACTGTTGATTTTGCTACTCCAAGCATGTCTGCTATCTCTCTGATGGATTTTTTCTTTTTTTTCAGCCTCAGGATGTTCTGCTTCACCTCAATTGAGAGTTCCTTAGACCGCATGTTGTCTGGTCACAGCAACAGCTTCCAAATGCAAAACCACACACCTGTAATCAACCCCAGACCTTTTAACTACTTCATTGATTACAGGTTAACGAGGGAGATGCCTTCAGAGTTAATTGCAGCCCTTAGAGTCCCTTGTCCAATTACTTTTGGTCCCTTGAAAAAGAGGAGGCTATGCATTACAGAGCTATGATTCCTAAACCCTTTCTCCGATTTGGATGTGAAAACTCTCATATTGCAGCTGGGAGTGTGCACTTTCAGCCCATATTATATATATGATTGTATTTCTGAACATGTTTTTGTAAACAGCTAAAATAACAAAACTTGTGTCACTGTCCAAATATTTCTGGACCTAACTGTATCAGCAGCCCATCGTTGTTGTGGTTATTTACATGTGTAGGTGTGGTACCTGGTTAACTTCCAATGTGTTTATGGGCACAGAGCTAAGAACCACCACAAGATGTCACCAGTTCCAGGTTCCTTAGTTGTTGGGGAAATATTAGCTTTCAGGGCAGGGGCAGGAGTGATGGTTAACCGTAGACGTCGTCCCACAGTGAGGGGAATATAGTGGAGGGTATTTCTTGCGTTTAGAAGTATTGTGTAGGGTAAGCCATGGAAGAAGTAATTTGTAGGAGTTAGCAGAGGTGACTGAAGTTGAATTGTAGCTTAAGCTCCATGGAGGTGTCTTGAGGGACAAGAGAGCAAGTGAGTGTGAATGGTGCGGACAGTGGTAGATCAGTTTGTCACAGGGACCCTTTAGAGAAGAGAAAGAGGCCACCAGGCTGAAGGCCACTGGCACATGGGAACAGAATCTAGGAGTGACCTTGGAGAAGTAACATAGCTGTGCAGGGTACTCGTATCACAGTGGTACACATTGACCCGTGTGGTTAGATACCCAGGGACAGAGATGAGCCGACCCCCCTTCCTTGGTAGCCGGTGTGAACATGTCTGCACCCGTAATGGACGAGCTGGTCTGTACTAAGATGTTAATGCCTTGTGAGAAACCAAGTTTGAAGCCTGTCACAAGCAAAGTAGTGCAATGTTTGAAACTGAAAACCTACATGAAAAAATGTGTGCTAAAGACCAAAATCAATATAAAAATATTTATTTATTGAATAAAATACAGAAAGAATGATGAACTAATATTGCAAATGGCCACAAGGTGGCACTGCAAACAAGACACTGGGATGATATATACAACAAATTGATATCGCAAACAGGATAACCTGTATTCAGAATAGTATCGACAAAAAAGTGACCTGTGCAGAATATCAAAAATTATTACCGCATAAAGATAGATAGTGATATGTGTAACAATAATAGTAGTAACAAGGTATCTATAGCCATAACACTATCTTTGAAGAAAAAAAAAAAAGGAAAAATTGATAAGGTGCAGAGGTGCTATTAGTAATATGACAATTGACGCCCCGGAAGAAGGCACAGCACCGAAACGTGCGTAGGGGTTGTAGTACTGTTCCTGACGCAGGTATTATGCTATAATTTTGCTAGTTTTGGTACCTTACAAACTCTCGTTGCCATTAATGATATATTGCTGTTTGTATACTCCAGCACCTTACTGCTAGCAAATGCTGTACTACCTTAAGCATTGATGCACTTTGTTAACCCTTGCTATTATGTAACTCTATTTCTATATGAGTGCTGCTAATATAGTGATCATTACCATTATATTATTATACACTATATTTTATATAATTTAATATATAATCAACTTTTGCTGCTATTTTTTTTTTATTTCAAAGATAGTATTATGGTTATAGATACCTTGTTACTACTATTATCTTTACACATATCACTATATATCTTTTGCGGTAATAATTTTTGATATTCTTCACAGGTCACTTTTTGGCAAAAGTATTCTGGAAACAGGCTATCCTTTTTGCAATATCAATTTGTTGTATATATCATCCTTGTGTCTTGTTTGCAGTGCCACCTTCTTGTGGCCATTTGCGATATTAGTTCATCATTCTTTCTGTATTTTATTTTAGTCAATAAAGAAATATTTTTATATTGATATTGGTCTTTAGTGCACATTTTTTCATGTAGGTTTTATTGTATGGTGCTTGGCCATTTATTTCAGTCCATCTATACATACAGCGTTTATGTATGTACAGTACAGACCAAAAGTTTGGACACACATGCAAACAGTTTTCTTTATTTTCATGACTCTGAAAATTGTAGATTCACATTGAAGGCATCAAAACTATGAATTAACACATGTGGAATGAAATACTTAACAAAAAAGTGGGAAACAACTGAAAATATGTCTTATATTCTAGGTTCTTCAAAGTAGCCACCTTTTGCTTTGATTACTGCTTTGCACACTCTTGGCATTCTTTTGATGAGCTTCAAGAGGTAGTCACCGGAAATGGTTTTCACTTCACAGGTGTGCCCTGTCAGGTTTAATAAGTGGGATTTCTTGCCTTATCAATGGGGTTGGGACCATCAGTTGTATTGTTGAGAAGTCTGGTGGATACACAGCTGATAGTCCTACTGAATAGACTGTTAGAATTTGTATTATGGCAAGAAAAAAGCAGCCAAGTAAAGAAAAATGAGTGGCTAGCATTACTTTAAGAAATGAAGGTCAGTCAGTCCGAAAAATTTGGAAAACTTTGAAAGTGTCCCCAAGTGCAGTGGCAAAAACCATCAAACGCTACAAAGAAACTGGCTCACATGAGGACCGCCCCAGGAAAGGAAGACCAAGCGTCACCTCTGCTGCTGAGGATAAGTTTATCCGAGTCTCCAGCCTCAGAAATCGCAGGTTAACAGCAGCTCAGATTAGAGACTAGGTCAATGCCACACAGAGTTCTAGCAGCAGACACATCTCTAGAACAACTGTTAAGAGGAGATTTTGTGCAGCGGGCCTTAATGGTAAAATAGCTGCTCGGAAACCACTGCTAAGGACAGGCAACAAGCAGAAGAGACTTGTTTGGGCTAAAGAACACAAGGAATGGACATTAGACCAGTGTAAATCTGTGCTTTGGTCTGATGAGTCCAAATTTGACATCTTTGGATCCAACCACCGTGTCTTTGTGCGACGCAGAAAAGGTGAACGGATGGACTCTACATGGCTGGTTCCCACCGTGAAGCATGGAGGAGGAGGTGTGATGGTTTGGGGGTTCTTTGTTGGTGACACTGTTGGGGATTTATTCAAAATTGAAGGCATACAGAACCAGCATGGCTACCACAGCATCTTGCATCGGCATGCTATTCCATTCAGTTTGCGTTTAGTTGGACCATCATTTATATTTCAACAGGACAATGACCCCAAACACACCTCCAGGCTGTGTAAGGGCTATTTGACTAAGAATGAGAGTGATGGGGTGCTACGCCAGATGACCTGGCCTGCACAGTCATCAGACCTGAACCCAATCGAGATGGTTTGGGGTGAGCTGGACCGCAGAGTGAAGGTAAAAGGGCCAACAAGTGCTAAGCATCTCTGGGAACTCCCTCAAGACTGTTGGAAAACCATTTCCGGTGACTACCTCTTGAAGCTCATCAAGAGAATGCCAAGAGTGTGCAAAGCAGTAATCAAAGCAAAAGGTGGCTACTTTGAAGAACCTAGAATATAATACATATTTTCAGTTGTTTCACACTTTTTTGTTAAGTATTTCATTCCACATGTGTTAATTCATAGTTTTGATGCCTTCATTGTGAACCTACATTTTTCAGAGTTATGAAAATAAAGAAAACTGTTTGAATGAGAAGGTGTGTCCAAACTTTTGGTCTGTACTGTATATGTATACAGTTAGGTCCAGAAATATTTGGACAGTGACACAAGTTTTGTTATTTTAGCTGTTTACAAACACATGTTCAGAAATACAATTATATATATAATATGGGCTGAAAGTGCACACTCCCAGCTGCAATATGAGAGTTTTCACATCCAAATCGGAGAAAGGGTTTAGGAATCATAGCTCTGTAATGCATAGCCACCTCTTTTTCAAGGGACCAAAAGTAATTGGACAAGGGACTCTAAGGGCTGCAATTAACTCTGAAGGCGTCTCCCTCGTTAACCTGTAATCAATGAAGTAGTTAAAAGGTCTGGGGTTGATTACAGGTGTGTGGTTTTGCATTTGGAAGTTGTTGCTGTGACCAGACAACATGCGGTCTAAGGAACTCTCAATTGAGGTGAAGCAGAACATCCTGAGGCTGAAAAAAAAGAAAAAATCCATCAGAGAGATAGCAGACATGCTTGGGGTAGCAAAATCAACAGTCGGGTACATTCTGAGAAAAAAGTAATTGACTGGTGAGCTTGGGAACTCAAAAAGGCCTGGGCGTCCACGGATGACAACAGTGGTGGATGATCGCTGCATACTTTCTTTGGTGAAGAAGAACCCGTTCACAACATCAACTGAAGTCCAGAACACTCTCAGTGAAGTAGGTGTATCTGTCTCTAAGTCAACAGTAAAGAGAAGACTCCATGAAAGTAAATACAAAGGGTTCACATCTAGATGCAAACCATTCATCAATTCCAAAAATAGACAGGCCAGAGTTAAATTTGCTGAAAAACACCTCATGAAGCCAGCTCAGTTCTGGAAAAGTATTCTATGGACAGATGAGACAAAGATTAACCTGTACCAGAATGATGGGAAGAAAAACGTTTGGAGAAGAAAGGGAACGGCACATGATCCAAGGCACACCACATCCTCTGTAAAACATGGTGGAGGCAATGTGATGGCATGGGCATGCATGGCTTTCAATGGCACTGGGTCACTTGTGTTTATTGATGACATAACAGCAGACAAGAGTAGCCGGATGAATTCTGAAGTGTACCGGGATATACTTTCAGCCCAGATTCAGCCAAATGCTACAAAGTTGATCGGACGGCGCTTCATAGTACAGATGGACAATGACCCCAAGCATACAGCCAAAGCTACCCAGGAGTTCATGAGTGCAAAAAAGTGGAACATTCTGCAATGGCCAAGTCAATCACCAGATCTTAACCCAATTGAGCATGCATTTCACTTGCTCAAATCCAGACTTAAGACGGAAAGACCCACAAACAAGCAAGACCTGAAGGCTGCGGCTGTAAAGGCCTGGCAAAGCATTAAGAAGGAGGAAACCCAGCGTTTGGTGATGTCCATGGGTTCCAGACTTAAGGCAGTGATTGCCTCCAAAGGATTCGCAACAAAATATTGAAAATAAAAATATTTTGTTTGGGTTTGGTTTATTTGTCCAATTACTTTTGATCTCCTAAAATGTGGAGTGTTTGTAAAGAAATGTGACAATTCCTACAATTTCTATCAGATATTTTTGTTCAAACCTTCAAATTAAACGTTACAATCTGCACTTGAATTCTGTTGTAGAGATTTAATTTCAAAGCCAATGTGGTGGCATGCAGAGTCCAACTCGCGAAAATTGTGTCACTGTCCAAATATTTCTGGACCTAACTGTATATACAGTATATACAGTATATACCCCTTAATGTTGTATTATCACTATGCATTTATTTATTTGAATATTTATCTGGGTCTGGGGTATTTTATATTAGTGTATATATACAGTGGCGTAACTACCGCGGTCGCAGCGGTCGCGATCGCGACCGGGCCCGGGCGGTTTGGGGCCCGCGGGGACCCGGCAGATCAGCAGCCAGCTCCTCTCAGTGAGAGAGAAGCTGCGCTGATCTATCACAGTGCACGCGCCCACTATATGACCCGTTGCCGCCCCCGACACCGGGCCCTCCTGCCCGATGTCAGCGGCGACACCGGGGCCCCCCTCCCCCGTCACCGCGCACAGTAATAATGAAGCAAAGAGCGGCCGGCGCCGCTCTGCATCATCATTCTGCCCCTGTGCCTGTGCGGTGACGTTACTCCTGTGCGACTGCTGTGCTGAGTGCACAGAGCGCAGGGAGGGAGGACGCCGCCGACCGCAGCACCGGGAGGACGAGCAGCAGTGGAAGGAGGAGAGCAGGGACTCGGGAGTACAGCATCAGTGGAACAAGGAGACGTCAGGACAGAGCAGCAGTGGAAGGAGGAGAGCGGTGAGTACTTGTTTTTTTTTTTTATATATATATATGAGTACACGGTGGTCAGAGGCCTGGAGTGGGGAGGCTGCATTATACTGTGCATGGAGGCCTGGGGTGGGGAGGCTGCATCTGTACATGGAGGCCTGGGGTGGGGAGGCTGCCTGATACTGTACAAGGAGGCCTGGGGTGGGGAGGCTGCCTGATACTGTACAAGGAGGCCTGGGGTGGGGAGGCTGCATGATACTGTACATGGAGGCCTGGGGTGGGGAGGCTGCCTGATACTGTACAAGGAGGCCTGGGGTGGGAAGGCTGGATGATACTGTACATGGAGGCCTGGGGTGGGGAGGCTGCATCTGTACATGGAGGCCTGGGGTGGGGAGGCTGCCTGATACTGTACAAGGAGGCCTGGGGTGGGGAGGCTGCCTGATACTGTACAAGGAGGCCTGGGGTGGGGAGGCTGCATGATACTGTACATGGAGGCCTGGGGTGGGGAGGCTGCCTGATACTGTACAAGGAGGCCTGGGGTGGGAAGGCTGGATGATACTGTACATGGAGGCCTGGGGTGGGGGGGCTGCATCTGTACATGGAGGCCTGGGGTGGGGAGGCTGCCTGATACTGTACAAGGAGGCCTGGGGTGGGAAGGCTGGATGATACTGTACATGGAGGCCTGGGGTGGGGAGGCTGCATCTGTACATGGAGGCCTGGGGTGGGGAGGCTGCCTGATACTGTACAAGGAGGCCTGGGGTGGGGAGGCTGCCTGATACTGTACAAGGAGGCCTGGGGTGGGGAGGCTGCATGATACTGTACATGGAGGCCTGGGGTGGGGAGGCTGCCTGATACTGTACAAGGAGGCCTGGGGTGGGAAGGCTGGATGATACTGTACATGGAGGCCTGGGGTGGGGGGGCTGCATCTGTACATGGAGGCCTGGGGTGGGGAGGCTGCCTGATACTGTACAAGGAGGCCTGGGGTGGGGAGGCTGCCTGATACTGTACAAGGAGGCCTTGGGTGGGGAGGCTGCATGATACTGTACATGGAGGCCTGGGGTGGGGAGGCTGCCTGATACTGTACATGGAGGCCTGGGGTGGGGAGGCTGCATGATACTGTACATGGAGGCCTGGGGTGGGGAGGCTGCCTGATACTGTACAAGGAGGCCTGGGGTGGGGAGGCTGCCTGATACTGTACATGGAGGCCTGGGGTGGGGAGGCTGCCTGATACTGTACATGGAGGCCTGGGGTGGGGAGGCTGCATGATACTGTACATGGAGGCCTGGGGTGGGGGGGCTGCCTGATACTGTACAAGGAGGCCTGGGGTGGGGAGGCTGCATGATACTGTGCATGGAGGCCTGGGGAGGCTGCATTATACTGTACATGGAGGCCTGGGGAGACTCCATTATACTGTACATGGAGGCCTGGGGAGGCTGGCAGCATTATTATACATGGAGGCCTGGGGAGGCTGGCTGCATTATTATACATGGAGGCCTGGGGAGGCTGGCTGCATTATTATACATGGAGGTCTGGGGAGGCTGGCTGCATTATTATACATGGAGGCCTAGGGAGGCTGGCTGCATTATTATACATGGAGGCCTGGGGAGGCTGGCTGCATTATTATACATGGAGGCCTGGGGAGGCTGGCTGCATTATTATACATGGAGGCCTGGGGAGGCTGGCTGCATTATTATACATGGAGGCCTGGGGAGGCTGGCTGCTATATTATACATGGAGGCCTGGGAGGCTGGCTGCTATATTATACATGGAGGCCTGGAGAGGTTGGCTGCATTATTATATACGGAGGCCTGGTGAGGCTGCATAATAAACATGAAGGACACCTTATACATTGAATATAGAGGTGTAATATATATAGAGGTCTATGAGGCTGCATTATACTGGAGGTCTATAGGGCTGCATTAAAATGGAGGTCGAGGGGGGGCTGTATAATACAAAATGAAGGGACACCTTATACATGGAATATAGGGGTGAATTATACATGGAGGAGTATGGGGCTGCATAATACCATCTGAAGTTTTATGGGGTTGTGTTATAATACATATAGGACTATGGGGGCTGCATTATAATATATGGAGGACTATGGAGGCTACCTTATACATGGACTATGGAAGTGCATTATAAAACATGGAGGACTATGTGGTGCAGTATAATATATGGAGAACTATGGGGTGAATTTTAATACATGGAGAACTATGGGAAATGCATTATAATTGAAGGGCTACTTTATACATGGAGGATTATGGGGGTGCATTATAATATATGGAGGGCTATGTATCTGCATTCTAATATATGAAGGGTTATGTGAGACCCTTTATACAATTATTTGGAAGGCTATGTGGGGGCTGTTATAGTATTTTGAGAACTTTATACAGGGGGGACAAAGATACAAGTATGGGATGGAAATGTTTTGTGCTGAGGGAAAAAGGCTCTTTCCCTCAGCAGCCAACTTTCCCATGCTCTGCTATACATCTCTCAGCACCCAGCTTTCCCATGTTCTGATATACATCTCTCAGCACCCAGCTTTCCCATGCTCTGCTATACATCTCTCAGCACCCAGCTTTCCCATGTTCTGATATACATCTCTCAGCACCCAGCTTTCCCATGTTCTGATATACATCTCTCAGCACCCAGCTTTCTCATGCTCTGATATGGGAAAGCTGGGTGCTGAGGACAAGATAAATATCAGAACATAGGAAAGCTGGGTGCTGATAGAGGGATTTCAGGGTGCTGTGGGTGAGAGCCAAGTGTCAGCGTCATTATCCTGTACCCCGAGTGTCAGTGTCATTATCCCTTACCCCATACCTCCCAACCGTCCCGGATACAGCGGGACTTTCCCGCTTTACGTTGTTTGTCCCGTTGCCACGATCGGGACGGCCGGCTCCCGGGCTCCGCCCACCCACTCTCTCTCCGCCTCCCTGCTTTTCCCTCCTACCATCCCAGTAGACGTGGCATAACAGAGAGGAGCGCTGCCTGTGCTGCTGCTGGTACAGTAAAATCTCCCCAGCGCTGATTTCCCTCCCTCCCCCCCCTCACCCCCGGCCGGAGCCTCTCTGTGCGGTCGGCCGGCCGCCTGTCTGTGCGGGCGCCCCCCGGCCGCCTGTCTGTGCGGGCGCCCCCCGGCCGCCTGTCTGTGCGGGCGCCCCCCGGCCGCCTGTCTGTGCGGGCGCCCCCCGGCCGCCTGTCTGTGCGGGCGCCCCCCTGCCGCCTGTCTGTGCAGGCGCCCCCCTGCCGCCTGTCTGTGCGGGCGCCCCCCTGCCGCCTGTCTGTGAAGGCGACCGGCCACCTCACTGTGTGGGCGACCGGCCGCCTCACTGTGGCTGCCTGCGTGTCCATGCTGGAGGCCCGCCGGCTGCCTGCGTGTCCATGCTGGAGGCCCGCCGGCTGCCTGCGTGTCCATGCTGGAGGCCCGCCGGCTGCCTGCGTGTCCATGCTGGAGGCCCGCCGGCTGCCTGCGTGTCCATGCTGGAGGCCCGCCGGCTGCCTGCGTGTCCATGCTGGAGGCCCGCCGGCTGCCTGCGTGTCCATGCTGGAGGCCCGCCGGCTGCCTGCGTGTCCATGCTGGAGGCCCGCCGGCTGCCTGCGTGTCCATGCTGGAGGCCCGCCGGCTGCCTGCGTGTCCATGCTGGAGGCCCGCCGGCTGCCTGCGTGTCCATGCTGGAGGCCCGCCGGCTGCCTGCGTGTCCATGCTGGAGGCCCGCCGGCTGCCTGCGTGTCCATGCTGGAGGCCCGCCGGCTGCCTGCGTGTCCATGCTGGAGGCCCGCCGGCTGCCTGCGTGTCCATGCTGGAGGCCCGCCGGCTGCCTGCGTGTCCATGCTGGAGGCCCGCCGGCTGCCTGCGTGTCCATGCTGGAGGCCCGCCGGCTGCCTGCGTGTCCATGCTGGAGGCCCGCCGGCTGCCTGCGTGTCCATGCTGGAGGCCCGCCGGCTGCCTGCGTGTCCATGCTGGAGGCCCGCCGGCTGCCTGCGTGTCCATGCTGGAGGCCCGCCGGCTGCCTGCGTGTCCATGCTGGAGGCCCGCCGGCTGCCTGCGTGTCCATGCTGAATGGGTGTGGATGGGGAGTGGATATGGGCGTGACTGTGAAATGGGTGTGGTTAGGGGGCGTGGCCTAAAAATTTGCCGCGGCGCGCTACGCACACCGCAAACTTTGTCCTTCTTTTCCTTCTTTAAAAGTTGGGAGGTAGGCCTTACCCCAAGTGTCTGTGTATGTGGAGGGGGGGCCCAGGTCTAGACTTTGCACCGGGGCCCATCCAACTCTAGTTACGCCACTGTATATATATATATATATATATATATATATATATATATATTTGTTTACAATGTTTGAAACTTGTTGCAAGAAAAGTGCATGCAGTTTTTAACCATTGTGGTCTCATCCTTAATAACTTTGAACACAGAACCGCAGTGTCCACCAGACGATGGGAAGGCTGGCCTGTGGCCAAAAAGTACCGGTGCAACAAGGTAAATGTCACATGATGTTTTGCTGTAAACTCACCGAGTGTCATGGCGGCATCAGACTCTGCTCAGACCACAGACTCTAAAGGCCATTTTACACGTTGCGACATCGCTAGCGATGTCACTAGTGCTCGCCCCCGTCGTGCGTGCGTCACGGGCAAATCGCTGCCCGTGGCAAACAATAATGCTCGTACGTGTCACACGCACATACCTTCCTAACGACGTCGCTGTGGCTGTCAAACAAACTCTATTTTAAGGGGGAGGTTCGTGCGGCATCACAGCGACATAACATGGTGGACCACCAATAGAAGTGGAGGGGCGGAGAGCAGCCGCATTAACGTCACTCCCACCTCATTGCCGGAGGACGCAGGAACGCTGTTGTTCGTCGTTCCCGGGGAGTTACACGTAGCGATGTGTGCTGCCTCAGGAACGACGAACAACCTGCGTCCCAAATGAGCAACGATATTTGGGAAAGGAACGACATGTCAACAATCAACGATTTTTGCCGTTTTTCGGATAGTTAGCGGTCGCTGGTAGGTGTCACACGCATCGACATTGCTAACGACGCCGGATGTGCGTCACGAATTCCGTGACCCCAGCGATATCTCGTTAGCGATATCTCTGAGTTGCGCAGGCAGACTCGAGCATCGACCAGCTGTGTTCTCATTAGTGATCGGACTGTCAGGAGTTAATTTCTGCTGGTTACCTTTTGGATCACATGTTACGGGAGACCTATCACAGGTAGTTGCCCACATTTTAAGATGGAGAAATTTGTCTCCCTGTGCCGACTATAGCTTCCTGCTAAACCGGTCCGTGTGCTGTTGTTTTCCAGTCTGGTGATTTACTGCGTGTTGTTTGGTGTGCAGTGGAATTCCTCCTGTCATCTGGTTATTTCCTCCCTGCTTAGTTTTCTTCATTATCTTTTGTTTTCTAATTACTCTGTGTGAGGCCTCTTTCACAGGTCCTTGAAAAACATGCACGTTTTTCATGGACGTGTCAAAGGTGCATATTGCCCTCGGTGTGCTGTGTGCATGGACTACGTGTGTTCTAGGTGTGTTATCCATGATAACACACGGAGAACGGGAACTTTCTACTCAACTGTCTCTGGTGTCGCTGTCCGTGGCGCTGATCTTCGGTCTCCGGTCCTGTCGACTCCTCACTGCTGCTGCTTCCGGCCGCAGTGAAGTGAATATTCAATGAGCATAATGAGCGGTGGTCGGAAGCAAGTGACAGCAGCGGCAGAGACTGCAGGGCTGGAGAAGGTGAGTAAAGTTTTGTTTTTTTTCTCACAGACACGTCTTTTCTCCGGTGCGTGTCACACGGAACACATCCATGTGGTCCGTGTGTGTTACGTGTGAAACGTTTGCGTTTCGTGTGATACCCGTGATGCCAGAGAAAAACGGATATGTCGGCGTGAGAAACACACGGACACACGCAAGTACGGAACGGACACACGTTCCGTTCAAAAATACTTACGTGTGTCCAAAACATTAGGAATACATAGGTCTACGTGTGTACGTGTCTCCGGTATGTGAGAAAACTGCCAAACACGTACCAGAGGCACGAACGTATGACAGAGGCCTGAACTGTTGTGTGATAGAGTTTTGTTTTCTCCTGTTTGTCTATCAATGATAGTGTTTATAAGCACCAGATTGGGTATTAAATGTATTATCCTGAGACTAATGGACAGACAGAGGGGATGAACCAAGAGATAGAGCTGTATTTGATATGTTGTGTTTCATCTAATCAGGAGGACTGGGTAGAATTTCTCCCCCTTGCTGAGTTTTCTCTAAATAACCATACATCTTCAGCTTACTGGGACCTCGCCTAATTTTGCTATGGGGGATTTCATCCAGTTTTCAAGAATTTTTCAAGTTTCCAGTCCTATGTACCAGAGGAGGAGAAATTTTCTTTCCAGTTGATTAAAGTGTGGAGGAAGGTCGAAAGGACTCTTTTGCTAACTAGTGACCGGGATGAGAAAACTGTGGACCGCAGACGTAGTAGTGCTCATATCTTTAAGATGGAGGAGTTTGTTTTGTTGTTCTAAAAAACTTTGCATCTGAAAGTGGCATCCAAGTTTGCTCCCAAATTTGTAGCTCCTTATATAAGACTAGAAGGTGGCCCGATTCTACGCATCGGGTATTCTAGAATTTACGTATTGTGTAGTTCATGTATGATTTTTGTTATATATATATATAGATGTTGTTGTGTGTAGTTACCAAGTGTTTGTGTAGGGCGCTGTACATGTTCTGGGTGTGGCGGGGGGTGAGAGCGGTGTTGTATGTGTGTTGCGTGTGTTGCGTTGTTTGTGGAGCGCTGTGTGTCTGTAGCGTTGTGTGTGTGTGTGTGTTGCGCGGTTTGTGTGGGTGTGGTGTGTTTTGGGGGGAGGTATGTTTTGTGCAATGTGTGTGTTGTGCGGTATGTGCGTATATTTATGTATGCCGCGGTGTTTGTGTGTTGGGTGTTGTGTGTGTGCGGCGTTGTCTGTGTGTGTGGGTGTCTGTGTATGGCGGTGTTTGTGGTTCCCAGTGTGTGTGTGGTGTGTTGTGTGTGTGTTGGGGGGAGGTGTGCACCTCCCATCGTGCTCCATCCCCCATGCTGCGCACCCCCCATCGTGCCCCATCCCCCATGCTGCGCACCCCCCATCGTGCTCCATCCCCCATGCTGCCCACCCCCTATCGTGCTCCATCCCCTATGCTGCGCATTCCCCATCGTGCTCCATCCCCGATGCTGCGCACCCCGCATCGTGCTCCATCCCCCATGCTGCGCACTCCCCATCGTGCTCCATCCCCCATGCTGCGCACTCCCCATCGTGCTCCATCCTCCATGCTGCGCACTTCCCATCGTGCTCCATCCCCCATGCTGTGCACTCCTCATCGTGCTACATCCCCCATGCTGCGCACCCCCCATCGTGCTACATCCCCCATGCTGCGCACCCCATCGTGCTCCATCCCCCATGCTATAATAGTTCTCCTATTATACTCAGAGAGGAGTATAATAGGAGGACTATAATAGGAGGAGTAGTCCTGGGGGGAGAGGAGTATAATGCCGGCTCCCTGCACATGTGTACCGGGAGCCGGTGTACGCTGGTAACTATGATACACATCGGGTAACTAAGGGACCTTAGTTACCCGATGTGTATAATGGTTACCAGCGTTCACCGGCTCCGTCACGATCCCAGCATCGCAAGGGTATGTCTGGCGCTGCTGGGATCGTGACGGAGCCGGTGTACACTGGTAACTATGATACACATCGGGTAACTAAGGGACCTTAGTTACCCGATGTGTATAATGGTTACCAGCGTTCACCGGCTCCGTCATGATCCCAGCATCGCAAGGGTATGTCTGGCGCTGCTGGGATCGTGACGGAGCCGGTGTACACTGGTAACTATGATACACATCGGGTAACTAAGGGACCTTAGTTACCCGATGTGTATAATGGTTACCAGCGTTCACCGGCTCCGTCAAGATCCCAGCATCGCAAGGTTATGTCTGGCGCTGCTGGGATCGTGGAAGGAGCCGGTGTACACTGGTAACTATGATACACAGCGGGTAACTAAGGGACCTTAGTTACCCGATGTGTATAATGGTTACCAGCGTACACCAGCTCCGTCACGATCCCAGCAGCGCAAGGTTATGTCTGGCGATGCGTGCGGAGGGCCGGGGCGAGCGGCCAATCCATGCGGAGGGCGGGGCCAGGCCGAGGCGAGCGACCAATCCGTGGGGGGCGGAGCCGAGGCGAGGCGAGCGGCCAATCCGTGCGGGGGGGCGGGGCCATGGCGAGCCCAGCGGCCAATCAGCTTTGTGTCACCGTAAGGACACAATTTTGGAGCAAGACAGACAGACAGAATAAGGCAATTATATATATAGATTATTTAAAATCCTGAATCCTGTGACTGTTAAACTTTAACTCCCTGTTGCTTGGAAGATCAATCACCTTCCATATTTTTCTTCTTAAGAGGCTTGAGTGGACACCCGGTCCTCAGGACATAAATGGAGTGAATTTGGAGGAGGATTAGGAGTATGAGGTGGAAGTAGTTCTGGGATCGAGATGTCAGGTGCCAGATGTACTATTTAGTCAAGTGGAAGGGCTATGGTCCGGAAGATAACTCCTGAGTTGATGGGGATCTTCATGCAGATCGCCTGGTGAGAGAGTTCCATCAGCAACGTCAGAGGATGGGGATCTCTGAGGGTCCAATGGTCCCTCATAGAAGGAGGTATACTGTCATGCCTTGAGTTTGGTACTTGATCCATACTCAATGCAGTGACATTGTGCTGCATGGTCAGATTCCTCCCCTCCTGAGCCACAGCCTGTCGAGTACCTGTCCAAGTGCTGATGGTCTTTTAGCTTTGTTTTTATCCTCTTGGTTTGTGGTTATCAGGTGTTTTTACTTGCTTATTTTCTCTGTTCTAGCATATCCTGGGTGGGGCTATTTATACTCTCCTGATACCAGCCTTCTCTGCTGGCTATATACTGTACATTTGTGGATTCTGCTAAAGAGTTCCAGTCCCACTGCTAGGAATTTATTGCCTGTTAGACAGAAATCAGTGTTGTATTTGCTCTATTCTTTCTTGTTTATCCAACCTATACCTTTCTCCTGTTAGTTGTTAGGTTGGTGGAGGCTACCATAGCTCGCATTCGCTATATCACTTTTTTCTACTTGTGCATGTGTTTTATGTTTCCTCACTTTGGTTACCCTGCCTATGTAGTGCGTATCAACCTCCCCTCTTTTAGGCCTCTGTCACACGTTCGTGCCTCCGGTACGTGTTTGGTAGTTTTCTCACGTATCGGAGACACGTACACACGTAGACCTATGTATTCCTAATGGTTTGGACACACGTAAGTATTTTGGAACGGAACGTGTGTCCGTTCCGTACTTACGTGTGTCTGTGTGTTTCTCATGCCGACATGTCCGTTTTTCTCCGGCATCATGGGTGTCACATGGCTTGCACCCGTACCAGACGGATGTAGTGTGGATGCGGTCCCGTGTGACACGCGCCGGAGAAACACGTGTCATTATTTTAAAATAAAAAAAAACACATACTCACCTCCATAAGTCCTGCAGAATCTTCCGCTGCAAGCAGATGCTGCCGACTGCCACTCATTATGAGCATGTTAAGGAGAGGTGGGCATGATGTCATGGGCGCTAATCTCCGCCTCTCCGCTCAGCCGGAAGCAACATCAGCGGGGAGTGGGCGGGGCTGGAGCCGAAGATCAGTACCCTGGACAGCAGCAAGGACCACGTGAGTATTCAAATTACTGGTTCTCCGTGTGTTATCGCGAATAGCACACGTACAACACACGTGGCCTGCACGTACCGGAGACACGTACTTACCAAACACAACACGCAGGGAAAATACGTGTCTCGCGGCATGTGCGTGATTTGCACGTATGTGTGAGAGAGGCCTTAGGCAAACAGGTCCAAGTTATAGGTTTCTAATGTTGGAACTAGGGTTGTTCCAGCCTATGCAGGAGCAAAAAGGGTCTGTTCAGCTAGGGATACTAGTCTGTACAGGAATCAGTAGGGTGCAGGTGCGGCTGTTGTGAGATAGGCTATATTTCCCCTTTTACCTGTGTTGGAATACCTATGACACACACACAAAATCTCCATTTTTCTGTAGTGTGGCGCTGTGTTAATAAACCAGAACTCGTCCATGGCTACCACCCCAATCAACATTGCAAATGGCGTAGTTGGCAGTATGTGAGTCCCTCGCATGAAGAAAACAGGGATGTGACCAGCAAAATGAACCATAAGTTGACGAGGAGAAAGTTATCCTATTGTAGGAGTGGACAGTGTCTATGAGGGTGAAAGTCTGCCTAGCCCACAGCAGTGTGAGCCCAGAAGAGGGTATGTTCTTGGCTAGGTCCTTCCCCGAGGGATATCTGGCTATTTTTCCATTTCAAGACTCCTAACAGAGGCTCCACAAACCTTTTTGATTTGCATACTTCCCAGGGGGCAATGCACCAAAGATTTCACTGTATTGAGCGCCTTCGCTGGCTGCCGGTAGTGTTTTCTCTGGCTGGTCTTCTTGAGATTAGTGATTGTTTTGTCTCCCTAGACTCTGTCTCCGTATGACCCCTTGTACCTCGTCAACCTCCTGGTTCTGACTTCGACCTGTATGACCATCCACTTCTTCCACTGGGGGACTTGTGCCCTCTAATGGAGGATTGCTGTCAGCACTCTCCTGGTACACCGGCTCCTCCTGCTGATTTGTTAAGTCTAGTGCCATGTTGTGGGGAATCCCTACCTAGCACTCTCCTGGTTTTCCAGCTCCCCCTGCTGGTTCATTACAGCAAGTCAATTGGGAATACTTGCAATGTAACGAGTAACCGGAATTCCGCACTATTCACTACTCACATGAAAAGTATGACATGTGGGTTACTCATTACATTGCAAGAATTCCCCATTGACTTGCATTGCACACACTATTCGGAACGAATACGCGAGTATTAGACACTACAGTACTGGTTATGAGCATAGTGAGTACGAATAGATAGGTACTCGCTCAACTCTAATCATGCATACTTGCTCTCCATTCAAAGTCTATGAGACTAATGTATTTAGCTGAACCCTGTAAACTTTGCAAGAAGAAGCAGCACACATTTTGTCCATTGCTCTGATCAAACCGGGAATATGGGACCCCCATTCTTATGATCTGTAGGGTACCCTTAGATTGTAAGTGTCTTATTGAAAAGGTGGTTAGGTGTACACTTGTGTCACCAAATTATTATTTTTTTAAGTAAAATCCATACAGTAGATGTGACAGCAGATGGCACCAAAGCCCTAATGCAACGTAGAAAGTCTCATTTCACAGTTTAGTAAAGTCAAATTAGCAATAACTGTAGCTGACTGTAGAAAATAGCAAATCCTGTCAAGTCTCATTTAACCCCTTCACGCCGGGGCGATTTTTCGTTTTCTTACTCCCCTTCTTCCGAGAGCCATAACTTTTTTTTATTTTTCCATCAATATAGCCATATGAGGGCTTTTTTTTATTGTGGATAGAGTTGTATTTTTGAATGACATCATTCATTTTACCATATAGTGTAGTGAAAATGGTTAAAAAAAATAAAAATCCAAGTGCGGTGAAATTGCAAAAAAATTGAAATTTCACAATTGTTTTTTTTTGTTCACCATGTTCAATATATGGTAAAACTTACATGTCCGTGTGATTCCCCAGGTCGGTACAAGTTCATAGATACCAGACATGTATACTTTTATTTTTATCTAAGTAGTAAAAAAAATATTCAGAAGTTTGTAAAAAAAAAAAAAGAAAGAATTGCGCTTTCGTCGCCATTTTTTGAGACCCGTAGTGTTCTCATTTATTGATGGCTTAATTTTTGCATCTTAAGCTGACTTTTTTAATGATACTATTTTTATATAAATTCAACGTTTTCATTCCTTGTTATTGCATTTTAATGCAATGTTGCGGTGACCAAAAAATTGTCATTTTGGTGTTTGGAATTTTTTTCTCATATACCAATCAGATTAATTCATTTTAGATTTTCATAGATCGAGCATTTCTGAAAGCGGTGATACCTAATATGTGTATTTTTTTATTGTTTTATTTTCAATGGGGCAAAAGAGGAGTGATTTAAACTTTTATTTTTTTAACTTTTTTTCATATTTTTTAAAACTGTTTATTTTTACATTTTTTACTTATTTTACTAGTCTCCTTACGGGACTTTTTATGCCTACACACTTCGATCACTTGTACTGATCATAGTGATGCTTTAGGCTATGTGCGCACGTTGCGTCATAGTACCTGCAGTTTATTCTGCACGTTTTCCTGCCCTTGGTTTTTGACCAAATGGCTTTTGACAAATTTTTAGAGCTAAAAACACATGCGTATTTTCCACGTTTTTAGTGCGTTTTCAGCACTTTTTACCTGCTTTTTCACATGCGTTTCTGCAGATGCATTTTGTCTATCAAGACACTGAGAAATAAAGTTGGAATAGTTGAAAAGAATGAAAAAAGAGAAAAAAAATGATTATATTCACTTTTAATATAACTATATTTAAAATCAACAATTATAATGAAATTATAGCGGTTATTCACATTTTAACCGAAAAATTGGTGAAATTTATTATTTTATAACATTTAAATTTTCGGTTATTGTGTGTGGGTAAAGGAACATTAGAACCCTTTAATTTTGTGCCGGAAAAGCATGCGGTTTTGGAGCCAAAAACGCAGTGGAAAAGCAGGTAACAAGCACGGAAAACGCAGGAATTGTGCTTTTGGTTGCATTTTGCCATTTCTCATTGACTCCAATGTTAGGCCCCTTTCACACGTCAGTGATTCTGGTACGTTTGTGCTTTTTTTTTAAACGTACCAGAATCACTGACATACGCAGACCCATTATAATGAATGGGTCTGCTCACACGTCAGTGATGTTTCACTGACCATGTCTCCGTGCAGTGTTCACGCGTGTCCGTGATTGCCGCACGGAGACATGTCCATTTTTTCCTGGCATCACTGATATCCCACGGACCACACAGTGGTGTGGTCCGTGAAACACGTGCCAGAAAAAAACGTGCATATAAAATAAAAAACATTTTTACTCACCCGGCTTCAGCGGCGCTCTCTGCAGCCCGTGCAGCTTGCTGCTTCTGAGCCGGCTCATTACTGTCGCGCATATTGATGATGCACGACACAGCCGACCCGGAAGCAGCTGCTGCGGGGGTCACCGCCGGCCGGATGCTGCACCGCGGGAGCGATCAGCACCATGGAGAGCGGGAGCAGGCGCAGGTGAGTTGATTTCTAAGTGCAATCACGGGCCACGGAGAACGGAGCCCGGATTGCACTTAGACAACCCACGTGTGTCGTAATTCACGGCACACGGAGGGACATGTGCGTGTTTTACACGCCAGTGAAAAACGTCAGTGTTTTTCACTGACGTGTGAAACGGGCCTTAAGGAAACGCTGCAGAAATTGCAAAAACAACTGACATGCTGCTTCTTTTTCAGCATGGCTTTTGACCCAAAATATGCAAATTAAACGCTGCAGAAAAAAAAGCAAAGTGCAGACAGGATTTCATCTTTTCCCATAGACTTTGCTGAAAAACAAAAACGCATGCGTTTTAGCGCAAAAACGCTGCCGCTAAAAACGCTGCGGAAACGCGGGAAAAAACCGCAATGTGCGCACATAGCCTTAGCATTGCTTTGATCAGCAGAAATGCAGAGTTCCTGTGAATTTTGGTGCTTTGCTTAGTTTTGGTATGTAGAGGCATCTACCAGACACCCCCATTACTAACCCAGTAATTAAAATAAAAAAATAAAAACAAACACAAAAATACTTTATTATAAAAAGACACTCTCAGACGTTTTCCCTGGTTGACTAATTTATTTTAATAAAACCTCATGCAGATCCATCATAGTCCAGGGAATCCAACATAGTTAACAAATGTGAACCTTAAAAAGAAAACAATAAAAACAAGACTGTCCCTTGTTCTCCAATGTATTAGAAAGGACAGTTCCCATGCAAGTTCAACTTAAGGGTAATTTACACGCTGCGATCTTGCTAGGGAGATCGCTAGTGAGCGTACCCGCCCCCGTCATTTGTGCGTCACAGGCAAATCGCTGCCCGTGGCGCACAATATCGCTAACACCCGTCACACGTACTTACCTGCCTAGCGACGTCGCTGTGGCCGGCAAACAACCTGTTTGTAAAGGGGGAGGTTCGCGCGCCGTCACAGTGATGTCACACAGCAGCCGACCAATAGAAGCAGAGGGGCGGAGACCAGCCGCATTAATGACACGCCCACCTCGTTGCCGGAGGACGCAGGTACGGTGTTGTTCGTTGTTCCCGGGGTATCACACGTAGCGGTGTGTGCTGCCTCAGGAATGACGAACAACCTACGTCCACAACGACCAACGAGATTTTGAAAATGAACGACGTGTCAACGATCAACGATTAGGTGAGTATTTTTGATTCTTAACACTCGCTCGGAGCTGTTACACGCAACGACGTCGCTAACGACGCCGGATGTGCGTCAGGAATACTGTGACCCCGACGATATCTTGTTAGCGATATCATTGTGTGTAAATGGGCCTTAAGTCCAGCGCTTCCCACGCCGTTCCACGACTCTGTCGATCAAAGCATATGAAGCCTCACTGTGAGGCTCCATAGGCTTTGAGCAGCAGCTACTAGTGGCTCACGGTGGGCTCTGTAAGATCCGGCAACTGTGATGAATGGTAATGTTACTGATGTCAAAGCTCTGCACAGTTGTCAGGTCTCACCCAGCATGAGTCGGGAGTGAATAGTGCTCAAAGCCTATGGAACCTCTCAACGAGGCGCCATAGCGGTTGATCAACGGAGTCGTGGAACATCGTGGGAAGTGCTGGACTCATCAGATCATCAGAGAGATGTTCTATAGCCTTTGATCTACAGAGTCAGGGAATGTTATGGGAAGTGCTGGACTACGTCAGACCTGCGTGGGAACTTTGCTTACTAAAAAACTGTTGAATAAGGGACAGTCTTTTGTTTTTATATGTCTCTTTTTATGTTCTTCAAGTTTCTATTTGTAAACTATGTCGGAATCCCTGGACTACATCAGAGTCCCTAGACTACGTCAGACCTGCATTTTTTTTAATAACTTGGTGAATCAGGGACAAAGTTGGGGAGTGTTTTTTTTAGAATTAAGAAATTATTTTTGTGTTTTCTTTTTACCTACTGGGTTAGTAATGGGGGTGTTTGATAGGTACCTCTCTATTACTAACATCAGCTGTGTTTATGGACAACTCACAGTTGACCCAACTTCCATTATCTCGATTGCCAATGCACATAGGGAAGAACAAAGGTGATGCGCCACTTCTGCGGGCTGGAATTTTTTTAGGTTGGGACGGGCCCAATAACCATGGACCTTCCCTGCCTGATAACATCAGCCCGCAGTTGTCTATTGATTACCAAACATAGGGGGGACTCCACATTGTTGGTTTTTTTTTAATTAGTTATTTATTATGTTTGTTAAGTTAGTCAAACCTAAATACCCGTTAGTACCACATGAAAAATACTAAAGCACCATGATGTTTGTGCCTCTAACATGTTTCCCAGATAAAGACTGGAAGTGTTCTATTTGCTATCTGCTGTAGAAAGTTTGTAACACCTAGCAAATAAGAGGCTATTTTAATATCAACGTCTGGCTTATTCTTCCAGAAACTGAACGGTTCCAACTTGTCCCAAGATGCGGCAGAAGGTAATCTGAGAGGGACAGTAATTTCGCCCAGTACAAATGCACACAACCAAGGACCCATGTACACGGTGCTTGAGAATGCAGAAGTCTTTACACACTGCGATATCGGTATCGATATCACTAGCGAGCGTACCCGCCCCGTCGGTTGTGCGTCACGGGAAAATTTAGATTGTGAGCCCCAATTGGGACAGTATTCTTGATGTATGTAAAGCGCTGCGGAATATGTTAGCGCTATATAAGAATAAAGATTTTTTTATTTTTTTTTTATTTTTATTAACTATTCTAGTGAATTTATAAAAAATGAAACAAGCCGCATTCGAATTTAAATTAAATCTATTTCTGCGTCATTATAAAATTAGGAGACGTGATAAAAAAATGAAATTATAAAATTAAAAGTAGACTTTCTGTATTTATTTACTGACTTTTATTCGTTAATGACTTTCCAGTTAGTTCTTCTGTAATACCATTAAAATTAATAGCAGTTCCAGTGAGTTAATTGTAAAGCCACACATGTTACAATTGATTTATTTAATCATGATTACATGGCTTCCAAGGACTTTTGTATTATTTAAATGGCCGGATACACAAGTTGTTCTTTTTTTTTTTTCGTACATAAATATTTCATTTTTATTACTTTCCTCTACAAAAGACAAGACTATGAAATTCTTGTTTGTATAAAACCACTTTGCATTTGCTCTAGAGCTATACAAGTAGCTTACAAATAAATGCAGATATATAAACATTAACCCCTTAATGACCTGTGATGTACATTTGTCACAGTTTGCTAAGGGCTGTATTGAAAGGGGTCAGTAACTTTTACAGAGACCGCATCTGTCTGTACCTGCAGAGACCAGAGCTGAGCTCTGATCATTGCTGTTAACCATTTAGATGCTGCTGTCAATAATAGACAGTGGCACTTAAATAGTATGATTCACTTTGTGCTCACACATCACAGGCTGAACTTCATAAGTGAAACACAAAAAGCAAAAAAATATAAAACATTTTTTTAGGTGTTTTGCATATCAAAATGGCCTTTTTCATACCGGCCCAGTAGCCAGGACTCATATTGTTCACTTGTCTCAACTGTTTGGGACAGTTTTACTTTTTTAGTTTTTGGAATTAACTTGCCCAATAGATGGTTGTTTTTTGGGCGCATTTTAAAAAACAGTCCTTAGTATAATGACTCTTAATAATTAACTCACACTGATCAGATATCTAATAGGTGAATTTATATATATAAAGCAGAAAATGTCTGTTCTCTAATTTATGAAAACTGTCTCACAGTCAGACTTATATAGTTGTACCATAGCAACCAATCAGAGCTCAGCTCTCACTTTACCTGAGCAGCTTCAATGCTGAAAGCTGGACTGTGGTTGCTATAGGCAACCAGAATGATCTTACTGTGAGACCATTTTCGTAAATGAGCCCCCAGTTACTTCTGCAATGGCTATAGGCAACCAGAACGATCTTACTTTGAGGCAATATTCATAAATTAGGCCCCAGTTACTTCTGCAGTGGCTATAGGCAACCAGAACGATCTTACTGTGAGGCAACATTCATAAATGAGGCCCCAGTTACTTCTGCAGTGGCTATAGACAACCAGAATAATCTTACTGTGAGGCAATTTTCATAAATGAGGCCCCAGGTACTTCTGCAGTGGCTATAAGCAACCAGAGTGATCTTACTTTGAGGCAATTTTCATAAATGAGACCCCAGTTACTTCTGCAGTGGCTATAAGCAACCAGAGTGATCTTACTTTGAGGCAATTTTCATAAATGAGACCCCAGTTACTTCTGCAGTGGCTATAGGCAAGCAGAACGATCTTACTCTGAGGCAATTTTCATAAATGAGGCCCCAGGTACTTCTGCAGTGGCTATAGGCAACCAGAGTAATCTTACTGTGAGGCAATTTTCATAAATGAGGCCCAAGTTACTTCTGCAGTGGCTATAAGCAACCAGAGTGATCTTACTGTGAGGCAATTTTCATAAATGAGGTCACAGTTACTTCTGCAGTAGCTATAGGCAACCAAAATGATCTTTCTGTTTAGACATTCTTATAACTAAGGCCCCAATTACTTGTGCACTAGTTATTGACAGCCGTTGCTATAGTAACAGACTTTAGAGCAAGTTATCCGTTTGCCCCACCTTAGCAACTTTATGGTTGCTGCCCCTTTATGAGTGACTCTTTGGGTGCCGTCTCTTTAAGTCTTTAAGACCCTTTGGGCAAAAACTGTGTCAGCAGCTTCAATGCTGAAAGCTCCACTCTAGTTGCTATAGGCAACCAGAACGATCTTACTGTGAAGCAATCTTCATAAATGAGGCCCCAGTTACTTCTGCAGTGGATATCCAAAACAATCTTAGGCCCCCTTCACACGTCCGTGAAAATCACGCATGTGTTTCTACTTTTAATGAATTTTTCAGGCCGCATGGCACAATGGAAATATTACATATAGCGTAGGAACCCCCTATTGAGATTTGCCGTGACCTGTATTATTCTGTATATATACACTGCACAGTACCACTTCTCCTGTCCTGTATACTGGATGTAATCCTCAGTATCTGTATTATTCTGTACATATACACTGCACAGTACCACTTATCCTGTCCTGTATACTGGGTGTAATTCTCAGTATCTGTATTATTCTGTATATATACACTGCACAGTACCACTTCTCCTGTCCTGTATACTGGGTGTAATCCTCAGCATCTGTATTATTCTGTATATATACACTGCACAGTACCACTTCTCCTGTCCTGTATACTGGGTGTAATCCTCAGTATCTGTATCATTCTGTATATATACACTGCACAGTACCTCTTCTCCTGTCCTGTATACTGGGTGTAATCCTCAGTATCTGTATTATTCTGTATATATACACTGCACAGTACCACTTCTCCTGTCCTGTATACTGGGTGTAATCCTCAGTATCTGTATCATTCTGTATATATACACTGCACAGTACCTCTTCTCCTGTCCTGTATACTGGGTGTAATCCTCAGTATCTGTATTATTCTGTATATATACTCTGCACAGTACCACTTCTCCTGACCTGTATACTGGGTGTAATCCTCAGTATCTGTATTATTCTGTATATATACACTGCGCAGTACCACTTCTTCTGTCCTGTATACTGGGTGTAATCCTCAGTATCTGTATTATTCTGTATATATACAGTCATGGACAAAAGTTTTGAGAATGACACCAAAATTATATTTTCTCATGATCTGTTGCCCTCTGGTTTTTAATAGTGTTTGTCTGATGTTTACATCACATACAGAAATATAATTGCAATCATATTATGAGGACCAAAAGGTTATATTGACAGTTAGAATGAGTTAATGCAGCAAGTCAATATTTGCAGTGTTGACCCTTCTTCTTCAGGACCTCTGCAATTCTCCCTGGCATGCTCTCAATCAACTTCTGGACCAAATCCTGACTGATAGCTGTCCATTCTTGCATAAGCAATGCTTGCATTTTGCCAGAATTTGTTGGTTTTTGTTTGTCCACCCGTCTCTTGATGATTACCCACAAGTTCTCAATGGGATTAAGATCTGGGGAGTTTCCAGGCCATGGACCCAAAATCTCTATGTTTTGTTCCATGAGCCATTTAGTGATCACCTTTGCTTTATGGCAAGGTGCTCCATCATGCTGGAAAAGGCATTGTTGGGCGCCAAACTGCTCTTGGACAGTTGGGAGAAGTTGCTCTTGGAGGACATTCTGGTACATTCTTTATTCATGGCTGTGTTTTTAGGCAAGACTGTGAGTGAGCCGATTCCCTTGGCTGAGAAGCAACCCCACACATGAATGGTTTCAGGATGCTTAACAGTTGGCATGAGACAAGACTGGTGGTAGCGCTCACCTCTTCTTCTCCTAATAAGCTGTTTTCCAGATGTCCCAAACAATCAAAAAGGGGATTCATCTGAGAAAATCACTTTACCCCAGTCCTCAGCAGTCCACTCCCTGTACCTTTTGCAGAATATCAGTCGGTCCCTGATGTTTTTTCTGGAGAGAAGTGGCTTCTTTGCTGCCCTCCTTGAAACCAGGCCTTGCTCAAGCAGTCTCCGCCTCACAGTGCGTGCAGAAGCACTCACACCAGCCTGCTGCCATTGCTGAGCTAGCTCGGCACTGCTGGTAGTCCGATCCCGCAGCTGAAACAGTTTTAAGATACGGTCCTGGCGTTTGCTGGTCCTTATTGGGCGCCCTGGAGCCTTTTTGGCAACAATGGAAGCTCTCTCCTTGAAGTTCTTGATGATGCGATAGATTGTTGACTGAGGTGCAATCTTTTTAGCTGCGATACTCTTCCCTGGTAGGCCATTTTTGTGCAGAGCAATGATGGCTGCACGTGTTTCTTTAGAGATAACCATGGTTAACTGAAGAGAAACAATGATACCAAGCACCAGCCTCCTTTTAAAGTGTCCAGTGGTGTCATTCTTACTTAATCATGACTGATTGATCGCCAGCCCTGTCCTCATCAACACCCACACCTGTGTTAATGGAGCAATCACTAAAACAATGTTAGCTGCTCCTTTTAAGGCAGGAATGCAATGATGTTGAAATGTGTTTTGGGGGTTAAAGTTCATTTTCTTAGCCAATATTGACTTTGCAAGTAATTGCTGTTAAGCTGGTCACTCTTTATGACATTCTGCAGTATATGCAAATTGCCATTAGAAAAACTTAAGCAGTAGACTTTGTAAAAATTAATATTTGTAGCATTCTCAAAACTTTTGGCCATGACTATACACTGCACAGTACCACTTCTTCTGTCCTGTATACTGGGTGTAATCCTCAGTATCTGTATTATTCTGTATGTATACACTGCACAGTACCACTTCTCCTGTCCTGTATACTGGGTGTAATCCTCAGTACCTGCATTATTTTGTGTATATATACACTGCACAGTACTACTTCTCCTGTCCTTATACTGGGTGTAATCCTCAGTATCTGTATTATTCTGTAAATATACACTGCACAGTACCACTTCTCCTGTCCTGTATACTGGCTGTAATCCTCAGTATCTGTATTATTCTGTATATATACACTGCACAGTACCACTTCTCCTGTCCAGTATACTGGGTGTAATCCTCAGTATTTGTATTATTCTGTAAATATACACTGCACAGTACCACTTCTCCTTTCCTGTATACTGGGTGTAATTCTCAGTATCTGTATTATTCTGTGTGTATACACTGCACAGTACCACTTCTCCTGTCCTGTATACTGGGTGTAAGCCTCAGTATCTATATTATTCTGTATATATACACTGCACAGTACCACTTCTCCTGTCCTGTATACTGGTTGTAATCCTCAGTATCTGTATTATTCTGTATATATACACTGCACAGTACCACTTGTCCTGTCCAGTATACTGGCTGTAATTCTCAGCATCTGTATTATTCTGTGTATACACTGCACAGTACCACTTCTCCTGTCCTGTATTCTGAGTGTAATTCTCAGTATCTGTATTATTCTGTATATATACACTGCACAGTACCACTTCTTCTGTCCTGTATAGTGGGTGTAATCCTCAGTATCTGTATTATTCTGTATGTACACACTGCACAGTACCACTTCTCCTGTCCTGTATACTGGGTGTAATCCTCAGTACCTGCATTATTTTGTATATATACACTGCACAGTACCACGCCTCCTGTCCTGTATACTGGGTGTTATTCTCAGTATCTGTATTATTCTGTGTATATACACTGCACAGTACCACTTCTCCTGTCCTGTATATTGGGTGTTATTCTCAGTATCTGTATTATTCTGTATATATACACTGCACAGTACCATTTCTCCTGTCCTGTATACTGGGTGTAATTCTGAATATCTGTATTATTCTGTATATATACACCGCACAGTACCACTTCTCCTGTCCTGTATATTGGGTTTTATTCTCAGTATCTGTATTATTCTGTATATATACACTGCACAGTACCACTTCTCCTGTCCTGTATACTGGGTGTAATCTTCAGTATCTGTATTATTCTGTATATATACACTGCACAGTACCATTTCTCCTGTCCTGTATACTGGGTGTAATTCTGAATATCTGTATTATTCTGTATATATACACTGCACAGTACCACTTCTCCTGTCCTGTATACTGGGTGTAATCCTCAGTATCTGTATTATTCTGTATATATACACTGAACAGTACCACTTCTTCTGTCCTGTATACTGGGTGTAATCCTCAGTATCTGTATTATTCTGTATATATACACTGCACAGTACAAAATTCTCCTGTCCTGTATACTGGGTGTAATTCTGAATATCTGTATAATTCTGTATATATACACCGCACAGTACCAATTCTCCTGTGCTTTATACTGGGGGATATTCTCAGTATCTGTATTATTTTTATATATTTTTCTATACATGTCTGCTGATGTTGACAATTCCCAGAAGGCGACACTATTAGGTTCAAAATTAATTGGAGGTTCAAGAGTAATTTATTAATACGGCTGCAGCGTCTACTTCCTGTGGATATCATCTTTGCACTTTGAAAAAATCCTTTCGTTAAGTCTGAGGCCAACTGTTCATATGACCTCCAAAACCATTCATCACCTAGAAGTATTTGTCATAAGCGGTTGACATACGTTATCTATATCAAACAAAGGTGTATAAATCCTTTAACATTCATATCCAATATAACCAGAACACTAAATACATACACAAAACACTTCTGGGGTATGTAGATGGTTTCCTGTTAGGGGTACTTTACATGTTGCGACATCGCTGCCGATATATCGTCGGTGTCACGGTTATTGTGACGCACATCCGGCGCCGGTAGCGACATCGCAATGTGTAAATCCTAGGAGTGATGATGAACGAGCACAAAACAGTCAAAAATTGCTGATCTGTGTTACGTCGTTCATTTTCATAATGTCGCTCCAGCTGCAGGTACGATGTTGTTTGTCGCTCCAGCGGCGTCACACATCGCTGTGTGTGAAGCCGCTGGAACGACAAACATCTCCTTGCCTGCATCCACCGGCAATGCGGAAGGAAGAAGGTGGGCCGGATGTTATGTCCCGCTCATCTCCGCCCCTCCGCCTCTATTGGGCGGCCACTTAGTGACGTCGCGGTGACGTCGCTGTGACGCTGAACGCACCTCCCCCTTGAAGGAGGGATTGTTCGGCAGTCACCGCGACGTCGCCGACCAGGTATGTGCGTGTGATGCTCCTGTAGCGATAATGTTCGGTACGGCAGCCATCACAAGATATCGCATGTGCGACGGGGGCGGGTGCTATCGCACTGGACATCGCTAGCCGATGATAACGATGTCGCAACGTGTAAAGTACCCCTTACTTTTAGATATCAAGCCTTTTGTTGACCATTAATGACCTTTACCACCATACTGTTAGTTTCGTTGATGTTCCACAATCTTTAACACCATTAGGAGTAAAGCGGGCTTTACACGCTGCAACATCGCTCAAGCAATCTCGTTGGGGTCACAGAATTTGTGACGCACATCCGGTCGCTTTAGCGATGCCGTTGCGTGTGACACCTATGAGCGATGTTGCATCGTCGCAAACACGTGCAAAATCGCTCATCAGTGACATGGGAGCTCTCCTTACCTGCCTCCCGGCCACAATTAGGAAGGAAGAAGGTGGGTGGGATGTTCGTCCCGTTCATCTTCGCCCCTCCGCTTCTATTGGGCGGCGGTTCAGTGACGCTGCTGTGACGTCGCTGTGACGCTGAACGAACCGCCCCCTTAGAAAGGAGGCGGTTTGCCGGTCACAGCGACGTCGCAGGGCAGGTAAGTAGTGTGACGGGTCTGGGCGATGTTGTGCGCCACGGGCAGCGATTTGCCCATGTCGCACAACCAATGGGGGCGGGTACCCACGCTAGCGATATCGGTACCGATATCGCAGCGTGTAAAGTGGCCTTAAGCCAGAGATCAATAGTCAAATTGTGTGTCCAGTGATCAATATTACCGGCATTGCCCATGTATGCTAGCCAGACCCTTATATTACACTATGTAACAAAATTGAATTTTTTGTTTGTCCTTGGGTACCAAAGGTGTTTTCCCAATCACTTATGACTAAAGTGAAAAGAAAATTGCAAAAATTCCCAAGAAAGTTTGCTTTTGTGGTCAGGACATTGATAATTTGAAATCTATGTTTTCTCGAACATTCGCAAAACGAGCAACGTTGTGTTGACCGCGAAAAGCTTCCGGAAATGCGAGAACTGTCGATAAAGTAGTATAAATACAGGATCGTTAATTGTCTATTTCTGTTTGTGTTCCAGTTGATACATACCTGCATTTAATTTAATTGCAAAACAAAAAAACCTACGGCACATTTTCATTAAAGGGAACCTGTCACCACTTTTTTGGCCTACAAGCTGCGGCCACCACCATCGGGCTCTTATATACAGTATTCTAACATGCTGTATATAAGAGCCCAGGCCGCTGTGAGAACATAAAAAACACTTTTTAATACTCACCAAACTTTCGCGTGGTTGGCCTTATGGGCGTCTCCGTTGTCCGGTGCCGGCGCCGCCTCTTTTGGCCATCTTTGTTTTCCTTCTTTAGCTGCGGTGCATGACGCATCCGACGTCATACACACTCGCCGGCCATACGGAGAAGGAGACTGTAACCCAAAAGGGACAGTCGGGCCCCAAACGCTCCACGCTATGGGGACCCAACCAACAGAGAGTGCCGGGGAAAGAGCATCCTGGGTCACAACATTGGCACTGATACTCCAAGGGACCTGTACCAGCAACTCCTGGGTCCAAGTGAGTAGAGAGTGTTAAAGACAACCTGGTATGATCTCCGTTATTATCCCTCATCACCTCCCAGGCATGGCCCTACCTGCGGATGGCCTAACACCATTGCTGCAATCACCACCAGCTCTGGGAGTACCCACATTTAGCAGCGGCGGTTCTCTATGTTTAACCACAACCCGCAGGTGGTGTCACATGACATACTTTACACGTTGCTACATCGCTACCACTATATCGTCGGGGTCACATCGTTAGTGACGCACATCCGGCGCCGGTAGCGACATCGCAACGTGTAAATCCTAGCTGGAACAATGAACGAGCACAGAAGCGTACAATCTCGCTGATCTGTGTAACGTCGTTCATTTCCATAATGTCGGTTCGACCGCAGGTACGATGTTGTTTGTCGCTCCAGCGGCAGCACACATCGCTGTGTGTAAACCCCCAGGAACGACAAACATCTCCTTACCTGCATCCCGACGGCAATGCGGAAGGGAGAAGGTGGGCGGGATGTTATGTCCCGCTCATCTCCGCCCCTTCGCTTCTATTGGCCGGCCGATTAGTGACGTTGCGGTGACGTCGCTGTGACGCCGAACGCACCTCCCCCTTGAAGGAGGGATAGTTCGGCAGTCACAGCGACGTCGCCGACCAGGTATGTGCGTGTGAAGCTGCCGTAGCGATAATGTTCGCTACGGCTGCAATCACCACATATCGCATGTGCGACGGGGGCGGGTGCTGTCGCGCTGGACATCGCTAGCCGATGCTAGCAATGTTGCAGTGTGTAAAGTACCCCTAACTCTATTCACCCCTGTAAATACCCCCTTTTACAAAAGAAGCCCCAGGACACGGGACCGGCAACGTCCACCAGAGTGACATTCCCGTTTGCAACTGCCCGGGATCGAGTACGCCCTTTCCTGGGCGCGACACTTGTATAAATGACAATTGTTTAGAATTTTGAATTTATTGTTCATTAATCTACTGCCGCCACAAAGCATCAATACTAAGGGTCGAACTCAGAAATGTAACTTGGTGTAAAGTTTAAAGGTACTTTCATCCAATTCCTACTTCACAGTAATTGACATTGGTAAATCCCTTGCAAACTCCAAAATGAAATCTCTGAATGGGCAACATAATAATAAAATGTATCTTCATGTCACAATATAAAGACTTCTGGAGACAGCGCATATCTTATTGAGGTTTTTCTGTTATGAAGTAACTTACAGAACGGGCGTCATTACTCCATCACCTTTTGTCTCACACATGTGAAGTATATCTGGCTTCTAATATAGTGAGAAGACGCAGGACACGTGCCCTTACCAGGAGGAAAATGCAGAATAGAAAGTCTAGGGGAACTTTAGATTTGATGTAGTTTAGATTCTACAGTGCATAAAAACTAAACGGGTCTATAGAACAGCAGTGAGATGACACCAACTATTAAAACAGCAAAAATGTTCATATTATTACAGTTGTGCTCAAAAGTTTATATACTCTGGCAGATTTTTTGCTTTCTTGGACATTTTTTAAAGAATATTAATGATGACACAAAATCTTTTTTTCCTCTCATGGTTAGTCGTCGGGTGAAGCCATTTATTGTCAAACTACTGTGTTTTCTCTTTTTAAATCTTAATGACAACCAAAAACATCCAAATGACCCCGATGAAAAGTTCACATACCCCAGTTATTAATACCGTGTATTGCCCCCTCTAACATCAATGACAGATTGAAGTCTTTTATGGTAGCTGAGGATGAGGCTCTTTATTTTCTAAGATGGTAAAAGCTGCCGCCCATTCTTCTTGGTCAGATGGTAAAGGTGCCTATTCTTCTTGGCAAAAAAGCCTCCAGTTTCTGTAAATTCCTGGGCTTTCTTGCATGAACTGTGTGCTTGATTTCTCCCCAGAGTGGATCAATGATATTGAGGTCAGGAAACTGAGATGGCTACTCCAGAACCTTCACTTTGTTCTCCTGTAGTCAATGACAGGTTGACTTGGTCTTGTGTTTTGGATCGTTGTTATGTTGCAACGTCCAAGTACGTCCCATGCACAGCTTCCGTGCTCATGAGTGCAAATTTGCCTCTAGTATATGCTGATAATGTGCTGCTTTCATCTTTCCTTCAACTTTGACCAAGTTTCATATGACTTTGTAGCTCACACATTACCACATCATCAGCAATCCACCTCCATGCTTTATAGTAGGAATGGTGTTCCTTTCATCATAGGCCTTGTTGACACCTCTCCAAATGTAACGTTTATGGTTGTAGCCAAAAAGTTCAATTTTGGTCTTATCACTTCAAAGTACCTTGTTCCAGATGTTTGGAGGCTTGTCTCTGTGCTGTTTGGCATATTGTAGGCGAGATACTTTGTGGTATTTGCACAGTAGTGGCTTTCATCTGGCAGCTCAACCATGCAGCCCATGTTTCTTGAAGTGCCTCCTTATTGTGCATCTTGAAACAGCCACACCACTAGTTTTCAGTGAGTCCTGTATTTCAGCTGATGTTACTTGTGGGTTTTTCTTTGCATCCCGAACAATTTTCCTGGCAGTTGTGGCCGAAATTCTTATTGTTCTACCTGATTGTGATTTGGTTTTTACAGAGCCCCTGATTTTCCATTTGTTAATCACAGTTTGAACACTGCTGACTGGCATTATCAATTCCTTGGATATCTTTTTGTATGCCTTTCCTGCTTTATACAGTTCAACTATCTTTTCCCGTAGACAATTGTTTTGCTTTCCCTATGACTCACAATCCAGAAATGTCAGTGGCTGGATGAAAGATGTAAGAGTCTGTCTGGATCCCAGAAACTCACTCAGCTTTTATGCACACACTGATTACAAGCAAATAGGTCACAGGTGAGGATGTTACCTTTATTAGCCATTCAATTCCATTTGTACCAACTTCTGTGCATGTTATCAGGCAAAAACCACTGGGTATGTAAACTTTTGATCAGGGTAATTTGGATGTTTTTGGTTGTCATTATGATTTAAAAAGCGATAACACAATAAATTGCTTCACCCGACCACTAACCGTGAGTGGAAAAAAAGATTTTGTGTTATCATTCATATTCTTTGAAAAAAGGCCAAGAAAGCAAAAAAAAAATCTTCCGGGGTATGTAAACTTTGGAGCACAACTGTATTTAGAAAGCTGATGAGATTGTAAACAGACATATGTCCATTGGTACAATCTATAACTTTAACATATCTATATATCAGCATTTATTCTGATCTGTTAAGTATACCTTTATTTTTTTCTAATATGTGACAAGCCTGAAATTCCCAGGAAGATTAATAGGGGTCCGAAGCCTAAGCTCCCACACCGATTGCTCAAAAGACTTGTCAGGTGTGTACTGCTCTGTAGGCTCATTCTAGTGAAGGATGTCACGGATGCAGGGCTATACGGGTGCCATTCTCCTTCACCAAAGAGACTCCGTCTACGGATGTAACTTCAGGTGGGGTGCATGTCACTTACTGGTTTCTTCAGGCTGGTGTCCATCACCCCGCTGCCGGTCTTCAACATAGATGAAATAGTAACAAGCGCAACTTGGCAACCATGCTTGTTCAGTTTATTCTTTACACTGATGTGGTAGACACGGCCTCAGCTTTTCCTAGTTCTGGTTCTACTATTTCTGGGGTACTCTTTTTCGACCTGTTCCCCACGATATTGGGTCTTTTCCTCAAGCTGCTGGATCTGTGTCTCCATCCCCCCTCTTCCTCACACCTTTGTCCACTTCTGGGCCCCAACGGTGCTCTTGTTGCGTGACTCCATAGCCCGCCAGGGTGAGGCGTAGGTTCCAGACCTCTCAAGGTTACCTAAGGTTTCCCTGACACTGTGGCCACATCTTCTCTTGTCTAACCATATCCAGAACTGGCACTCTTCGAAGCCTGTCCCGCTAACCATGCCTCTTGCCAACTGTCACTCTTCCCTTCCATTAACTCAACCCTGTCTGACTAAGGCGGGTTTACACACTGCGACATCGCTAGCGATTGCTAGCGATGTCGAGCGCGATAGCACCCGCCCCTGTCACACATGCGATACGTGGGGCTTGCTGCTGTAGCGAACATTATCGCTATGGCAGCTTCACACGCACATACCTGCTCTGTGACGTAGCTCTGACCGGCGAACTGCCTCCTTTCTAAGTCACAGCAGCGTCACTGAACCGCCGCCCAATAGAAAAGGAGGGAAGGAGATGAGCGGCCGGAACATGCCGCCCACCTCCTTCCTTCCTCCTTTTCCGGTGGACGTAGGTAAGGAGATGTTTGTCGTTCCAGTGGCGTCACACATAGCGATGTGTGCTGCCGCAGGAACGACAAACAACATCGTACCTGCAGCAGCACCGATATTATGGAAATGAACAACGTGTCAATGAGCGATTTTTCATGTTTTTGTGCTCGTTGATTGTCGCTCATTTGTGTTACATGCTGCGATGTCGCTACCGGCGCCAGATGTGCGTCACTAATGACGTGACCCCGACGATATATTAGCAGCGTGTAAAGTACCCCTAACATCTGCTCTGGGATGGTTCCACCTGTGACGCCCTGGCCTATCAGGTCGTCACAGGGTATTGTGCAATCTGTCCTTAAGCACAGTATCCAAGTCCTCCTTGGTTACGAATCCCTGTTCTTTGGTGTTGCTAAGATCAGAGCCAGTCAAAACCCTAGGAACACTTTGCACCACACCCACCAGACACACCATTGGGGGGCCTGAAGGGAATAGGGCCACCCATTTGGGGGGTTGGTTGGGGAAAGTGAAAAAGTGAGAAGAGAAGTGAAAAGGAGTGGAAGGAGTAGGAGGTAGCGTGTGACTCTCTGAGAGGGAGAGGTCACCGGTTCGGAGCAGGGCTCCTGAAGTCTACTAGGGGGCAGACGTTGGTCTGGGCCTGGTAGGAGCTGTAATCCCGGTCGCAGGGGATCGTGTCAAGGGACACGGATTGCCGAGGAGGGCAGCCGGCGGCTTTGAGCCATCTCCGGGCAGGGGCCAGGGCACGACGGGGTACGCGGACCCTAGGCCGGGAAGAAGCTTCAAGAGTCCTGGTAATTTACCTGACGGGGGTAAAGTCTTCAAGATTCATCCCTTACCCGCTCCAAAATCGGGGTACTAGTGCACTGATGGGATAGGACTTTTCCCACAAGCACAGTCCATCAAATCCCAAGCGAGAACCCTGAGAGCAAGCTCACTCCGTTAGCCATACGGGTGAGCGGGACCCGATTAGTTCCACACTATAGGGTCAAACACAGTGAACAAGGTGCCACGGAAAAGGTCACAGGCTAACAAGCAACACCAAGGGCATGGATCAAAGCGTGCTCCCTCCTTGCTGCAGTAGTGCTCAGAATTCTGGTTTACAAGCTGTCGGTGTCAGTATTCTTGGACTGAGTGAGTACGCAGAAAACCACTTCCTTTCCCAACGGCACCCCTCCACTGCTGTCACCGGGCCCCGGGTCACAACCCCCTACCCATGGAGGGGTTAAACACCTTGCTGCCATACCACCGCCACCGGGCTCCCCAACAGCAGTGGTGGTACTCCACCTTACCACGCACCGTGGGTGGCGTCACGAACTTCCTAATCCCCTGTATATAATCCCCCTATTTAAACTCAAGTGTCTGTGTCGCGGGCGGGGAGGGGACGCTGCGCTCACCACGCTCGGGTCAGGCACTGATGCTGCTGCTCGGTGGCTCGAGCGGTGGGTCGGATCCGGGGACTCGAGCGGCGCTCCTCGCCCGTGAGTGAAAGGGGGAATGGTTTTGGGGATTTATTGTCCGTGACGCCACCCACGGTTGTGGTGAGGTTGTGACACCACCGCTGCTCTGGACGGGAATCCCGGGAGCGATGACAGGGAGCAGCTTAGTTGTTGTTTTTCCCCTCCGTGGGTAGGGGGGATTGGTTGTCCCGGGGCCCGGTGAGGGAGGAATGTGGCAGGTGGGTTACGGGATCTGGTGAGGTGCAGGGTCGCGGGGGCAGCGCGGTGCCGCACGGCACAGTGGTACTCACTCAGCCAATGACGAATGCAAAGTCCTCGGTTAACACACGGCTGGATGGACGGGTCCCACTGACGGCTGCGGTGTTTTTCCCCTGACCCCAGGTTGGTAGTGTAAGTCCTTTCCTTCCCCTTCGTGTACGCTCCTCCTGCGCTCCGGTTTCCAGCTGGCTCCCCGGTTCGGTACCGGTGGGCCACCGCCCAGCCCCGGCTACCTACGGTTTCACCAAGACTGTCTTCCCGGCTCCCGCAGACGGCCACTACCGTCTGCCTCACTCTCTACATGAGGGCCCTAGGCTCCAACCTAGGCCCCAGTCTGCGTCTGCCTCCCTGCAGACCTCCTCTCTCTTCCTCTGCCTGGACTTCACTCTGTTGTTTCCTGCCTCAGACCAGCTAGACTCCTGGGTGGGCGTCTCCATCTCCCTGACTCCGCCCACCTGGCGTGTCTGTCTTAACCCGAGGGAGGAAATCAGGTCTCACTGGGGATGTCTGCTGTGAACTGCTGGGGGTGGGGGTGTGTGTGTGTAGTTACCTGTGGCCCCTGGCTTGTCCAGGGCGCCACATCTGCACGACCCCCGGGTCAGGAGACCCCTCGAGCCACCGCGGTTCCGGATTCGAGCGGCTCGGCCGCTGACAAGGGGGTGGTACATACCACTACTCTAACCCAACCACTAGATGTCCACCTAGCATAGCCCTGTGCACTAACCCAGGTCTGCTATTTACAACATCAGAATTCACATATATATTTACCATATTCAACAGCACATAAAACCTTTATATTTACATATGGGGAAACCCCCGTTCTACAGTTGCATGAGCAGAGAACACCTTCTGTGGTCTGCATATGTCTAGGTTGCTATGTGGAGCATCAGCATATTGGACATGAGCAGTGCCTCATGACAGCCGGATGCCTGGCGGTGTGTGCTATCTTAAGCCCTATACATTGTCTAGACAAACTGATCTGCTTGGTTAAGATGTGATCACATGTTGGGAGCAGAGAGCTATTTAGAACTATATTGATTAATATGTATTTGATCTCTGAGGAGCTAAACACATGAACTATCACACGCCTAGGGTTTTTTTTTGCAGGTAGGGTTGGCAGCATGTTAGTTTTTCCATCTTAGGCTAGTTTCACACTTGCGTTGAACGGTATCCGTTGCATTGCGTTGTGTAACGGATGCAACGGATGTGTTGCATATAGTGGCACGACGGATGCAACGGATGCTGCAAAACAACGCAATTCGTTTTGATTTTTTTTTTTTTTTACCAGCGGCAGACTATTGTGAATGATCAGCTGATCGCTCCCTGCAGCCGGCCGCCGGGTGATCAGCTGATCGCTCCCTGCAGCTGGCCGCCGGGTGATCAGCTGATTGCTCCCTGCAGCCGGCCGCCGGGTGATCAGCTGATCGCTCCCAGTAGCCGGCCGCCGGGTGATCAGCTGATCGCTCCCTGCAGCCGGCCGCCGGGTGATCAGCTGATCGCTCCCAGTAGCCGGCCGCCGGGTGATCAGCTGATCGCTCCCTGCAGCCGACTGCCGGTGATCAGCTGAGCGCTGTCACTTGCCGGTCGCCGGGTGATCAGCTGATCGCTCCCTGCAGCCAACCGCCGGGTGATCAGCTGAGCGCTGTCACTTGCCAGCGCCCGGGCATGCCGGCGGGCGGGCCCTCAGCTGAGCGCTGTCACTTGCCGGCGGCCGGGCATGCCGGCGGCCGGGCATGCCAGCGGGCAGGCGCTCAGCTGAGCGCTGTCACTTGCCGGCGGCCGGGCATGCTGGCAGCCGGTCGCTCAGCTGAGCGCGGTCGCTTGCCGACGGCCGGGCGCTCAGCTGAACGTTCGGCCACCGCGAGCCAAAATAAAGTTTGATTTAAAAAAAAAAAAAAAAAAAAAGCATGCGCAGGGAAATCCAGAGGATTCCGCTGCTCAAAATAACGTTACATGCTGCGTTCCTCCCGCTGGGCGGAAGCAACGGAGCGTTGGCCAGCGGAGGCAACGCAGGTCCTTTTGGTACGATCCGTCACCCATACAAGTCTATGGGAAACAGCGGAATCCATTAACGGATTCCGCTGTTTTCCAAAAGGGCGGATTGTAACGGAAGGAAATAAACGCAAGTGTGAAAGTACCCTTATGGATAGATTTTGTGTTAAAATGGGATTGATTGAAGCAATATTTATTCTATTTCCAAAATGAATGTGTAGAATTTGCTATTGTTGGATTTACCTGGTGTTTACCCGAAGGAACAGCACCAGCGGAATGTGGATCTTCATGTGTGGATTGAAGTGGAATTGTGGCGCGCTTTGCAATTTAATTAATCGCCAACATGTTGGACCAGTAGTGGATTGTTAGTGGAAGGCTAAAATAACATGATAAATGTGATCTACTGTAGGTAATTCACGCTCTATGGTGTTCTGTAGGGAAACATATGGATTACATATTCAATTACTTGCTGTGTTTATTTCCTCAGCGGTTTCTAAGGTTTGTTGTATTTTACCAATGTCCAAGTAATCACTGAAATCAGCTTCTATATTCGTTTTTTAGGTATATTTGTTGTGGATTTTTTTAAAGATACAAATAAAATGAAAGACCTTTTGTAAAACTGGTGGTTAGAGCACTGCCCCCTCAATGTTTGTGAATAAAGCTGGGTTCACACATAGCGACAGCGACATCGACGTCGCTGTTACGTCACCATTTTCTGTGACGCAACAGCGACCTTGTAAGTCGCTGTTATGATCGCTGCTTAGCTGTCAAACACAGCAGAAGCAGCAGCGATCATAACGACACGTGACGCTGTGCTGCAACATGTGCAGAGAGCAGGGAGCCGCGCACACTGCTTAGCGCTGGCTCCCTGCACTCCTAGCTATAGTACACATCGGGTTAATTACCCGATGTGTACTGCAGCTACATGTGCAGAGAGCAGTGAGCCGGCAATGGCCGCGAGAGCGGTGGACGCTGGTAACGAAGGTAAATATCGGGTAACCAGGGAAAGGTCTTCCCTTGGTTACCCGATGTTTACCCTGGTTACAGCTTACTGCAGCTGCCAGATGCCAGCTCCTGCTCCCTGCTCGCTTCATTTCATCGCTCTCTCGCTGTCACACACAGCGATGTGTGCTTCACAGCGGGAGAGCGACGACCAAAAAATGAAGCTGGACATTCAGCAACGACCTGCAACCTCACAGCAGGGGCCAGGTCGTTGCTGGATGTCACACACAGCGACAGCGACGGGACGTCGCTGCTACGTCACAGAAAATGGTGACATAGCAGCGACGTCGTTGTCGTCGTCGCTTTGTGTGACACCACCCTTACTCTATAACCCTAACCCTGTTGATTTAAAGGGAGTGACTCGTAAATGTTAATTGACTCAATTACATAGTGGTAAAACTATAAGGGCAAGGTGCCTGCATAAAAAATAAGAATATACTGGGCACAACTGAATACTTATAAAAACAGTTCATTTTTATCTTTCCATTTCTGCACCCGGTTTATTACCTGATTGTTTAAGTTATTAGGAACTTCTTTGACACAGGCCGTGCCGTCTCATCATATTGCCAGTTCTGGTAAGTGAGGTGTGATCCCCTTTGGAGAACATAAAACCAATTCATAGAGTCACTGTGAGCGAAATACCCTCCTATCGCCATTAGAACTCCAAATTAGTACGATTTGTTTTATGAGTGCTCTGGAAATCATTGTAGCACACACACTTTGTGGTGTACTGAAGATTTCTGCTTTATTACAGTGAAGGAAATAAGTATTTGATCCCTTGCTGATTTTGTAAGTTTGCCCACTGACAAAGACATGAACAGTCTGTAATTCTAAGGGTCAGTTAATTTTAACAGGGAGAGATAAAATATCAAAAATAAAATCCAGAAAATCACATTAGATAAATTATATAAATTTATTGGTATTTTGCAGAGAGAAATAAGTATTTGATCTCTATGGCAAACAAGACTTTATGCTTGGTGGCAAAAACCTTGTTGGCAAGCACAGCAGTGAGGTGTTTTTTGTAGTTGATGATGAGGTTTGCACACGTGTCAGGAATTTTGGTTCACTCTCTTTGCAGATCATCTCTAAATCATTAAGGTTTTGAGGCTGTCACTTGGCAACTTGGAACTTCAGCGCCTCCATAAGTTTTCTGTTGGATTAAGGTCTGGAGACTGGCTAGGCCACTGCATGACCTTAATGTGCTTCTTTTTGAGCCATTCCTTTGTTTCCTTGGCTGTATGTTTTGGGTCATTGTCGTGCTGGTAGACCCAGCCATGAACCATTTTTAATGTCCTGGTAGAGGGAAGGAGGTTGTCACTCAGGATTCATCTATTGTCCCATTGATTCAGTGAAGTAGTCCTGTGCTCTTAGCAGAGAAACGCCCACAAAACGTAATGTTTCCACCTCCATGCTTGACAGTAGAGACAGTGTTCTTTGGGTCATGGGCAGCATTTCTCTTCCTCCAAACACTGCAAGTTGAGTTCAGGCCAAAGACCTCCATTTTTATCTCATCTGACCACAGCACCTTCTCCCAATCACTCTCAGAATCATCCAAGTGTTCATTGGTAAACTTCAGATGGGCCGGCTGCACAATGGGCCTTCTTTAGACGGGCCGGTTGCACTTGGGCCTTCTTCAGACGGGCCGGCTGCACTTGGGCCTTCTTCAGACGGGCCGGTTGCACTTGGGCCTTCTTCAGATGGCCGGCTGCACTTGGGCCTTCTTCAGAAGGGCTGGCTTCACATGGGCCTTCTTCAGACTGGCCGGCTGCACATGGACGTTCTTCCAACAAGCCGGCTGCACATGTGTTTTTTTCAGCAGTGGAACATTTTGCCTGCACTGCAGGGTTTTTATCCTTTACAGCGTAATGTGTTACCCATGGTTTTCTTTCTGACAGTGGTCCCAGCTGCCTTGAGATCAGTAACAAGTTCTCCCATGTAGTTTTAGGCTGATCACTCACCTTCCTCATGATCCTGGATACCCCACGAGGTTTGAGATTTCTTATGGTGCCCCAGATCGATGTCAATTGACACTCATTTTGTATTTCATCCATTTTCATACTATTGCACCAACAGTCGTCTCCTTCTCACCCAGCGTCTTACTTATGGTTTTGCAGCCAAATCCAGCCTAGTGCAGGTCTATGATCTTGCCCCTGACATCCTTAGAAACCTCTTTGGTCTTGTCCATGTTGTAGAGGTTAGAATCTGACTGATTAATTGAGTCTATGGACAGGAGTCTTTATACAGGTGACAATGTAAAACAGCTGTCTTTAATGCAGGTAACGAGTTGATTAGGACATCTAACTGGTCTGTAGGAGCCAGAACTCTTAATGGTTGGTAGGGAATCAAATACTTATTTCTCTCTGCAAAATGCAAATATATTTATATAATTTATACAATGGGATTTTCTGGATTTTATTTTGGATATTTGTTTTCTCACTGTTCAAATTAACCTACCCTTAAAATATAAACTGTTCATGTCTTTGTCAGTGAGCAAACTTACAAAATCAGCAAGTGATCTAATACTTATTTCCTTCACTGTACATTATGTGAACAGTTTATATAGTATCCCAAACAAAGAAATAACTCCTCAGACCTATGCACCAATAAGAGCCGCAGGGGTGTGTATAGAAATGTGAAACTTCCCTGCCCATGACATGACACTGAGCCCATCATTTAGTTATAAGACAAGATGGTTTCTATAAGTACAAAATGGCTTGTATTCTCTCACATCACCATGGCCCATCCGAAGAGAATTATATTGTACATTTTCAGATTAAAATAAAAAATAGAATAAAGGTAATACTAGTTGAAATATATTTAGTGGATGACTAATAACAGAGTGAATTTAAAATAAATCCATCCATTGCTACTTGAATGCACAGAATGCTAAAGTATAAGTGTATGTAATCTGTTCTTAACTCCCTACAGGCATCTATTCCACCTATTCAGTTTGGATTCTTGGTCTATTTAAAGCCTTTGACTTAGATTGGAGTAAGTAAGTACTTTAGTAGTTTATATCAAAGTAATAAATTGCGACCAATTAAAATGATTCACTTACACGGATATCATTATTAGGTACATTAGATGGAAAGTGGCCAAATTG